>NW_024573931.1:1293435-1456608 GCF_900044065.1 Fusarium mangiferae
AAGTATGCTCACCACTCTCTGAAGCTCCCAGTTCTGCCCATCGTGGACCCAGACAGACTGCTTAGGGGCTTTGTGCAAATTGTCATAAGGGTCTTCGCATTTTGTCCATGTCCAAGGGAAACAGGGGAGGCACATTATGCCGTCGAGATTATAGCAAATACAACGATGCGTTTTTAGATGATTTAAAAGGGAATGCGTTGTTTTATGCTAAAGTTGAGTGGGTGGTGGATGAGCAAAGCTGGCTGTTGTCATGCCCACTGTGGTGACAGTGCTTCTTCTGCCTTGAGCATTGAATGGATATCGAGTAGTTAAACTCCCGTAAACTTGAGCTCTTTGAGCCTGGGTAGGTAGTAACACAAGGTTCTTGATCTCTTGCGATATACTTATTTGTTCGCTTGTGTGAACTTGCCAAACTAAGGTACCTAAACAATGGGCTCGTCTATTATGCTGAATGCACATGTGTATACAGAATCACACGGCTACTGCGTAATTTCATCCTCTCGCCTCATATGTAAACAATTCATCGTCACGATAGCAACTCATCCATCAGGAAGCAATATGCATCCCTTTTCATCCCATGAATCATTGTCAAAAAGGGCTAAACTCGTCATCATTGTTGTCCTTACTTGGACAATCAAGCGTCCCCATAGTCGCAAGCTTCGCCCTGTCTAGCGCTTGCTTTGTTTTCGCTGCTCGCTGAACTTCTTCCTGGGTGCGGCTGGCGAGGAGTTCATCCACGATGTCAAGCTGGAGAGACGACAGCCCGGCTCCGCCGAAGAAAACTTCAGCTTGGTTCATAAGATCATCTACTTCAGCCCACCACCGGCGAACTCGAACCTTCTAGGGCTTTTTCACACAATGTTAGCAATTGTCAATAAAGGGCACCAATGATGCTCACTCGGATAAGAACCGGGTGTTTCTTTGCTCGTACGCCTTCAAGCAGTTCTTGGTAGGTTGTTTTATTCAACTTTGTCCACGTACTAAGACGGTCAGGCAACTTGCCGGCGGGAATATAGAAATTGGAGTTGCTTCTCAACTTGAAAACCCATGAGTATCTCTCACTTTCAGGTTTCTCTGCTAGCACCATTTCATGCAGCTGGCGAAACAAGCCTTGGGCTTTCTTTCGCTGTGCTTCATCTCCACGATGCCAAACAATCTCGAGTCTGTGTATAAAGATGTTGATAGTGCGTTGGCTCTGTTCACTGTCGGGAGGAAACCTGACTTTCATTCGTGAAAGCATTCCCTCCACGCTGACATCGCTTGGTAGATTGACACACTGGTAATTAATCTTACCGTCGACCCCTAAATCGAGGACCTTGACCTGGTAATAGCCTGATAACTGTTCTTTGCCAACACCCAAGCGAGTTTGGGCTACCATTGTGACCAAGTGACTGAGTTGAAAGCTTGCTCGCACATCATCCCATCTTGCTGGCTCCCGGTCTGGGTCATGGGCATTGGGCTCCCACAACGTCTGGCATGTTTCTTTGACCTCTTCTTCAACTAAGTGCTGCAGTTTCGTTGGAAAGGTCTTGTCTTTGTCGACCTTGATGCGATATGCAGCCTCTAGTTCAAGGCGTCGTTTCCGGAGGTCCTCTGCGATCTCCCGCTTTTCTGCCGGTAGGGGTGTGGTTATGTCAAATGGTACAAACCACGTTCGGTCGAAGCCGTCGAACACGTTGATCCCGCTGTCCACAACCTCGAAGCCAGCCCATTGTGGGCTCCAGAAAGCTGTCAGATTAGTTTGACCCTTGACATGAACGATCCGCGCCCTTGCTCTCCAGTGATCAAGGCGATATTGTATCATAAACTCTTTGAACTCTCTCAGGCTCGCATCAGCGATGCCTTGTTTGGGAGTTCGTGCTTTCCGGGGCCGCTTAGGTACATTACTTGATGATGCCGCATTTGTGTCGTCCTGGGGATTGTCAGTAGCAATGAAAGGGTCGCCTGTCAGCACTGGAGATGGACGATTGTCGTGAGTATTTTCATCAACGGCATCTAGATAGATCTCGAATTCCCCTTGGCTGTTTCCAAAGTCGTGTGATTCCATGTTGAGTGATGAGTCGTGGGAAAGGTCAAGCCATCTCAGCTTATGTGATGCGGACGAAGATGAAAAGTTGAGGGTGCGATAGAATCTCTTGCTGTGAATGTGTGTTTGTGGTAAATAGATGGTGAAGTGGTAGGCGGCTCCTCTTCCTTGGGCAACCAATCTCGGCCAGTGCTGGCACTGTCAGGAGGTACTGCTTCCATGAACCAAAGCACAGGCTGCCATGAAAACCCATTGGCTAACTGCATTTAACTTAACTTACAGTACTATTCAAACATTTTAATCATTAATGACCAGACGCCCAGCCCCTATCACAATCGTCTAATGCTCGCTGACCGAACCTCATGTAATGTACACTTGCCCATGGGAGGAGAGATGTCCGTTACAATCCATATGCTACCAAACTCCTAGTCTCGCCCATATCATATACAACGGGGGATCCCTTCTCTTCCCGTCCTTCGTCTTACAGCTCGCCCCTCTTTGTTCGTTTTTTTTTCGTCGGTGCCGCGCGCCCACAAAGGCACGATTATAACGAGTCGATCAATTGACGACAACGGTGAATAGGTGTATCATAATGGTATTACAGAGTAAGTTCGTCAGAAACCGCAGGGACGGGCTCTGGGATAGGGAAGAAAGATCGTCGGACAATCTGAAAATCAGTTAGCAGCTGAACAGGGTATAAAACATAGAGCAGCACTTACAGCCCAAGCACCAGCAACAGAAGCCACGATACCACCAGAGATGGCCATGGGTCGAAGTCCACGGGTGCTCTTAAAGAGCATACCACTCAGCGCACCAGCGAGGACAGTGTTTCCGGCATCATGCTTTCCGCGGACAGATCCAATCAATGAGTTGATGCAGTTGTAGATAATAGCGACGACACCCAGCGAGTTACCGAGGAAAGGTCCTCGTCGAGTAACCGAGTTGAGAACAGCGTTCAATCGCAGCTTGGGAGGCTGACCAGCCGACCTTCGGAGACCCTCCTGCAGACCCCAAGCACCTCCAATTCCCAGGCCAGCGAGATATGTGATTCCGGTACCATAACACAAGTCGTCTGTGAAGCCTCGCGAGGGCAGGACTGATTGGCCACCAGGCAACTCGGACAGGGCTGAATCCTCGAGGGAAATATATTCAAGCGTATCTCTGTTGAGGCCGGCGAGGGGATGTAATTGCGAGGGGTCGGCAAAGGCAGAGCTCTGAAGAAAAGACTCGACGCCCTGGCCTTCCGTGGGGTCGTAGGCGTAATGCGCGGGTTCTTGTGTCGTGGGTTGTTGGTGCGACTGCGACTGCGACTGTTGCTGCTGGTGGGCGGGCTTATTGCCGCTGGTGAAAGCGTTCCAAAGAGAAGACATTATGGGCGATGACGACCGAGTAGACGAGGAGAGGGTGGGCGAGATGTAGATTTGGGTGGATTAATCGGCCTTGACAAAAGTCGCACGTCAATGAGAGTCTTGTCCGAATCTCGGGCAAATCTCAAGGCTTCCTCCGGTTTAGATTTTTTTGGGCTCCACTTCTGCCCGTTCGCCCATCAAGATTCCTCCAGATTCTGTCCCGTCACGTGCTATCACGGCCTCGGACCCGAAGGGTACTGATGACGGGAAGACATTACAGCGAGGTAAAATGTTTGTGGTGTTTATTGATGAGCTGTGTGAGGTATCAATATTTCTATCGACATCTGTCTACAGACCTGTGCACAGTCGTGACGCACTGCAACATAACCTGAAACGATACAACGGCTGGCTATAGTCCCGATTCTGGTAGATGCAAATTTGATACGAGCAGCTGGCAACGCTATGCGCAGAGTTTGCATGCAATGACTCTTAAGATGAACAGTTTAGTCTCTATCATGAGATATGGTGTGGTGTGTCAAGTTGAACTACAAATTTGCCTGTTTGTGGCCACCGAAAAGTTTGCAGCAAACTTTTTGTCGTCCAGCCACTTTCCGAGCACCTTCAAACAAATTCTGCAGCTATAGGAATGAGCAGAAACTGATGATTTATGGTGTTTCTCTTTAGAAAGCAATGAAACCCAGGGCAAATACAAGAGCGGTCCGTCTTCATATCAAAGCTAGCTCAAGGAGAGCAGGCCACACGCATACGCGCAATCTACGAGCTTACAATGTTGAAGGTTTATAAATTCGACGGTATGTCGAGATCACCCCACAGTCAAGGACCTCTGAGGACGTCCATGGCTGATTAGGAAGAGCGATCACGTTGCTATAGGAGGCCGGGAACGGAAAACCAGATATCGACAAATCTGACTCTCAGCAAGCCGCTTTCGCGGAGCCGCCATTAAGTAAAAATTCACATGACGGTGAAGTTCTACCTACTGATGTAGTGAGAAAAGGAAAAAAAGAAGTAAAAGGGTGGGAGAAGATTGGCTTTTTATACCACCAACTCTTGAGGAGTGATCACGCTAACACCAACGTGGCCGAAGTATCGGTGCGTGCCACTGCTCGCACTGCAGGGATTTTTGTCCGAGAGGGTTACATAAAATTTCAGAGGGTGGGGCTTCAAATGGACTCTTTTGGCGGGTCGAAACCCTTTTGTTTGGCTGTATCGTGGGCTTCAGAATTGTCTATCAACTCTTCGGTTTAGTATCACCGATATACCCAGTAGACGCCAACCCAAATCTCGGCTTCTCTGTCTCACATGAGATCCCTTTTTCAATGGTCAACAGGGAAGGTCAAGCAATCCACTGCAAATCTACAAATGCAAACCTACATGATACCAATAACGATGCTGTTGAACAGCAGGACTAAGACATCTCCAATGCAATTGACAGCGACTTGCCCTCAGGGAGCAAGATATCTGACCCTAAACTTAGGCCCCAAAACTAAAAGATGTCTAGATATTTCCAAATTTATACTGAATTTACCTAACTATCTATACAACTTAGAAAAGAGGTCCCAGATTTTCTTACATCCCCTGGCTTGCCTACAGAGACCTGTTGTGCGCAAGGAACCTAATCACCAAATCATCCCAGCTCTTTTATTCCTTATCATTCTGAATATATAAATAACCTCCCATCGCTACCCACAGGAGTAAGACAGATGTTGAGGTTATACATGAAGGCGAGACGTAAATCGAGCTTCATCAACTAAACTTTACGACCAGACATTGTCTAGTCAACAAGCGAGTCTCACCTTATGACGAAAATAGAAAGCCATCGTTGATTCCTTGACCGAGCTAAAATTTAAGGAAAATCATGGCTTGTGTAAGGCATTGATGATACTGAAAGCATTTTTTATCTGGGTCTACAGGGTAGCCTGGGACTCCAGTTAAAAATACCATTAGGCCAAAACGGAAGGTACCTCCATATCTTGGAAGGCAGGTATCTCAGGTTTAACCTCTTTACAACTCCAACAATATTGGTCGCCCAACAAAACATTTCAGAGGAGTAGCAGCTTGCTGCTGATAAATGTGATCCGTAGAGCTTATGAGAAACAAAAACATAGACTCCGTGTTACTCGAGGACCTCCTAATACTCGGAGCCTAATATGCCACTGAGTGTGGTATTCTCTGAGGTTGATGACAATAATGTTTTCGACTTTTGATTGCTACTCGCCGACATCCCCGTTCGCCATCGATCTCAATCGAGAGAAGGACTTCGATTATATTGAGACACTGGCGGCTTTATGAATGCAGAAAAGCTTTAGATATTCGTTTGATGAATAAACTTAACCCCTGAGAGGTGAGCTGATCTAAGATCTGAATAAACATCATGTTTCCCAACTCCATCATGATAGCAAACCAATCCTGACCTGATGCTAATTTTTATTTTTGATACCTTTTCCTTTTCCTCTTTTTTTTCCCTCATCCAACAGTAAACGCCTGCCATTGTTCGATCCTATATGTACCCCAGCATGTCAGGAGAGATAGGAGAACAAATGAATATAAAAAGCAAAACAAAAAACTGGCATCTCAGGCGCGAGCCTTTCAAAAGATAAAATTTAGATCACGGGTGATAGACAGAGTCACCCCTCTGGAGCAGAGGACGTTGGTCCCAGCTGTCCTCGTTGAGACTCTCGTCGTCGTCGTACTCATCTTCCTCAGTGACGTTGTCGTTGATTCGCCGACGAGTAGGCGTAGTAGTGCTCTCTGGCTTGCTGTACATGAAGTACTGGGCAAACACACCCAAATCGAGGAAAAGAGTAACGAGACTGCCAGCGAGCCAGCTCAGGTTGACGAGGATGTATTTGCCGTAAATATGACGAGCCTCGCCGGGTCGGCATTCATCGTGCTTGCACTTAGGTTCGTAGGCGAAGATGGACAAGACATAAGTAATATTTCCGAGACATGCAAAAAGGAAGAAGAGCATGCTGAGTCCGTCGGTTGTCTTGCGCCTCCAGTTCAGGATGAGCTGGGGGAGACGAGAAGCGATGTATGCGACGGTGCAGAGATATCCAAAGATCTGACCCGAAAGACTGAAGTGAAGGCTATCCTCGCCTCCAGCATTGTTGTCGCCATGCTTGTCGCCAGTAGAAGCTTTCTGACCCAGGAACCAGCCAACAACACCAGCTGCGATGACCATCAAGACGATGATGGTGTTCCAAACCACAGTCTGAAGGATAGTAGGGGTCTGAGGAGTAGCACCTTCGGCGATGTGAGGAACAGCTGGTGACAGGCCGGACCAGTCTGAGCCGCGGCGCTCCTCATGACGATCGTGAGCGATCAGACCAGTGCGCTCGTTGGGTTCACCAGGGGCCAGGGTGTTGGGCTTCGCAGCAGGGGTCGGGGCATCGCGCCATGTAAAACCACGATAGTAGAAGCACTGGCCCAGGAGGACGATATCAGCGATCGTGTAGTAGATAGCGAGGATGATCTATAAAAGTAATTGATTTAGTATTCGATCCTTAAACGGGGTGACTAATGCTGCGCGTGAAGCGTACCATGGTCGGTAGAACGCCCTGAAGGACGGCACCCAGAATGTTGAAAACATCGCCGAGAAGCCAGACAATGATGAACTGAATCGAGAGGGCATCGGCACTGCTGCGCTGGAAGTTTTGGATGATTTGAGGAGAGAAGACGACAACTATTTGCGATTAGTGTTGTTCCAAGGCTGAGACCAGTCATAGCGACATACCCCAGCAGGCAATGGAGATAGAACTTTGTGTAAAGTTAGTATGCGATGTCTTTCAAGGATGACAGAATCAGAGACATACCCGCAAATGCCCGAGATCGCCTCAACGTCAAGGTTCAGATTCGCAGTTGGCGGAGTCATGATGGAGGTTGAACCCTGGGCGAAAGGTGGCAGAGTGCAGCGCCGACCCCAGCTCGCAGCGATACCGTTTGAGTGACCAAAATAAATCGCACCGTGATATTATGGCATTCGCTAAAATGAAGAAAAATCGACTCGTCAGGGAGTGGTCGCTGATGGTGATAGTCTAGGCGTCGTCGCGAGGCAAAAAATCAAAGGGAGAGACAAAAGGGTCGTGGCACGAAGAATGAAGAATGAAGAATGAGATTGACAGACTTTTTTGCCTGGTCAAAGATTGCGAGGCCAGGCATGGTCCCGTGCACCCCCAGCACAAGACGTCACTGTACCAGAGACAAGATTAGGAATGGATTGCGGGGGAGATGCGCTAGAATGCCCTGAACTGAGCTTGCTTGGCTTGGCTCAAGGTATTGGGTGCTAGGATACTTCCGGGGTCCGACCTCGGCACAGCGACAAAGTTAAGCTGTAGATCAAGTTCGGATTCGCGAACGGCCAATGCCAGTTGAACTATGAAAACGCCATGAAAATACAACCAATTGAAGTGGTTTGGTATAGTCAGGGGCTGTTCTGAATGCAAGATCGTGGATCGCAGATGTTGCTTCGTCTATCTGATAAAGTATCAGACGAAACACCAAAAATATGATATCCATGGACCCAATGAATCTTGATGAGATCCTCTCTCTGCAGGCCAATCAAGACGAGCCCTGACTCATCCAAACTCCATCCCGCTGGGTACATGGCCGCATTCGCCGCAATATTTGTGCAAATCGCCCGCGACTTTCTCACCGCTAGCCCCAGAATGAACAGGAAACAGAACGGAGACCTCGGACTTGAAGCCGATTATTAGTTACTGCTCGCTCATTGCCTCACGTTGATCATAGAAAGCCTCCTCCTTGTGACTGATGACCAAATCTCAACATCAACACCAGAGTTCACATTGTGATCATAAATCCAACACAAGAAATCTCGGCCATTAATCTACCTAGCATCAAGCAAGTGTCGACTATTTCTGACCCCCACCATTCCAACCTCACTCATATCAAGAGCATTACAAATCAAGTCCCATCACCTTCAACACAACAACACTCAATGTCAACAACCACTTCAGGTCCAGGGCTGCCCGAGATTGCAGCTCTTCAAACCGACGACTCAATGTTGACTCGCCGTTTTGGAAAAGAGGTTGTCAACTACTACGCCGGTGGCCGTATCAACAGATACTCTTTTCTGCGTGCCGATACTGGCTTCCTTCGACAAGCCTTCAGCAGCTCTACAGCTAGATATCTGGCACTCCATGACTTGAACCCTCTGGTTGTTGACAAAAAGACCCCGGCTCATCTGACTTTTAAGGATGTCGAACCTCTGATCGGACCGGACCATTTCGCTCTCACTGAGGATGAAGCTATCCAGAGCTTCAACTCTGCTGAGACCAGACCCCTGGTTGTTTTCGTTGGTATGCTAGTGGAGGGTAACGAGAAGGATTCAATCCCTTCCTCCGACCACGGGGATATCCAGGGCCACCCCTATTTCGCCATTGACATCACTCCCAAGGGAAACCACGCCGAGAAAGCCACTCAGTTCTTGGAGGAACAGGAGAAGAAAGGACTGTCTTTGGATAAGAACCCTCGAGCGATGAATCAGTCGCCCGAGGCTGGTGAGTTGTCCCTGAGACCGGTTTGATCTTCAACTAACCTTTGCAGCCGCTCTCTACGCTCAAGCCAGGTCTATCATCGACTGGAATACACGAAGTCCCTTCTGCGCCGGCTGCGGGCTGCCCAACCTCTCAGTTCACGCTGGGTATAAGCGCGTCTGCCCTCCCGCCGATAAGAAAGGCGGAGCTTCCAGTGAACCTCGAGGTGACTGTCCCACCCGTCACGGCGTCTCAAACATCTGTTTCCCTAGAACGGATCCCACGATGATTGCCGCTGTTGTTTCCGCAGATGGAACCAAGATTCTTCTTGGCCGCCAGAAGCGTTGGCCTCCTCACTGGTACAGCACGCTTGCCGGTTTCCTTGAGCCTGGTGAGTCTATCGAGGAGTCGGTTCGGCGAGAGGTTTGGGAGGAGAGCGGTGTTCGTGTTGGGCGCGTTGTTATTCACTCGAGCCAGCCGTGGCCTTATCCCTCCAGCTTGATGATTGGAGCTATTGCTCAGGCTCTGCCTGGTGATGGCGAGAAGATCTCTCTGAACGACAAGGAGTTGGAGGTGGCCAAGTGGTTCTCCATGGACGAAGCCCGCCAGGCTCTTAAGAATGGAACGAGCAGCCTTGGGGAGCCTGCTCCCGAGGGGTACAAGGAGGGAGATTTGCGATTGCCTCCTCCTCAGGCCATTGCCAATCGGTTGATTACTGCTGTTGTTGAAGGATATTTGACTGTGGGCCCCAAGATGTGATGAGGCATTGATAGACTATCTACCAAGTGTTGGGGAGACGAAGCATAGAAGCGTTGATTATGGTGACAACTAGTGCTCGATTTGAATGGCGGCTTATCATTTAGTGAGATATATTGCATGTTCACATGATGGGCCAAGAAGAGTAATTGCCAGTGTCAACTGTTCAGGTCATTTCCGTGGTTTGGTCAAGAGTTCTGCCACTGAGGTGACCGAGAACAATTGGTACCTAAGGTAGTGTTCTGGCTCTAGCTCTAGCTCTGACACAGCGGCAGACTCCATCCTCAACTTCCATTGCTAGCTTCACCTTTCTCCTACTTTCACACTGCTCTCATCCAATACTTTCTTCCCCTCTTGCACGTCACTTCACCACAGAAGCAGAAGAAGAAATACAGCATATCCTTGCTCAGAACTTGCTTTCTATCTTGTCAAGGCAAGTCTTTGGCTTCTTGAGATAACTGATCATTTCATCATTCTTCCTGCGCGCTCAACATCCATCCATCTTCTTGACGCGCATTGCTTCGCCTCTTCATAACACCGCTCCCTCCTCAACACCCTCTATCTTCTTCGACCATCTCTTCTTGCCTCTCAGTATTCTTGGTCACCTTAGACCGTCGTCGGAGATATCTTCTGCCTATTTCCCTTCATATCTTCCGTAACCTCCCCCGCCCTCCACGATCTAGATATGCCTGACGCGGCCCAGCAGCCGCTAAGTGCGCGGACAGCGCAGCGAATTCATGAGCAAGTGACTCGTGAGGTTTTTCGACTCGCTGGTCGTGATCCCGATCATCACATGGAATGCTTCAAGGCTTGCCTAAAGACTATCGAGGACACCAAAGTCGTCGAGGCAACTGACTATGCTATCTGGCAGAGCCAGGTAAGCCAACCTGTATAGTTCTTGCAAGGAACAACAGACTGATGATTCCTAGGAGCCGATCGCAAGTCCCCTGAAAGAATTCTCCAATACCAACCGAACCACCAAGAGCAGCAACTTTTACATGCTCTCAGCAACGACCGCCGTGGCTATTGCTGCCATTCTAAACCTGAAGCACGTCGTCATCAACTCTAACGGCAATACCAAACACATCGCCAGCGCTGTATCCGAGAGTGCTGTGTGGGCTTACCTTGGTATTGCTATCGATGTATGGCCTCAGACTGGTGAATCTCAGTTCTTCGTTAAAAAGTCTGATGAAGGTTCAAAGTCTCCAACAGTTGGAAAGGTCGCCCGCGGAAAGTTTGCAGTCACAACCAATATCCCCGGAGACACTATCACCCCTCTGATGCTTCTTACTATGGCGAGATTCAATGGCTGGATCAAGTCAGCACCGGGTGCCCCTTGTCTGAAGAAGGGGACTGTCGACGCGCCGCAGATCATCCATCGCCGTCAAGCATTGAGCGAAGGCAAGGAGATCCTTGAGAAACTCGGAAACCGAAAGTACAAGCAAAACGATCCAGCTCTCATCCGAGAGGTAAAGGCATGGCTCTCGGAGCCCATCATCCGTGTGCTTCCAGAGGAGGCGAAGAACCGACTATGGTACTAGTGCAGCCAAGTCGCGAAATCATGGTTGCCAATCATCAAGGACGCAGACACGGACTTATCAGTTTACAAGTTCATGGGCAAGACCGGTGCCACTCTTGCATCCCTGGTGTCCGATGAAATCGACTACATTCAACTGGCTCAACAGGTCAATGATTCAGAATCAACTGCAGCTGTAAAGAAGCTGGTTCAACTGTCAGACAAGGCCCGTGAGATACAAAACTCTCTGCAGAACTATCTTCAGGAAGCAACCCCCAGTCTGATGGAACTTCGAACGACTCTCCTGGAGAAGCCTGGTTGCCAGTCGTTCCAGCAAGTTTTTGGACCTCCTTGGAACGAATGTCTTCTCAACCAGGAAGCTGACGGTACCAAGAACATTATTGTTGGCGCTCTTCAGCGTCTCTTCGATAATATTGCTTATGTCGTTCCTCGAACGCACTCTTTGTACGGTGCTTTTCTTGACATGGCTTCCAAGATGGACATTGCTGTCATGTCTTCCCTCGACCTTGATCTTGTCCGAGCCAAAGATCGTCACCAGAAGCGGCTGGACATCAACGACGATCTGTCATACCGCAATGAAATCATGACAAATGTGGCCGAAGCAATCGGAAGACTCGAGCGTGGGTCAGCATCGCAGGAACGACTTCTACGTTCAAAGCTCTGCTCGATCCTCGACGCAGCTGATGCGCTGATCCTGAAGGAGAACCTTCCGCGGGACATCAGCATCGTGATCTCAACCAACAACCATGAGGAATAAGATTGATATTTATGTATGGCATTCTTGAGTAAATCTACGAAACTCTGACATGAATACAAATGAGCATGGGGCAGTGTTAAGAGACCAGTTCAGTCAATGTAACGGCGAGACGTCAATGTGTCGGGACAAGAACATATGGCAGAGTACCTAGTCATCTTGTTGATGTGTCGAGCGAGAACAATTTTGGCCAAGAGTTAATGTTGTCATGTTTATTGCTCGGACAGTCTAGGACACAATTGAAGTCTGGTTTGGAGAACAACTTATGTCACTGCTTTACTTAAACCCCCCTTGCAGAAAACATAGAGCTTTGTTGAATCACCGAGCAAGTAAGTAATGTAGATCGCTTTAGCTTTTGTGTGCGTCACTGTAACTGTGTTCAAATGTTTGAAGAGATTGCATGCGTATTGTATATGTGCAGATAATGCTCAAGAACGCTAACCGCCTTGCTTTTCTTGCTGGTATAAAACTCAAAATATTACATGGTCATATATATGTACAATTCTTTCACTCATCCAGTAGTGTGGGTATCCGTAATCATATCAACTCCATCATTCGTGCATGCTTAGAAAAAGCTTCGGAGAACCCTCTTGGGGGCGTCAGCCCAGACGAAGGGCTCCTTGGGCTCCTCCTCCTCCAACCAGACAGCGCCGCTGGCAAGATCCATCTCAGAGGGACGGACAAACATCTGCCACTTGCGTGTGCAGATCTTGTAGCCGAGGTAGAGAAGGGTAACAGAGAAGAAGGCGAGGTAAGAGCTGAAGAAGGCCTCAGCGTTGGGAGAGGCGCCGGAGGCAGGGTAGAGAGCAGTGTAGAAAGAGGCGATGAGGGCGAGGATGTTGAGACCGAGACCGAGGTAAGATCCAGCAACGCCGAAGGGGGTCTTGTAGGGAATGAGACCGAGGTTGACGCCCTGAGCCTTCATGCCGGCACGCATGCGGATGTGAGCGAGGCAGATAGAGCCCCAGACGAAGAGGAAGCCAAGACCAGTAAGGGCCAGGAGCCAGCCGAAAATCTCCATACCCTGAGGAGCAGCGCCAATATAGGCAAGGAGACCGAAGGCGATCTGGAGGATAACACAGTAGAGAGGGCGGCCCTTGGAGTCGATATACTTGAAGAAGTTAGGAGCCATGTTGCGCTCAGCCATAGCCTGGATGGTTCGGGTAGAACCGAAAGTGCAGGAGTTGGCAACGGAGAGAACAGCAACAGTGATGACAGCGTTCATGATGCTGGGGAGGACCTTGATACCGGCATCCTGGATAGCAAGAACAAAGGGAGAGGCCTTGGTGTTGGCACCGCTGGCACCCATCAGGCGAGGGTCGTTGGCGGGGAGGATGAGACCGACGATGAACAGGTTAAGAATATAGAAGATGGCAATTCGCCAGAAGACCTGCTTGCTAGCCATGGGAATAGACTTGCGGGGGTTGGCAGACTCAGCAGCAGCCAGACCGACCATCTCAGTACCACCGAAGGAGAAAGCAGCGACGACGAAGACAGCGCAGAAACCCTTGAAGCTGGTGAAAGCACCAGGATCGCGCCAGTACTTGACACCGATGTAGCCCTGGTCGCCAACGCCACCGCAGTTGATGACAATACCGAGGATGATGAAACCAACACAGGCGCAGATCTTGATGATGGAGAGAACAAACTCAACTTCACCGTACCCTCGGACACCGAAGACCTGAATGCCCATGAGGACAACAAGGAAGACAGAGACCCAGACAGCCATGTTGATATCTTCTCTCCAGAATCTGATGGTGATGGACGCGGCGATGAGTTCGAAAGGCAGGACAGTCAACCAAGCGAGAGCGTATTGCCAACCCATGGCGAAGCCCCATGAAGGATCGACGAAGCGGACGATGTATGTGAAGAAGGCACCGTTGACGGGGTAGAGGACAGCCATCTCAGCGAGGGCCAAGCATGTGCAGAGAAGCATGATACCGATGATGAGATAGCCGATGAGGAGAGCAGCAGGGCCACCCTTCTGGAGGGCACCACCTGAACCGACGAAGAGACCAGCACCGATAGCGCCACCTAGACACGTTAGTTATGAGTTTGAGGAACAGTGGAGAAGTGAAGTCATACCGATGGCAATCATCTGCATGTGTCGGTTCTTGAGATCTTGCTTGAGACCACCGTTCTTGACCTCGCCAGTCTCGACATCTCGTGTCTCAGAGACATCGAGAACGGCCTCCTTGCCGTAATCGGTGGGAGGAGTAGAAGCCATGGCTACTAGCTGTAGTGGTGGTGGTGGGAGGAGAGAGAAATGTATGAGAGAGTGAGAGTGAGAGTGAGAGAAAGAGGAGTGAGTGTTGAGAGTGATGCTCTTGGTTCTTCAATTACCAGAATGAGGGAGAGGGCCTCGATATTTGTACTCATTTTGATCGACGATGTTGCACAATATACCGAGAATATGGAACTGCTCTCCATACCGTTCTAGATTTGGTGGCGCTGGGGGTCTGCCAGATGCGAGTTGGAGTTGGAGATGGCAAGGATGGGTCAAGGGGGGTAGTCTAATGCTAGTCTTAATGTTAGCGTGTTGGTTGAACTTGAAGGAAATGGTGTGCAGAACGGGCAGTCTAGCCTTTCTTGTTTTGCCCCAAAGAGTTTATCTTCGAGGCTAATCATTAGTCTCACGAAGCCATTGGCTCTTCAACTCCAAGCTACAGTATCATGGTGGGTACAGGATTTTCATGTCCACCTTGGAGCTTGGAGCACAGCAGCCTAAAAGTCACACTGCAGTAGTGGCCTGCCCCCCCTTATCTCGTTGCCGTCTTGGTTCTGCTTGTCTTTCACTCGGCGAGCGCGAGAGGGCTCCGTAGCCGAGAATCGTGTCGACCTTGACCGGGCCGGTTATGCTTGGCTCGTGCTGGTAAAGACATGACAACGGTTGACACGGCGCTTAACTCGCCTGTCGTTTGACATTAATCTAGATAGCCTATCTGATAGACGAGTCAGCATGGTCAGCAATCAATCAATTTGAGTTGTTTCTTACGTTTCACTCCCTCAGGATAAGGTTATTCACCAATACTACCCAAGATGTGTCAGATCCTTGTCATGCTGCAATCCTTTGGAATTAACTCAGATTGGGTCGTGTTGCATCGTATGTATGGATGTATCCTTGCCGACGCCCTATTACGAGTCAACCTCTCGGCAGTTTCCGTTGACTTTCATGGGCAGTCGACTACCATTACACGCGCTCCTAACGCGGAGTCAATGACCATTTCAACGCCACGTCCGTAACGCTTGTTCAGTGGCCCCGTAAGCACTTTCAGCTTTTTTCGGAAGGTCGACATCATCACCAATGGCCCTTGTCCTTCTTCGGAAGTCCCCTGGTGGTAGTAATCAACTGATGACTTATGTCGTATTACAAGACACATGTTGTCGTTGTGAACCAAATGTTCGGGTCGGGCCCAGTGTTGCCCAGACCTTAAGATCTGCAGACAAGACTTGGGCTGGTCTGCTGCAGAACTTGGCGATGCGATGCCAATAGATCGCCAAGCACATTGGAGTCTTCAGCAGCAGAGGGCAAAGCAAAGCAAAACTTGGACAAGGCCTTGGCTTGCTTTGGTTCTCCCCCACATGCTCCAGGGCACCCTCGCGCGGTCATGTCTCGAATGAGGAGGGTGGCAAAGCTCGAGCTAGTCCTCAAGCTAGAAGTTTCCAGACTACCCTCCTCTTGCAGTTGACATGTCCCTGATTGGCCATGAACGGCCCCCAGCTTCGGTGGTATCAGTGAATCTGGAACTGTACCCATGTCCCAACAGCCCTAGGGCCAACTAGCAATTTGGAGACTCCTTCCCCTCTCCCGCTGGCTCTCAGCTGCTGACCGCCAGCCAGGGGAAAACGCTATCTCTTAGCTGGCCTTATCGAGTTTTTCTCCCTCATACCATCGGTATCTCCTTGATTGGACCGCCCATATCAATCGTGGCTTGAAAAATCTCCTCACGCTGGAATTTCCCCTCATGAAAAAAAGGTCATTTCAAGCCAAACTAGCAATGAGGCTCAACTTGCTCAAGAGTCTCGTTACGTTATGTCTTCTTGGCTTTCTGGGGAAAATGGATACGATGCAATGGCCGCCACGAGGCCTCCCCAGATCCAGACTCATAATCTGGGGATTCTCCAGGCTCTCGAGTCTAGACACTCAACGTGTTGATTCCATTACGAAATCGTTTCCGCAGCATCTTGATCCTGTTTCTGGGGTAGAGTCGAGCGAGGTTCGAGGGTAATCTCAGTCTCCCTGGTTCGCTCGGGGAGATCCATAACACTAACGACTCCAATTATTAGCCTCTGACACCTAACTTGTTCAAGAAGGTGTTGACACATAAGATGCGGAGAAAAAGCTCAATGTTTCCACTGCGGAACCGTCAGCAGAATCTAGACCTCTCACTTCCCCACAGCATGTTTGGCAGGGGTAAGCTTTGAGTATCACAGGCTGCCCTCGTGTGGAAATTCCACGTGAAGCCATCACATAACATCTGTTGTCCTCAAATGGCAATTGCTGCCTTCCATCATCGTCAAGGAACGGTTTGCCCGGTGGCGCTCCTAGCATCCATGCTAACCCCAGGAAACGAGTCGTACCACTAGCTGAGTTCTTGTGCCGGCGCTGGCCATTTCAATGCCCACTATGGTATGATTGAGAAGTCGATATTGGTTGGTTTGTTCTGTCTATCTCGTAATGTATTACCTCGAGATTGCCATGGTAGTGAACTCCGCTCCGTCCATTTTCGGTGTTGGGAGCCATTCAACATTCCCTCTCTCATACCGCGAAAGCCATACAGCGTCCCCGTTAACAGCCTCCAATGCCTCCCGCACTACAACGTTTCGTTCCAAAACGCCCGAGAGCAGGTCAAGAATGTCATCAAACATTTCTTCGTCAACCTGAACATGAGATACAAGAGCTGTCAGTAGCTCAACCGTACCCTCCCACACTCTCGCTGGTGACGCAAATTTTCCTAAGCTACCTGAAGATGGTGCGACTATTTGCGTTAAAGGCCTGCCGCTTAGACTATCACCATGTCTCAGGGGTATCAACACTCGGCTATCGTCGCTTTCCTTCCCCCACGTAGTGCCAGCTTCCCCACGGGGTCTGACCCAGCTCGGTGAAGCGGAAGCTTGCTGCTTAACCTTTCGGCACCAATCTCGAAGCCATTCAGCCCAGTCAGTCTTGAACCGAGAGCTAAGGAAGTCCCCCGCAGCAACGCAGAGTCCAGCAAGCGCGCGGCATGCCTCGACCACGATATAAGCTTCTGGGTCATGCAGCCTGTCGATCACTACTGGCCAGATCGCGTTAACGAGGGGCAAAAAGGCATCTTCATCGGGAGCCAACGCAGTGGATGCTGTTGTCAGTAGCTCAAGCAAGGATCTTCGTAGTGTTGGTGTCGGGGAGGTGAGGTAATGCTGCGTGAGGTTTGCCACTCTCAGAAGGAGCTGGTAGGTTGGTGAGTTTGGTGGTTTTTCTGGTTCTGGTGGAGGATCAGCTGCCTCGTTGCTATCGTTTTCGTTCTTTTCCTCCTTCCACGGAATCTTTGGGTGGCGTTTCACTTCTTCTGTTCCCGTGTCATCGAGTGCTGCCCGCTGCCTTCGTTTTTCCAAAGTATCCAAGAGCTCGGAGAGCCCAGGTTCTTTCTTGTGAACTTTTCGATGGTTTGGTTTTGAACTCGCCTGATGTTCCAGCAACAACATATCCGAGCGAACGCCCTGATTCACAACCTCCTTGAGCACGACAAACAGATTCTCGACAAATACTGGATACCCGTGGAAGTTATCTAAAGCCCCGAAGATAGAGTCGATAACATCGTCTAGGTAGGGAACTAGTCGGGGGCCTGCAAGTCGGACCATCATGGTCAAAACGTTGATCGAGGCAGGCGATATGTCCAGGCTGTTCAACCTCAACGAAACCGAGTTCAGCATGTAGTCCACATTTTGGATGATAAGCTCTGAAACGTTGGCATATCCGCATGAGGCTGCTATACTGTTCAATGTGACAATAGCATGCTTTTGCAAATTGGGGTTGTTGGAGCCTAAGAACGTTGCGATGGGAAACAAAACATCAATCAGTTCGGGGCGAAATGACTCTCCGGCTCGCTGTGCTGTGTAGGCAGTTGCTTCTAGGGCTAGAGCTTCTAGCCGCCAGTCGACAGATTCTACATCTGTGTGTCGGTCGAGAATCTGCACCGATGTTGTGTAAAGCTCATTAAATATGGTGTCGATATCCTGGGAAGTATCGGTTACTGATGACAAGTTCAAGAACATCTCTGCCTCGGCAGATGATCTATGGCTCGCTTTGATAAGTTCAAAGCAAAGCCAAAAAGTAGCGACTTGGCTGCCTGAATTATCAGAGTCCTGGACCTGCTCCAACATAGCACCAGCAAATCTTGCTTGCTGAGACGATGACCCAAGAAAGTCAATGAGTGATGCCATCTCATGGCGGATATTCTTCTGCGATTCGGAGGGCAGCAAGACGGGCTGGTATTGGATATCCTTTTGCTCTGCCGATACTTCCCCACTGTCTATCAGTCGAACGTCCATGTTCTCGTTAGTTTCCGTGGTTCTTGATGCTTGTATTAGAGATATAACACTATCTCGGAGCATAATAGACATAGATTCGTCCAGCGTCGATGATTGTATCTGTAAGTCTCTGATGAGCTCAAAACCCTTCAAGACATTTCGTATTGCGTCTCGCTTCACATCTTCATCCGCTGATTGCATCAGCCGTGAAAGACTAGACATCCAGTTATATGTCGCCGTTTTGACGATTTCACCGAGTTCAGGATAGATGTTGACAAGATCTTGTAAACTAGTCTGTGTCAAGGACATCTTATTCTCGGTCTCCCCAAGTATCATGGCTGTCTCAACAAGTATGTTTGCACAGTTGAACAACGTGTTATGGCATTCATCCAGAATGGTCACACAAAGCTTGCTGAGGGCATTCCTCACCTCAGCAGATTCGTGAGAACGCAGTTTCATAATAGTTGAGAGGGCTTTCTTGACTTGCATAATGCTTGCCTTGAGCCAAGCAGGAGATAGAAGTTTGTTATCCTCGGCCCCATCTTGATCAGTTCCGGTTTTTGTCGAGATAGACCGCGTCCGTAGATCGGCCAATACACTTGTCAGTACCAGACTCACTGTTTCGAGACATTTGGCAAGAACAGTGCTCTTGTAACGGTTAGGTGATGATGTGACTTTGGCGAGTAGGGAAACGGTGCCAGGCAGGAAACTAGCCAACGCAGCAGGCTCTTTAACAGTATGGTACACAGCTTGCAGGGCACGCAGTGCTTCCTGTTGAATCTGAGGCGTTGCACCGTCTACCACTCCATTCAACATGACAGTTACGCCGTGCCCAAGAGCCGGTATTGACTCTGTCTCCGAAAACCCAGATGAAGCTGCGGCCGATAAACCAGCTGTGTTGAAGAGCGCTGTCAGCCCACGGAAAGCTTCCAGCACTGTCTCCTCAGCGACAGGGCGTGCTGGGGCTGAGCCAGGTGTTCCATCAACAATGAAAGTCAGAAGACTTAGAATCTGTCGCACAAGCTCCGCAGAAAGCTTTGTCTTCCAGCCATGCGCAATGAGAATTGTAAGCGTCTTGATGCAGTTCTCGATCAAGGGCATGGGATATTGATCCATCTGGCGAAAGATGTGATGGAGAGGGAAGAAGACATATTCAGATAACTTCTCATCCAGTACTAGCGGGTTCCGGCTGATCTGTTCATTGAGGAGTTCCAAAAGTCGACCTGTCTGCTCACCAAGCTCTCGAGAGGAAGCTGGTCCATCGGCCTCACGGATCGCCAACTGACTTATCCTAACGCAACATGGTTTAAGCTAATTTAAGTCAGTATTTTCTTTGGGGCTTGATAATGATGACTTACCCTTTGGAAGAACTCGGTCCTCTCCTTGCTACTGGCTGTTGATTCCATGGTTGATGAAGCAAAGAGCTTCTGCTTGTTTATTCATGCATGTTCTCCACAGGCGAGCCAAGAATTTAACGAACACGAACGCGAGTACGTGAGGTAGTAGGATACTGCATACAGGTCTGGTTAAGATGAATGGATAACTTATGGCCACTAGAAATGTAAAGCGATGGAGAGATCTTGGTTTGGTGGTTTTATTAGAAGGACAAAATTGGAGTATGGAGGGGTCCATTGCTAGTAAAGAGTGGTTTCGCTAAATGAGACCGTGTAAGAACGCAGCCCTGGCACAGTGAAAGCAATCGCGAGAATTAAGGAGAAACCTTGTATTTCCTAACATCTCAGTCGCTGTTACTGTATACTAGCAGCGTATATGACATCTCGTTTCTTAGCAGATTCTCGCGCTCCTTGTACTCTACCTCGTAATCAGTCACTTCTATAGGTCCTGATGAGTCTATTTGATGCAACTCTCACACTGTGGGGTACGCCCACCCACTATCTACTTCTCAGGAATTTGATGCCTGCAACAGCCATCACAAAGCTTATACTAAACAACAAATCACAGCAGATTCTCTTTTGACCTAAGACTTCTGAGTGATCTCCGAGTAAGTGTGCAATGTTATGATCCTAGTGAGAGCCAAGGAAATAAGCTTATATATACCTCATCAGTCCTCCAGTAAAGCTCCCCTCTCTTCTTCTGAGGAAGAAATATCACGACATCTTCTATCATTGCAACAATTCTCTGCATTAGCTGCCAAAATGTCCCCTTCAGGCCCTTTCCAAGTCACTGTTCACCCCTTTGAGTCCAAGTGTCGAAGCTCGGCCGCCTATGAAATTGGTCTCACTTCAGCTCCTAATGCCATTGTCTTCATCGGTGGGCTTACAGATGGACCTCACACTATTCCTTATACCCGGCTTCTAGCCCAGCGTCTGGAGGAAACAAAGGAGCTGGGTTTCTCCGTTATCGAATTCCGCATGAGGAGCTCTTTCTCGGGGTTTGGCACTTCGAGCCTCTCCAACGATGTTGAAGACATTTCTGCTTTGGTCAAGTATCTACGAGGAATTGGCAAGGAAAAGATCGTCCTATTTGGTTCCTCAACTGGCTGCCAGGTAAAATATCCCTTTACCGCCACGGTTCATAGCTCTTCTGACCAATTGCAGGACTGCATCGAGTATGCCAACTATGCCAAGCACAACAACGAACCTGTCGATGGCTTCGTTATGCAAGGTCCGGTATCGGATCGTGAGACACTGGATTTGATCTTCCCGGATCCTCAGCCGAGTCTTGATCTCGCCGCAAAGATGATTTCCGAGGGCAAAGGTGGTGATTGTATGCCTTTTGACATGATTCCTGCTGTTCTGGGAGCGCCCATTTCGGCGTATCGGTTCCAGTCTCTGGCGAGCAAAGGGTGCGTTCAACAGCATCCAGCTATCAGGACGATATGAGCTAACTGATGAACAGCGGCGACGATGATTACTTCTCATCAGACCTACCCGACGATGTCGTTGAAAGGAACTGGGCTCGGTTCAATAAGCCAGTGCTGGTTCTTCATTCTGGTGAGGACGAGTTCGTACCAGAGCGCATCGACCAGGCTGCGAGCAACAACAGATATAAAGCGTTGAACCCGGTTGTCAGTAGGTTATCGGGGCTGATTCCTGGCGCAAGCCATACCGTTGATCAACCCCAAGCGCAGGAGTGGCTCTCCAAGACGCTAGTCGAATGGTTGAAAACCGAAGTCACTTCTCGTGCGGATTGAGATTGCTTGTCAAGACGTGTTGGCAGCCACGCTAATTAGAGAGAACATATTGAGGACTACGACTTGAACAAGCAGTTAGCGTGCTGAGGATCTATGAACACGATACACAGAAAGCATCAAGTATAGCTATTAGTCGCACAAACAACCGAAATGACAATTAAACTCCGAGCTCCAGGGTAGACGATATTGGCTGGGAAGTGATCTCACCTAAACTCCGTAGACCTATCTCCATTTGCCATCAGTAAGCAACCCCACTGAGCAGCTCGAGCCTGTTCTAGTGCCCAGGATCGCATTGTTAGTGCATGTCTGGGTGTTCGCGTATGCTGGGTTTGCAGCAAAATTCTGGGGACCAGCTTACCAACCACGACAAGGGCCTGTCAATTCGACAAGATTCTGCCTGTCGGAAGTCGCCCAGAAGTTCAGAACCTTTTTTTCCCTTTTCAACCTCTTCTTTCAATCCTTCAACTCTCTCTCGCCTGAGGTGACCGGATTCGGGTTTGGGCTTGTTTTGTCTGTTCTGAGACTGTCTCTGTCTTTGTCTTGTCTCCCGAGCCGTTTCCGATCCTGGCTCCGGTTCACGGCACTCGCTCTGACGTACCTAGTCTAAGTAGTACTAACTAACATTGAGCTTCCCGAGCTAAGGTTCCAAAATCTTATCCCGTCACCATCATCGTCACCAAGGACGCGCCATCGCCTCTGTCGCCTACGAAACACCCGACACGTCCCACTAGCATGAAGTGACGGTTGCGCGAAACCTTTTCGATACCTCGAACTCCCTGAGAAGCAACCACTGCAACAATGGCTCTCTACAACGAGCAACAGGTTCTCTTCGAGACAGGTTCGTTCACTGGCTTCCGCCCGCTGCGAGAGCTTGGTGCGAACTATCTCACTACCGGCCCCTTCAAGCAACCTCTGTGTGGGAATTCGGAAGGATGGGGGCCCCTAAGTCCTCATCGCTATGATTTTACACCTTGTTTTATCGACGTCTGGATCTCTGCTGTCTCTGTTTTTGGCCTTCTGTTTGGATCGCTCGCCGTCTGGTGGCTGCTCGCCAAGAAGCAGAAACAGGAGGGACAGACCAAGAATGCGCACTTCTACATCAAGCAGGTAAACTCTTCTGCACCATTCTCTGCTAATGTTCTGTTCAATCGAGCTGATTTGTTGTCTCAGTCCCTCCTCGCCGTCATCATTGTCGACGTCATTGCTCAGCTTGTCGTTCAAATCGTCTACATGCCCCATATCTGGTATGGCGATTTCCGAGTCTTGACGACCTTCTTGACTATCCTGTCACTATTTGTCGTTTTCGCTATTCAATGGATCGAGCATTCGCGTATTCGATATCCCAGCGGCGTCGCCCTGTTCTACTGGCTCTTCCTCCTCATATCCTTCGGCGTTAAGCTACGATCTCTTATCTCGCAGCAAATTTACGACTCCAACCTGCCGTACTTCGTTATCTACTGCGTCGGAGTTGGACTGTCTCTTGTAGAGTTCCTTGTGGAGTGGCTGTGGCCCCGAACTTCTCGTCCAAGTGGATATGAAGCCATCGAGGAAGAGGAAGAGTGTCCCGTTGAATATGCCAACGCATTTTCTCAGCTCGCCTTCTCCTGGATGACACCAATGATGCAATATGGTTACAAAGTGTATTTGACCGAAGAGGATCTCTGGGCTCTTGCCAAGGATGATCAGACCAAGAACACTGGATCTCGCTTTGACCAAGCTTGGCAATACGAGTTGGAACACCATAAGAGCCCTTCGCTGTGGAGAGTTTTGTTCAAGGCATATGGCGGTCCTTATTGTGTTGCTGCTATCTTCAAGGTTGCAAATGATGTCGCCCAGTACATTCAGCCCCAGTTACTTCGGCTTCTCATCTCATTTGTGAAGTCGTACGAGGAAGACAATACTCCTCAGCCTATTATCAAGGGCGCCGCTATCGCCCTGGCTATGTTCGCTTGCGCGGTCCTGCAAACCACCATGGTTCATCAGTACTTCCAGCTTGCCTTTGTGACGGGAATGCGTATCAAGGGTGGTCTGTCTTCAGCCATCTATCGCAAGTCCCTACGCCTGTCAAGCGAAGGCAGGGCTTCAAAGAGTACCGGTGACATTGTCAACTACATGGCGGTTGATGGCCAACGTCTGCAGGATCTTACCCAGTTCGCTCAGCAAATTTGGTCTGCGCCATTCCAGATTATTATCTGCATGGTTTCCCTCTATAATCTGCTAGGCTGGTCTATGATGGCGGGCGTCGCGGTCATGATCATTATGATGCCAATTCAAGGATTTGTCGCTCGCATTATGAAAAACATGCAAAAGGAGCAGATGAAGAATAAGGACGCCAGAAGTCGCTTGATCAACGAGATCATCAACAATATGAAGAGCATCAAGCTGTATGCTTGGGGCTCAGCCTTTATGAACAAACTCAATTTCGTCCGAAACGAAAAGGAACTGAAGAACTTGCGAAAGATCGGTGCCACTCAGGCCTTTGCCAACTTCACTTGGACTACTGCGCCTTTCTTCGTGTCATGTTCGACCTTCACCGTCTTTGTTCTGACCCAGGATAAGCCCCTCACCAGTGATATCGTCTTCCCTGCATTGGCCCTGTTCAACCTGTTGACCTTCCCTCTTGCCATTCTTCCTATGGTCATCACCTCCATCGTCGAAGCCTCTGTCGCCATCGGACGTCTCACCAGCTTCCTTACTGCTGAAGAGCTTCAGCCCGACGCTATCACTATTAAGCCTGCCCCTGAGCAACTTGGTGAAGAGAGCATAATCATACGTGATGGTACATTCTCTTGGAGCCGTCACGAGAACAAGCCCACTCTCGTTGATATTGATTATACCGCTTACAAGGGAGAACTCTCCTGTGTCGTTGGTCGCGTTGGTGCTGGCAAGTCGTCATTCCTTCAAAGCATTCTCGGTGATATGTGGAAGGTTAAGGGTAACGTCGAAGTACGAGGAACTGTTGCCTACGCGTCGCAGCAAACCTGGATTCTCAATGCTACAGTCAAGGAGAACATCATCTTTGGGTATAAATATGATGCTGAGTTTTACGAGAAGACTGTCCAGGCGTGTGCTCTTTTGGACGATTTTGCTCAGCTTCCAGATGGAGACGAAACTGTTGTTGGCGAACGTGGTATCTCCCTGAGTGGTGGTCAAAAAGCACGTGTATCACTGGCTCGTGCTGTCTATGCTCGTGCGGATATCTACCTACTTGATGACGTTCTTTCTGCTGTTGACTCCCATGTTGGCCGTCACATTATCGACAATGTACTCGGAACCCGTGGTCTGCTAGCTTCAAAGACTCGCATTCTTGCAACTAACGCCATTGCTGTCCTTCGCCAGGCCAGCTACGTGTCTCTTCTCAAGGATGGCCAAATCATCGAGCGAGGAACGTACAAGGAATTGGTTGCTCAGAAGGGACTCGTTGCTGAACTTCTCAAGACAGCCGGACACGAGTCTGGCAATGCCACCAGTGAACCTAGCTCCAGTGCTTCAAGCAGCAAGGCTGCTACAATCATCGAGACAGACTCCGGCCAGGCCAAGGAAGAGCTTGAGGAGGCACAGGAACAAGTCCCCGAGATGGCTCCCATCAAGACTGGTGCTGGGGCCAAGCCTCGCTCAAGCAGCATGGCAACCCTGCGCCGCGCCAGCACTGCAAGCTTCAGAGGTCCACGAGGCAAGCTGACAGACGAGGAAATCGGTGGTTCGTCCAAGACCAAGCAAGCCAAGGAGCACTTAGAGCAAGGCAAGGTCAAGTGGTCTGTCTATGGCGAATACGCCAAGATGAACAACCTTTATGCCGTTGCTCTATATCTCCTCATGCTTCTTGCTGCACAGACTGCCGGAATCGGTGGTAATTTCTGGCTTGAGAAGTGGTCCAGAGAAAACCAAGAAAAGCAGTCGAACGCTAACGTCGGCAAGTATCTCGGAATCTACTTCGCTTTTGGTATCGGAGCGTCCGCTCTCACTGTTATTCAGACTCTTGTGCTCTGGATCTTCTGTTCCATTGAGGTTGGTGATTTTCCATGATCATGTCGAGTATAAAAACTGACGTAGCAACAGGCATCGAGGAAGCTTCATGAGCGCATGGCCAACGCTATCTTCCGCTCCCCCATGTCTTTCTTTGATACAACGCCCGCTGGTCGTATCCTGAACCGTTTCTCGAGGTCAGTATATACTTGGGGAAGATCAAAGGTCGATGCTAATCCATTTGACAGTGATATTTATCGTGTTGATGAGGTTTTGGCCAGAACTTTCAACATGCTATTTGTGAACGCGGCCAAGTCAGGCTTCACCTTGGTCGTCATCTCATTCGCCACGCCACCATTCGTTGCATTGATCATCCCGCTAGCCCTGACTTACTACTACATCCAGAGATATTACCTCCGAACATCTCGCGAGCTCAAGCGACTCGACAGTGTGAGCCGTAGCCCCATCTATGCACATTTCCAGGAGTCACTGGGTGGTATTTCAACCATTCGGGCGTTCCGACAGCAGCAGCGATTCGAGCTCGAGAATGAATGGCGTGTGGATGCTAATCTCCGTGCTTACTTCCCTTCAATCAGCGCCAATCGCTGGCTGGCTGTTCGCCTCGAGTTCATTGGTGCTGTGGTCATTCTGGCTGCCGCTGGCTTTGCCATCATCGCCGTCACTGGCAACAAGCCCATCCAATCTGGTATTGTCGGCCTTGCCAT
The DNA here is from genome assembly GCF_900044065.1 of Fusarium mangiferae. Taxonomy (NCBI): domain Eukaryota; kingdom Fungi; phylum Ascomycota; class Sordariomycetes; order Hypocreales; family Nectriaceae; genus Fusarium; species Fusarium mangiferae. The sequence goes on from NW_024573931.1 coordinate 1,319,726, forward strand.
GTCATATGCTCTGCAGATTACGACTTCCCTCAACTGGATCGTTCGTCAGACCGTCGAAGTCGAGACCAACATTGTGTCAGTAGAGCGTGTCCTCGAATATGCAGCCCTACCAAGTGAGGCACCCGAGATCATCGCCAAGAACAGACCGCCTGTCTCGTGGCCTGCTAGGGGCGAGGTTGATTTCGTCAACTACAGCACCCGTTACCGTGAGGGTCTGGACCTGGTGCTCAAGAACATCAGCCTTGACATCAAGTCGCATGAGAAGATCGGTGTCGTGGGTCGCACAGGTGCAGGGAAGTCATCCCTGACCCTCGCCTTGTTCCGACTCATCGAACCCGTAACGGGCCATATTGGTATTGATAATATTGACACGTCTTCCATTGGGTTACTCGATCTGCGCCGAAGGCTAGCCATTATTCCTCAAGATGCAGCGCTCTTTGAAGGCACTGTTCGGGATAACCTCGATCCTGGCCATGTCCATGATGACACTGAGCTTTGGAGTGTGTTGGGTAAGTAAACGCCGACATTGCAACCCTACTACACCCATGCACGGCTTAGACAAGCGAATGTTTTGTCAGCACGCTGTGTAACATTTGCTGACGTATTTCCCTATAGAGCACGCACGATTGAAGGACCACGTTTCGAGCATGGATGGTGGGTTGGAGGCCAAGATTAACGAAGGAGGTAAGTTCACGCACGGCAATGCGCTTTCTGTCGGCATTTCTTGACCGGTCTGCGATTTCCCTCACCGGTCACCCGAGCATCTGGTTCAGCATCCATGGCTTCGTCTGATGTGGTGTGGCTTAACATCTGGCCCTTGCCGACGATAATGAGCAGTCTCTTTTCTGCAGCCATTTCAAAGACATCAGATGTGCTTGGTTGCTCGCCTCGCATGAGGACGAAGTCCCGTGGTCTGCCCTTTCAGGAGCAGGCAGCACCAACAATCTGGGCCCTGAGATATCAGGCTTATTCACACCACAACCGACTTTCACATGCATGTTTGTTCAGCTGCTAATATGTTGTCTTGCAGGCTCCAATCTCTCCCAGGGTCAGAGGCAACTCGTCTCGCTCGCTCGTGCAATGCTCACTCCGTCCAATATCCTGGTATTGGACGAGGCAACAGCTGCAGTCGATGTTGAGACCGATGCCATGCTGCAGAGCACTCTCCGATCACCCTTATTCGCTAACCGCACCATTATTACCGTCGCCCATCGTCTCAACACCATCCTGGACAGCGATCGTGTGGTGGTGCTCGACAAGGGTGAGGTGGTCGAGTTTGATAGTCCGGCCGAGCTTTTCAAGAAGCAAGGTGTATTCTACGGGCTTATGAAGCAGGCTGGGCTGGAAGTTGAATAGACAGACACACCTAGCATTGTACCTGTCATAATTGAAATTGTACATAGAGGAACAGCAAAATAAAAGAGGAGGGATTTTTGCATGCATCACGAAGCAAACCAAACCAAACCAAGCAACGCTGCATGCACTCGCTCGTCCATTGCATCGAGTGGCCAAGAGGCACAGATTCTCCGTGACGATGAACAGGATATCTTGCGAGCCACTCGCGAAAGACATACAGAAGCCTACACTGACGGTGGAGGACTCGCGAAGCGACCGTGCACTGTAGCTCTTGGCCTCTTGCTGGCTTATCCCCGGCGACAAGGGACAAGAGCGGATGTGGTGGTGTTGAGGTAGCAGGGGGGGTACCCTAGAAGGTGCCCACTGACAAATCTGATGAAGCATCGAAGTGACCAGGGAGACTTGACACGTTACATGCTGGGGTAGCCATAGTATGTACATACATACCGTAGTTATGCATGCTGCCCGGAAAATAGCACATGCCAACCGAACAGTGCGTGCGACACGGAGAATTATGTTGGCGAAAAAGACGGTAATAGCTATGTAATACCGGCAACACCGCCGAGCGAAGTTCTTTCTCGAGATGGTCAAGCGTCAGTGCGAAGAAAAGAGCAGCAGGATCAGTGAGGGAGGGATCCTAAACTGCAATTGACTTAATAGTCTGTCGGCTTGAAGGCTTCGCCAGCCAATGTCACTCATGTTGACCTCTAAGCTTCAAGATAAGGCTCCGGAGCCGTCTCTCCGGCACCAAAGAACCTCGCTGTCGGAACATAGTCTGTGATGCCTTGGACCTAGCGCTGCAAGTTCCGTTGCGCGCCAAGCCAAAGGCACTTTGTTTAATCCAACTAATGAATCTGCTGTGGACGCGCAGACGCGGTAGTGGCAATATATGTCATCGTCAAGCAGCAAATGAAATTTTCTGTCGAGCTGAGGGGCAACGAGGGTCAATTTGGAATGCACAGATGCCTTCTTTTGCCAGTCAAGTCTGAAGTCAGGATGTGGCCAACTGATATGGTTTTCGTCGTAGTACATGCGAACCTGATACGTCGTTGACGTTGCTTTGAAAGAGAACTGGCCTAGACTGGACCCGGATCTCCGCTGAGTGCCTACTTGTCATTAGGACTATAACCTTAAGACGCCTAGTTCAAAACGACCAAAGTTCATGTCTGGCAACGTTGAGTATAGTGAGTGGTAAATCGACGCCCCTGTTGAGCGAAGACAGCCCAAACTTAGCCGGATCAACAGAGGCTGGGGGCGATGCTGCAGGCTCGTGGTGAGACGCCTGGCTCGCCTAATACATAAATGTCTTTAGAAGTTCAAATGTCCATGTTCTCTTTCACTCTTCCCGTCTGAAGCAAGACAGGGATCACTACAAACTGCATGGTGCACATGTAGGATATGAGGGACGGGGCGCGGGGTCCAGCCCGATATTCCCGCACAATCCGTATGGTGCATTTTTGGGCCGCCATGGAGGTGAGCAGGTCATAGAAACTTGACTGGCTAGGCGTGCAAGGTTCTAGCATTGCTCTGTGATAATGCGTCGAGAATGCGTCTATTGTGACTTAAAGAGTGTTGAGGACCTCCCAAAGCCTGATCTTTAGCTCACCGACGGTCACTTGGATATGAAATTAACTTGCTGATGCAAAGGTGTTTGGTGTTTGGGAGGCGCAATCAGAAGCAGAAGCTATAAATGTGGTGAGTTAAAGCAGATTGAACAGTCAGAGATCAATCCTGGGATACGTTTTAGGTGCTCGCTAGGTTGGCAAGCTGGCCGAGCCGCATCACGGCATTTGCTGATCCGTGGACTGATCTTCTGTTGTTAAAACCACTTATTCATGTACATCACGGTGGTTCTTCGATACTACCTGTTGTCCTTGTGTGGTCAAGATTAGCCTCGCGACGAAGCTTAAGAGGAACACGACCAATCAAAGCATCCTCGCAAAGTAGAGTTTCCAGAAGGAATGGGCACGAGATCGACAGGAAGGCCCATGACGTTGAAGCTTGCGCTGCTGGCGACAAGTAATATTTATTGCAGCAATGCTAAGCTTGACTCCAAGCTCGCTCGGTGCTGTATCCTAAACGAAAGCAACCTATAAGCGTGGGGGCGTCAGTCTGGCAGTCTGTGTCATCTGGGAGCTTTAGGACAGCGCGGGTCAGTCCCACTAACATCGAATCGCTGACTACCTAGACAGTTGAACCGTATAGGGAGTAAAGAAAACTCAGGACGCTTGATCCCTAAATGATTATAATTAGGTAGCTCATCATAAGTTTAGGACAGCTTTTGCTGAGTTTATTTTGATACCCTATAATAGGTTCCCATGTTTTCTTGCTCCCCGACAGACCGTGTCAGGGATATTGAGAATGGTCATGGACGGTTTCTTCTTTGATGGGCGAGACACTCCGTGGATTGCCGAAGCGGGGGGGGGGGGGGGGGGGTTGCAGTTCTGAGACATAAAGAGGTAAAGAGGCAAGAAAGACGTTGCCGTACAGGAATGGAAAACCAACTAGTGTAGTTTCCCCGAGAAATCTATAATTGCTTCTGAACACATGGTCGAAACGCGAGATAATGTTGCGCCTGCAGGCTAATGAACTAGGTATCGATCCGCATCCATGACTATGTAAGGTAAGTATGCTTTTCCTGCATCGTATTTGAAGGTTCTCCTCTATGTCGATAGCAGACCTCTTCTTGGTCAAGATTGTCAGGGCAAAGGGGAAACGTTATTTTTCACTTACATATGTGCGAGGCTAATGGGGTGGAACAGCTAGCCAGCCTCCAGGAAAACACTGGCATGCTCAACAGGGTTTGCTGGAAACTCCAGCTAGCCGCATTCTTATTTCTCCGTGCCGGGGCGACATAGGCCAGCTGCCAGCTCCTAGACTCATTTGCGTTATGCTCAACAGTGTGGCAGTTGTCAACATCTCTATGGGCTTATGATTCTGTTCTTGAATGATGTTCCCCTTCGCCTGACTAATTTGTGCTTACATAGGATAGGCTCATAGACTCCACACATTCAAGCAGAGCAAAAGCCGTTCATGGGGTTAAAGGTGGTGGCTGATGCACTGTGCGATCCTTGCTCCTGCAGCTGATGCATTGGGATCGCCCAACGAGGGCGCAGACGTGCCTGTGAATGTGCAAAATGTGTGTGCGTGTGCGTGTGCGTGTGCGTGTGTATGCTTCCCGCTCCCTGTAAATGGAGCTACCGATGCCCCCTGTAAACTGATGACCGACTGCTGGCAAAAGCGTTTTGTAACTACAGTACAGGTAGGTCTGTAGTAACCAAAGCTGAATTTGATGCCCAGGCATAAAGCAATGCTGTGATCTTGTCTGTCGTGGGAGGACTTGATGATGCTGAAGTACGAGACTGCATGGCATTCGAAGTTGCTAAATGGAGGTTCGTCAATCAGCAATAAGCAACATTGTCCGCTGACGGCACAGAATGGATGGTTGGAGTGCGCGAGTTCTGTTGGGTAAACTTGTAGGGTGATCTTGAACAGAGAGGTTCAGTACCGCGCTGTGAGAGGGAATATTGCCAAGAACAGTTTGCGTTGGTGGGTTGGATTGGGATAACAACTTTCTTCTTCTTTGCTCTCTCCTCTCTCTTTGGGCTAGCAATACGCCATGGGAGCGGATCTGGCTGATGGGGTCGACCTCCACTGACTGCAGGTTGCAAGGCTAATAGAGGAGCCGAGCCGTACCGCTCGCGTCCCGCCTGTCCATCGCCCAAAGTCTAGGTTAACCTTGGTTGATGAAGTCGGGTTCGGCCGAGAACCTGAGCTTGGTTAACTGGGCGCAAATAAGCCAGGTATGGCAGAGCAAAGGATGACTCTTCTCTTGAAGCGTAGATTTTACTACAGAAGGACAGCGAACAAAGAGATGCGGCAGTGATAGTGGCTGGCTGGATTGCGGGCGTTACGACGGATACTGTACCCAATTCGCAGAGGCAGGTCTGTCTCGGTTGTGATGATGTCTCTAAAGTTGTGTGTATGGATAAAGAAATCCGGATCTGGCCTGTTAGGTACCTAGGTAAGCGGCAGGCATGAACTTCTCAAATATTTCCTACCTAAGGTACTTAGGTAGGCGAGGTACCTACCTTTGCCTTCTCTAGAATCTCGCTGGACGAGAGTACCTACCTATGCTAAGGTCAGCACTTGTCTCTCGGCAATAATTATTTTTTCGTGCCGTGGTTTGCTCGCAGACGAGCCATTCCATGAGGATGGGGCACTGATTAATGTTTCCAGGTTGCTCTGCAGTTTGCAGGAACTAACTTCCCTGCTGGTTGGCTGATTACCTACCTAGGTCCATGTAGGTCTAGGTCCAGGTCCAGGGCAGGAAGGTTCAGGGCAATCAGGAATCTATCTCCCTGGTATGGTACCTACCTGAGGTTCCTACCTACCTAGTCCAGGGCAAGCACGACCAGACCCAGGCGCCTTTTGGCAGGCACTTGGGCCACCCACCTTTTTCTGGTGCATAGGACATATATGATTGGCCAGAAAGGCTATAAGCGATGGGCCAAAAACTTAAACCAAGGCCGCCACAGGATTTTAGTTTCATCGTCCACGTTGGGTGTTGGTCGCTGATCGCTCATCCGCCCGTCATATTCTACAAAGTGCCCAAGCGTAACTGATCTGAGATCTCGCTTGGGGCTGGTGATGGTCAACTCTCGTCTGCGTCTGCCTGCGTCTGCATCTGCATCTGCATACCTACCTACCTACCTACCTCCCTCCCTCCCTACAACTACGATTACTGTTGTATGGCACTGTACAGAGCTCGGTAGGTATTGCACTGTACCACTGCCGCTTGATGCATTGGGTGATAGTGCGTGAGCCAGTCCTGCAGGGTTACACGTTTTGAGAAAAGCTTCCCAAGCCCATGACCCTAAAACACGACTCACAGAGCAGACCCATCTTGACCACCGAGACAAATCCAGTAATCAACCTTACGGTTCGTCGGTTGGTGGCTGGCTAGTGGGCACAATTCGGCAAGCCAGCAGTCGATACATAATGATGTAGGTAGCTGTGCGATCAGAGAAACAGATGCAGGCATTAATACAAGACTCTTAGGTTCATGGTCTGTCACTATCGCAGCTAGAATCGGCTGTTAGATATGGAGCGGCCCCCATGTCCTATACAGTGCAATGGGAAGCATCTGCAAGAGTCGACATCCATCTTGACAGATTCTTATCCGAGCCGTTCCTGGCACAAGACAGAACGAACAAGCAATGCATCTACATACATACAGCCTCGTTCGTCAGGCCACTCCGAACAGTCCCCGGCTTGCATTTCTGGAGAATGGCACATCATATTTAGCATTCCCCTTCACCGCATCAAATCAGCGACTTGGCATTTGCATATCTTGAAAAACAATGGACAACGTTGAGCCAAATCTTTTAGGCTTTCGGTTAGCCATGGGCCACTGTCGAGCTGTTAACAGTATTGCACGGTATGGCCACAAACTTATCTTTTAGCCTTGGAATCCAAAACCGCCGCTGGATAAAAAGCAAAAATTGAGACTCAAGAGGATGATGCAATACGACCGCGTATCCGGGCAGGCTGCTAGTCAATCTAAGCACTACTGGATCGCTTTGGTGTTTTTGGCTGGGTCGAAGACCGCCCTAATCGCTCTCTGTGTCTCACATTAGCACAAAGTACTGGCTCAATCGCCTCAGTCATGCGTCTTGCTCATAGCATTGCTTTTTGCTCTTTCTTGGACTTTTGGCCTTTCGAGCAACTATTGATTGGGCCCTCAGTCCGGGGCCCACCATTTCAGCCATCGTTGACATAACCCCTGTCGTTCAAACCGACTGAGTTCCTTCTTGCGAGCTTGATGCTGGTGCCGCTCACGACTGGATCATCAATCTGACTCTGCAGTTATGAGTCCAGATTATAGCAGTGTACACACTAGCACTAGCTTTCTCAGCTTGTTGTGTCAACAGCACAGCTAGCCATGCAAATCCCATCTTGGAGAATCGTATCTGATTTGTTACTATTTGGCACCTATGCCCTGACCCTTCTAAAACCACATTCAGATCCATCATTGTGTGGGGGCGTCGGAGCTAAGCGTGGGCCAACCGTCGTCTCTTCTCCTCAACACCCTTGAAATGAGCCCTGCCAGCCAGCTCTGTGGATCATGGGATTGGCATCCACCTGTCCCGTACAGCTCGAGTTAACCCTGCCTTGACCTTGAGTGGCTAGCGTCATGCTCTCTCAACCCCGTACTGTGCGACATTGACGATGAAGGGCCCTTACACTCTTCCCTGCCTTTCTCCCACCCTTGGCTTCTTGACCTGGGTGATAGCTGAATATCTCTTCTTGTCGACCTGCTGCTGCCACCACAGCTGGGTGTTCCATTTCTCTTGCAAGACGTGCATTCGCACCCCCTTTTCTCCTCTGACCCCTCCACCCTTTGACCAGGCGGATACCTGGTGGCCACGGCCTGAGATCGGAGACTTACAACTGCTACCTACACGTATCCATTGATCCCTACGTACTACTCATCTGGTGTGTCTGCGTGTATGCACTTCGAAGCAAGCTGGTCCCTGTCGTCTGTTTCCATTCTAATTCATTCAACAGGTGTCTGTAAATCTCTCTTCTCCTTCGCTGATTGAGATACGCCCACCCTGGGATAGCAACGGCACGGAAAGCTGTCTGCCCCGGAACTAAAGTCTTGAGAAGAGAGACAACGTTCATCCATCTACTGAAGGCAGTGCGGGGACCTATAGACTCATCCCTCGTTCCCCAGCTTTACGTCTGCTCCGATTCTGTAACCTTGTCATATCACTTCATCCTCTTTTATCAACATCGGAAATCTTGTCTACCGCTCACTTCACCTTCGCGTCACGACGAACACCAATTCCTCGTGCCACTGTTTCTCAAGTCCTCTCTCGACAGACAGTACCGCTATTTTGACCTCGACCAGGACCCTGAGTAAAACCTTTCTCTCAAGTCAAGGCTCGGAGGCCCTGGCTCAAATTACCTTTTCACAGTTTACAAAGTTGGAGATCAAGTTTTCTCCTGGAATACACCTCCCACTTTTCGACTTGTCGCGAGACGATAGACTAACTCTGCACTTGCAACCTCGCTGCGGCTGGATATACTCGACGGCATATCTAATTGTATCAAACTCTGCCCTTGACGAGCAACTCCACGCATCGACTTGAAGCTCGGCACAACGTATACTGTCTGGAGAAGAATCTTGAAGAGTCTGCATCGCGAGGATTTGTCTCCTGGAAATCACCAACTTGATCAGATCATACTGTTCTGGCAATCAAACCCCACCAGTTCTGGAATTGGCGATATTCATCCTTTTGAAGGCGTCCCCCTGGCACACACACACACTACTCCAATTACCACCCCCATACTATTCCCGAACCCATCTGCAACACCCAACCTGAGCCGCATCACACTGTTCCCAGGGATCCCACTCATCCAAGACAAACTTGTACAAGTCGAAGGGCGATCAACACCATTGCTGGTCTATTATTATCTTCGAACTGCACTTTTCTGAAGAATCTGATTTTTCTTTTGTTAAGCAGCATAATATCTTGCTGACTGCCTCAAGTCCAGCCGGAGTCGCACCCACTTAGGACTTGAGTCACTATATATCGACTGACCAACTACAGCATATCACGACATGTTCCTGTGCTACAAGCTGTGCTAGGCCCTTGATTTTCCATTGGGTCTGTCTTTATACACCATCAATATCTGAGATTGAACACCGGTGGCACAAACTTTTACCGAGTTTTGGTTTGCGCTTAGCCACTTGCCTTGCGGGTGTAATTGGTAACTCGTAGGCTATCGACAATTGACTCGAGCAAGTCGCACATATCATCAGCTACTAGAACCATGGTTAGAGATTGGACCAGGGAGCCGTTCTCCCGCCATAATCATCATCCTTACCTGCCAGACAGATTTGTCGGGGATGGAGTTGACGATAATCGATTTCCAGAGGCTCAAGATCTGCACAGAAGACAGCCTCCAATGGTAACAAACTTAGACCTTGCTTATTGGAGTACTCGCTGACATAAGGCTAAAGCAAATCGCCGATGCTCTTCGTCGAGACTGTGGAATAGCGGTCAGACACTATTTCTTGGCTGTAGTAATGGATGATGGAAGCCCTCAAACCTTCTCTGGTCCAAGTACCTCGGGACCTCGCAGTGGCTACGAGAAACAGTTTTTTGATATGGAAAAATACATAAGTGCTATGGACCGCTTGGATTCTGGTTGGTCGATTTCCGCCCAGTTATGAATCAGAGGGCTAACGTGAAGTTAGGTGCGAGCCCTGTTGTTGATGACTTCGGCTTCGATGGATACAAGCATTCTATGGACTTTCCAAGAAATCGTATGATGGACCGCCGACGAATGTCTCAGTTTGAGGATTGGGAAGTGCCTGCACGACAAGGCCGGAAAAGACCAAGAGCTCGCCAACACATCATTGATGAAGATGAAGCGCCTATGACTATATCGACAACAATCAGAAAGGGTATCCAGGTCGGAAACCCCACTGAGCTTTGGACATTTTATGAGCAACGTTTCAAAAACATGCAGCAAACAGCCTGTAAGCTCATAGCAAAAGCATGGGTCAAGGCCGTGGAGCCAAAGAAGCAGTCTACACATCCTTACACGGGAAGTGACGAGAAGGCACCCGACTGGTGGCCCAAGCCCTGGGGTCCAACAAAGGAGGACAAGGTGCGGCATAAGGAGCCAGACCATCTCTATAAACGAGGTAATATTCAACATCTGATTGAGTATTCTCATATTCCCATCTAACAAACTTGAATCCAGAACGAGTTCATCTTCTTAATCACATTCTCAGAATGATTGTGGAGCCCAACAAGACCCAGCATCCTGACATTCAAAAGCTAAATCTCAACGTGAAGAAGCTGGAGGAGATTACGATTGAGGCTCTTTCAGGCTTTTTCGCAGACAAGGATAATCCGGCCAATGCGAAGAAGCGGCCGTTTCTTAATGAGATTTTCAAAGTGGCCAAGCAACAGGAACGTTACAAGGATGGGATGATTGGTAAGTCTTAATTTGTGGAAGCTGGATGGGTAGATTTCTAACCCGATCTGCAGATGGGACAACTGAGGTTTTTGTCATGGCAGACGATAAGATGCTTGATTCGTATGCATCCGGTAACGATGACGAAGGGCCTGTTCCCAAGGAAGAGGACGATCAAGACGTGCCGCCGAATAAGTTGGCGGCAGTCCCTGGTCTGATGCCTTCGTCAAACAGCCACAGCTCAGGCGCTTCATTGCATGGCACACCTTTCCTCGGTGGAGAGCTACCCGTACGAGGCAACCAGTACAACCACTCGATGATGCCGGACATGGCTCCAGATCAGCATGGCTTCGTTGAGAATAACACCATGCCGGTGAATAGTCAACCTACGGTCCACCCCAATAGCGGGAACCTCGGTATGGATTTGGGTGTGCCTCCCGCTGCACATGATTCTGGACGTCGTTCATCCATCTTCAGCGCCCCAACAGAGTATGCTGGACAAAATGGCACACCCATATACACGCAGCAATGGCAGCCGGGTTCTACAGCGCCAAATTCGACGTCAATGTATACCTTTACTCAACAGCCAGCCAATCCACCAGCGACCGCTTTCGTCAGCCCCGGGGTTCCAATGAACCAGGCTCAACCGTATATGAATGCCTCATTCGATGGAATAACGAGAGGATATGACCCCAATCAGCCTACTATGTTCCGAACAGGAAGTGTGGCACAACCGTCACAGGTCCATCCGACTCCGGGCTATGATTATATGTCTCAGGACAGTCGAGGGCTGCCCGGTGTCAAGGTGGATGATGTACCGCGACATGCGATGCATTAGACTGTGCCAGACTTGACGTCACCTTTTATATACAACCCGTGACACATTCTTGCTTTTTTCATGTGGTTATAGATTATGCATGGCTTAGGGCCTGGTATGACAGCACAGGTCGATCAGATCAGATCATGCGATGGTTCGTTACAGCCTCGCTTTTTCTCGGTTTACAGTTCTCACCGAATACCGGTACCAGCATGGTTACGATTGCTCATTTTCATACGGCGGGTGGTTATCCTTGCCACTTGATTCGATACCCCAAAATATATCTTTTAGGACAATCTCGGGACGGTTTATTTGTTTTTGGCGACTGACCACAGCATCTTGTTTGGGATAAACTATATTGTGCGTGCCTGCATTTTCAGTATCAAGTTTTGTTTCCCCGCGGGTCGGCTTGTTGGTTCCTGATTGGCATTTTCATGGTGTACATTCTCGCTCAACGTGGACATTGGCATGCTCCAAATTGTTAATTACTGCCGAGCCCTGAGTAGACGATGATGGCTCATGGGTGTTGGGATAACGGCTACGAAATTCTTATGTTGACGACCAGAAACGCAATCACGATTAACGTTAGCGAACACGTTTACTAGCAGTGGTTCATTCATCATGTCCACGTGCGGACGATATCTCGAGTCCAAGGAAATAGGGTGATGAAACAGGGGGATGCGAAATGAGAGGCTCTCATATTCATAAGCAAATATGAAATAGACATGGGGTGAAGGAATCTTAAATATTACACTTCAAGTTCCAGCTTGCAGCTTACTTCCTTTCGTGGGTACATAGGGTCCGTTAGGTCAGTTCCTGTTGATTTCAGCTCTGAATGAGAAACGGTTGAACAACGCAGTGAGGAGGTTCTGCTCATGAGTGCTGTATTAGAAAATAACCTGGTGTAATTGATCATGACAAATTCTGCCCTTGCGCTCAAGCCTGGCCATGGCTGTTATTCATGACCTTGCAACTGGGGAGCAAGGAATGGTCGTATTGTTTTTCTCCTCGCGTTAAAATGCTGGATCAGGTCTTATTCAACTGAGAAATACATAGGGAAATGGTCCCCCATTTGGCCCTTCATCACCTCTCCTTACGTCAAGGTGTACAGCAGTCCTCGTAAAAATCATGAACAAGAGAATATGCATGAGCAGACACATTATATGAAGAAAAGTTCTATCAACTGGGTTCAACACTCAAGCTACTGTACCGTATCGCACCGTGAAGCAGATCCGTACCTCAACCTTCTGCTGACCTGTGAGTGAATCCATCCACCAACGCCAAGCTACTTGAAACCGTCAAACCATTTAATCAAATCAAATCGGAGACAACACAATCACGCCAGGAGTATACTCATATGCACCAAGAAGGACTCTCTTGATACTCTGCTCTCTCCTGGTTGTGGGAAAATGTCGCTCCAGAATCCCGCGATTAACAAACAAAAACAAGATAACATGCAAAAACACAACCGAGCTGAATAGCAAATATTCACCGAGGGAACATTCGCTAGACGGGATGAGCCGGGGGTATACGTTATGAAGAAGGCAAGTCCGAAATAGGGGAGACTGCCAACGCCGTCTCGTGCTTCTAGCTCGATGCATTGGCAGCTGTGTTCTCCTCTTTGGGCTGTGGAGGCTCGAGGCCTGCATTTTGTGCCACTCGCTTCCAAGTCTCGAGCTCGCGGTACAGACGCTCACACTCCTGCTTGAGTTTGTCGTTGGAAGCGCTCAACTCTGTTATAGCTTGCTCTGTAAGCAGTTTCTCGAGGGTCCACTTCTCGATGTTTTGTTGCTCGTTTTCCTTGAGCTGGGAAATGAAGCTGACTGCCCGTTGTAGAATGGAGCCTTTGTTCTTCTCACAACCAGGGACGATCTTAGCGAGTTCGTTGATACCTTCGTTGATGGTTTCCCGACGGCGACGCTCCACTGTTTTGATTAGTATATTCTAAGGCAATACGACAGATGAGATATCCATACCTTCTTTGTGGTTGTCCTTTCGCATCTTGTGCCACTCTTCTGATCCGACTGTTGGTTTGGGGTTGGGGGCTGCGGGATTGTATCGTGGTGGCTGATGCGGAACACCATTAGGTGGTGTATGTTGATGCTGAGGAGGGGCGACTTGAGGGGGCTCCATAATACTGTCAACTGTAGGTGTCACATCGGGGTTGAAAGTTGGATCATGGCCATGCTCAGGATCAGTGGCTGCCTGGGCTGCAAATTGCTCTTCTGTCGAGGGTGGAACATGTAGGGTGGGGTACATGCCGAGGGCAGCCTGTGCGGTGCTGGTAGCACTGGTAGGATCCGGAGCTTCGGGTTGATCGTGGTCTGCTTGGGCGGCCTGCTGCAGAGCGTTGAAGTCGGCGACGTTGACGCCATTCGCGTTGACGGCCTGGCTCTCCATGGCACTGTCGATGAAGGAGGCGGGGTCGGCAGACATGTGGGCAGCTGGGGCAGGGCGTTTATTCCTGGCGAGATCAGGACTGCCGGATTCGCGCTTCCGCTTCTGACCAGGGGAGCCGGTCAGGCTGGAGAGGTCTGGCTGCTCGGCAAGAACTTCAGCCATGGTTCAGTCGTGAGAGAATTATCGAAAGAAAAAACAAGTGGTGTTTTGGTAGACGGGTTTGTTCGATCAAAAGCGCTCGCCAAGATTAAGGAGGCTGAGTGCAAAGTTTGATGATGTCGAGGCCACAGATGAGAGACGTTGACAATCAATCAAAGATCTGGATAGGGAAGGGCAGTTAGAATAAACTCGCTGCAGAATTAAGCTATGGGTAGATGAAGTGCGAGAGAGAGGGTTAAAGCAAGGGGATCCGGCCTCGAGTGACGGAGAAGAGGTTGAGCGTGCATCTGTTGGTTGGTTGAGTGCCAGCGTCAACTGTAACACGTGCACACGATGCGCTAGTCTTGTCGTCGAAGAGGACTTGAATCTTTGCATGGGGCATGGAAAGAAGAGAAAGCATCGTGGGTTGCGGCTCGCTTGAGGAGTGAATGTGAGAGTTGCGATGACTGAGCGTGAGAGAAAGACATGATGAGGCGATGCGTCTGTGCTGATTCAGTCACTCTGTATGAGGGATGAAAACAGCGAGCAACAGAAGATGCTGGGACAGGCAGGCACAAGAGTATATTTATGCGATGCTCATGATGGCAGGCGACGTACAGTTGTGACTGTGAACTATGGTGGTTGATTTTGTCGATGATTCAAAGCAAGCAAGCAGTGAAGACGCTGCCACTTGGCAAGATGTATGCATTCATTTCATTTCGTTGCGTTGCACCGCCAATCCTCATTCCATGAGCGCAAATACTTTGCAAAGGCCCATTTCTGAGTGCAGAGACTCGAGTTGCATTGTTGCGTCGTCGTGCAGATCATTAAATCAAATGTATCGTGAAGTGAATGAGATGCATGAAAGCGACATACCTCCCAGATCATGTGCTTCGAGGCGTGATCGTGCGAGATCACGAGTTTTCTCGTCTCACGTGTTTGCCTTGGTGGGATCTACCTCGTGATATCGCGCGAGTCCCAGTTGATAAGTCGACAACTTCGCGTCTGTAAATGAACGGAACCAGGCCCAATACTCAACAAAGGAATTTTAATCGGAAAAAGGAGGAGGAATAAATCTTGGGTCCTTGATACGCGTTCGGGTCCAGATAAAGACACGAGGATCTTTATCTTACTAAAGGGGAAGAAACGAATTCTCTCTCCGACGAAAATGGGCGCTTCTTTGGCTGGACGCGCAGCTGGGAACTGACACTGGGGAGTGAGCGAGTCGGGTCACGCGGCGGAGGAAGAGGGTGAACACGTGCAAGTGGGTGAGGCTGGTAAGATAAATAAGTTGACGCGAGTGAGAGGGGGGCAAGATGCCTGCCTGAGGCCGAAATAAGAGATGGGAGAGGGCGACCAATAGGATGGTCAGGTGGGCCACATAAGCTCTGAGATGGGGGGAAACAGGCAGACAAGGAACCTGGAAAGGGCGAGGGCGTTATGAATCAATGTGGAAAGTGCCAAGGAAGGGAGTTAGGTAGTTGTTAGTTGCTGTCTATTGCACCTGGGTAACTGTATGATATGAGATGAGTTCATACCTACCTACCTACCTGCCTATTCTCGGTTGCTTGCCTATAAATAGGATCATACCTCTGACCTTATACAAGGTAAAATAGTAGTACCTGGTTTTCAGAAACCTACCTACATACCTACTATACCTAAGCCAAGAATACACCACAACACTAATAATCTATAATAATAAGCCTGATTCTCTCTTGTCTTAACTTGATTGTCCCTCCCATTGTCAGCTAGTAGCTCTCCAAATGCGGAGAATCAGTACACAGCACAGGCCAATTAGGGAACCTTCAGGGATAGCAAACAATACTACACAATTGCACCACACCACTAGAGCATGAGGAGCCGGCATGTAATCACCTGATCCCATCCCACGTACATCACTTGACGCCGAGAAGTGAAACAGGTTGCGTCCTAAGATATCTGCGACAGATGATCCAATCTGGACTCGTCTGACACAGGAGCTGGTTCTGGGGGGCTTCAGCAGGTTCAGCTCAATGTGCAATATGCTGTGAATCAAAATTGAACTGTATTTAACACATTGAGTATTGGGAGTCACCTCATGGATGACAACACTGGTATTGACTTTTTGATTACAATAATACATACACTCATTTGCTTTTAAGCAAGGGATCGTCCAAGTGCCACAGAAGAGGCGTTCGAGTATTGGAGTCGAGTCTGCAGTGCATATCCAACACGATCCCTAGACCTCTCAACTGTGAGATATCAGGTTCGATACCGTGTTTCTCCACCATAATCTATTTACTTTATGCAGCCAGCCGACCCTTGTGTTGAACAGACCACTGATGGTTCGCGGCATAAAAGGCATCTTGTCATACCAGATGCAGGCTGGTGATGGTGAACACACAAGGTGGATGGATGTTGATACGCTAGCCTTGTCTGGAGCATTTCCTCCGATTACTGTCGTTTCTTTATTAAGCAACCGATAACATTTGAATGAGATCCTACCAATACTGAAGTACCAACGCAAATATCTGCGAAGAGATATGGCTAAATTCTTTTTTGCTTCTATCCTTCATGTTCTCTCCCTCTTCGCTTACAGCGGGAATCACCCCCAAGACGGGGGCCCCACATGCCCATGTTCCGAAGGCGGGACGGGTGGAGGACTGCATGACGGGATGCACCTAGAAGGTAAGGTACGTACCTAGGTTAGTGCCTTCCATTGGAGCACCCGCCTCATGACACAACCCACTTCACTTTGACTTCACCTCACCTCACGATAACGACTTATCAATCACAATCATCGGAGCTTGATAAGCCTTCCGCCTTCTACGGGCGCTACATGCGATTGTTTACTATCTGAGTAATCGATATATCCCTTCCACAAGCAAACATTCATAATGGGCGATCACGAAAGTTCTCAGATCAAACATAACGAGCATCTGCTGCTTGTAAGTCCGACCTAATCAAGCTTCCCATCAGCGCCTCTCCATGATAATTGATAGTCGACATCAGGACCAACCTTTGCTTCGCCTCCCCTCCGAGCTCCTTCGAAAGAACTTCCGCACGGCCCATTTCACAATCGAGAAAGACACCACCGCCCTAAAGACATTACTCAAAGATTCAGCTACCGCGGCCGTCTCCGGCCGCGCATCACAGCAAGATGTCCTTCGTAACATCGACGCAATGGTGTCCCGCATGCGAGGTTTGAAGCGCAAACTTAATGCGAGCGCCGCCGAGGAGGCTCGTCTGCACGCACAAACAGCTGCCCGCATCTCACATCTCGACGAACTATACAAGATGGATACAGTAGAGGACGTTAAGTATGAAACATGGAGTAGGAAGAGGCTCGATCGCCTTCTGGCAGACTACCTGCTTCGCCATGGTTATAATGATACAGCAAAGGAGCTGGCCGAGCAGCGTGGTATTACCGATCTCGTCGATATCGACACCTTCGTTGCTGCAAGTCGTATCAGGGATTCTCTTCTGAAGCAGAGCGTGGTTGAAGCTCTGGCTTGGTGCAACGATAACAAGAAGGAGTTGAGGAAGATGGAGGTACGTTTCCTATTCTCAAAATCTCCGCGACATCCACATTCTAATTATTTGCAGAGTAAGCTCGAGTTCATGCTTCGCTTCCAACAATACATCGAGCTGGTCCGCTCGCAATCCTCGGCGAAACTCACTGAAGCGATTGCTCACGCTAAGAAACATCTCATTCCTTACCGGGCCACGTTCCCCAGAGAGGTTCAGCAGGTCTGTGGCCTGCTTGCATTTCCTCCTGGTGGTGCATCCGCTGCCGCACCCTATGGAGATCTGTATAAACCGTCCCGCTGGGCTGACCTTGCCGACCTTTTCACAACAACCCACAATCAACTCCTTGCCCTTCCTGCAGTCCCACTCCTTCACGTCGCCCTTTCTTCTGGTCTGTCAGCTCTCAAAACACCTGCATGCCACACGGATCCGATGCACTCAGATAGCCCATCTGCCCAAAGCACATCCGACATCGCAGCAGCAGCTTCGACTCTCGGCCACGGCGTTTGTCCCATCTGCTCCACTGAACTCAATGAGCTTGCCAGGAATGTGCCGTACGCTCACCATACCCAGAGTCATGTAGAGCACGATCTCAGGCTCCTGCCTAATGGTAGCGTCTATGGAAGGGACCGCCTTGAAATACAGGCGAGGAAGAATAATTTGCCTTCTGATCAGGTTAAGGACCTCCGGACAGGCGATATCTTCCCAGTTGACTCACTGAAGAAGGTTTATATCACATAGAGAATTCGTCGCTGGGGGACCCCAGATGCGTAAAAGAAATCTCTGGTTCAAAATTGGCGTTTACTACATGGACTGGTGTTCCGGCGCTCAACATATTGTACAATACAAAGTCACTGCGAGCCAGGGACTTAGACATAGCGCTGTCATTCATTTGTGACGGGCATCATGCCAAAGCACAACTTAAATTGGCCGAAATAAACAACTTTGCAAAGCTCAAATTCAAAGGTGCCAACTCCTAGTTAACCATACAATACAGTATACAACAGCGGCGCCGACACCAACTGGCACGTATGATCCCATCCCAACCGTCCATCCCTGTCCTTTTTTCCCCATTGGATTCCTGAAACTTCCGAAAGTCATTATATCAAAATCGTAAACCTAGGCAGAATGCATTGGAGCGGGGAACAAAGGGCATGATAGCAAAGAGGTTTGATATCTCATTGTACAGACCCATTTCATGTAGAGAAGCCGATGATTATGCTTTTGGCATAACAAACGTTCATAACGAGAGAGGAATAGGTTGATGGCAGAGAGTGAAATGCAAGGCATAGAAAACATTAATACTATCGGCATAGCCCATAGCCCACTGGGTGGGCTAACAGCCCTTGGGTTAGGGCCTCTCATCGGTTTCCGCCGAAAGCGAAGTTGCCGAACACACCTCCTCCTCCACCAGGAGTCATAGGCCCAGTGTTGATGATGCCGTTCTGTCCTTGTGGTCCCGGGGTAGTGGCTAACGCAGCATTTGTCGTGTTAGGGGTGCTGGGTCCGTTGCCATTTGTTTGCCCGTCGTTGCCACTTTGCTGATTCATCATTGACATGACAAGGCTGGAATTTGAGTCAGGGAAACCCAAGCCCCAGACCTTGCCGACATGCTCATCAGGGATATCACCGGCAAATATCTTATCGCGCATAGAGAAGAAGACCTTTCCGGTGAGTAACGAATCAGAGCCTGCTTGGTGGGCAGAGCCAATACGTTTAATCTTGAGGGTTTCGGCAATGTTCTCAAGTCCTGATTTATGTTCAAACTTTTGCAGGATCTCGGTACTGCTGGGATCGCTGGGTGTAAGAAGACCGGAGTTGTGTAACCTGATGGCGTGCTTCATGAGGTGCTTCACATCGTACGTCATGGGGAAGTAGAGCTTCATCTTGTGGTCAAAGTCGACTTCGTCGTTGGGCAATGGTAAGCACATAAACAGCTTGGTCAGGTAGCCGAAATCGTAACCGCCGTGGAACGATATCCACTTAACGTTGTCGTAGCAGATAAGACCTGAAGGGATCATAAGGGAGGCAAACTCGTGAGGATCAATACCATCACGTTCGAGAGCATTAAAGTCGATCCCGGCTTGCTGAAGTGACTCGATCGATTTCTCGTTATACATGTCGTCCTTCAATGAGAACTTGAAGTTGAACTGCCACGAACAAGGAAAAGGAGCATTAGTCGCTGCCCTTTGAGCGGCTGTGCCAAGCTTCAGATCGTTTGTTGGCCGTGGAGGAGGGGTCTCGCCGTCTTCGTTAAAGAAGGTGAGACCTATTTGTATGACCTTCAGCATGTCGACGTTGGTTCGTAGGCATTGATAGTGATAATCGCTCTTCCCTCTGAATCCTCCCATGGGCCTTGAAACGACACCTGGAAATTCGGTGTCCTTTTCACAACCATAAATTAGCACATCTTCAAAAACGATGCTCGTTCCTCAAGCCTTACCATCGCAATGTAAGGATACTTGTCCACCAAATCTCGCAATACTGCCATTTCTTCGTGCAAATTGTGCTTCCATACTTCTCGTATCCTACCCTTGTTGGGATGTGTCCTGATTCCTGGATGTTCCATCAACATGTTCTGGTGAACCTGCCCGTGTTGTGGTTGTTGTAGGGCACCTGCAGGGCCATGGAAACCCATTCTTGCACTTTGACTACCAAACCCCGTATCGGCGAATCCCTGGCCATTGAGGCCGGCTGTAGTAAAAGCATTGCTGTTGGCAGCAGAGAAGGCTCCCAGTTGTGTGTTGGCATTCAGGTACTGGTTCCCGCCCAAATGTCCACCTTGTTGTTGGGCATGGGAGGGGAAGCCACCCTGGTGGTACGGAGCTGCCACAGCGGGCCCCCCGCCGAAACCCCTAAGTTGCGGTGGCGGCATGTGGTTCTGTCCCGAGGAGTGTTGGTTTCTGTTCAATTGCGATCTGGTGCCAGTGCCTCGAAAGCGTTGGAGGGGTTGCCGATGTATGGCTCCAGAACGCAGATGCGATGAGTGCGGGTGGTGATTGGCGGTAGTCCTCTGTGCTTGGTTTGATTGCGTGCCAGAGCCTGAAGGTTCTGAATTCGAAATAGAGCTCTCCGTCGCTGGATCGACCGAGGATTGCTTCTAACGCGACGATTTGAAGTGATACGTGTTGCCTCGACTACCACGACCGTTGTTCATTGAGACAACGTGAGAGTATTGCCAAGATTACCAAGTATTTCCCTGATCTTCTCGAGTGGCTGCGATAGCGATAGATGTCGTCCAATGCTGTCGGTAGTATATGTGATTTCGGTTCAAATGGTGGAGAGGAGTGACGATAGAGATAAAGATATGCGCCGACTGGGTTCCTCGTCGAATATGATAGAAGGCTTCGCTAGTTACTCGGGGTCAGCCTCTCCCTTGCTGAGGTTCTATAGAAAGCGTCGGATGTCCCTTGGAAGGTTCAAAGTGTGAATAAGTCAACTGATGGCATAGACTACGTCCTCTAAACTCTGGAGGGCAGAGGTGAGGAGGGCGGGTGAATCAATTGGTCTGTGCGTCATGTCGGAGGAACCAGTCAACTTTGATCCGATCCGTGCTTTACCTGCCTTACGTTCCGGCCCAGTCCAGTTCAACCTACCTACCTAACCTATAGTGACGGAGGGGGGAAGACAGCCAATATCAATCACTAAATAAGGTCGAATTGGCTCGCTCTCCATTCGCCCATTTCATTTGTCGTCAGATCCAACCACCACCAGAATCTCTCCTTCAGCCCACGATGCTTGCCACGAGGTACGGCGCGCACTCACAGAGCTTCTATTATCTCAATTGGCGCAACCAATCGCAGCGAATGAACTCGGTTTGCTAATATATTCGCCGTGTAGAGTGCTACGAGCCGCCGCGGGCGGTCCCAAGCCCAACATCACCGGCTTCAACATGCGGGCGTTCCAAGCATCAACCGGCCAGCCTCGATACGATCCCTGGGAGCGAAAGTCCGTAGTCCCTTTCTTCCACGGTTGCACCGAATAGAGCCAATGTACTGACCCTCCTTCGCAGCGAGGCCTGGCGATACCAGGGTCCCTATACCCGCTGGAACCGTCTCAAGGGCGGTTTCCCCGGTCTCGGCATCGCGACAGTCGCTTTCACCGCTTACTGCGGATACGAATACTTCTTCCTCGAGGACGAGCACCACCACGGCGAGGCGCATGGAGAAGAGCACCACTAGAGTGCATGGAATACGACGGTTGAGGGAGCGGATGTAGCTGGAATGCAACTGGAGGCGAGAAGTTTTGTACATATACCTCCCACGGTGAGGACAGTGTTTGATCAGATTATTGAACCATCAATCAAAAGCATATCAGAACAAGAAGCAGGAGGACCGGCCTTTCTAACATTATCATGAACATGCTGTGGAATTGGAATGACCTCGAAAGCCAATACATCGGAGTCATCAAGAACTTTTCCACTGGGCGGGCAACATTGCTTGTTGGTGACACTTGATTGCTAGGTCTCTCTTTTATTTGGCCAACTGCGATGGCTATCAATGAATGGTAGAAGACTACTGGTATATATGGTTACCCTCTCAATCATCGGGTCGATCACTCATTTACTTGTGAAGCTTGACAGGTGTGCTTTGTTCCTCAATAGGCAAAGCAGAATGAGCATGCAGAGCCTATAAACATATCGAATCTCGATCAGTATGTGAATGTATATGCAACAAGCCGGCTCTCAAGACAGGGAGAGCCGGCTCAAGGACAATGCTTAGGTATTATTGATCAAGATATCAAATTGAATCAATTTGGTGGCCCAAGCCAAGGTAAAAAGGTATCTCACAAGACTATCCTGTCTCTATGCTAACGAAGGTAAAATTGGTCCTCGGACCCTATGCAGAATGGTATCAAATGCCCAGAAACGCCACCGTATATCCATTTCGGCTATAGCCCAAAACTCCAAGAAAAGAATAAAGAACGGCCATCCGAGGCCATAGAAAAGGTACCTTACAATCATAACGCCGTTTGCCCAGTGTGATAATGCAGTTACTGAGTACCCATCAAGGGTCTCGGGTTAGGTCATCATGATTCGGGTCGCAGCTCAAAACTGTCTCATAAGCCGAGACCATTGACAGCATCCAGGGCACCCTCCACCGCTGTTTCCAATTCTTCCACTCTGGCCTTCAGCCCCTTGTTCTCGTCCTTGAGAAGACTGACAGTATCCCAAGCCATACTGGCGGTTTGCCCTTGGCAGTTGAGGCAAGTCGCAGGCGCGGGTTTAGGCTTCTCGCTCGAGATGCCCCGGATGAGTTTTTGAAACGCGCCCATTTGAGTGTTGTTGGTGTTTCGAGCGGCAGCACTGCCAGCGGCACGAGGAGGCTCCAGTGTGACGGGCTTAGGTTGTGTAACAGGACTGATCTCAGATATGTTGGTACAGATTGTTGGGCTGCGGGATCGCGAGAAGACACTAGCCTCATCTACGCTCTCATCATCAGAAGAGGTCGAAGTACTCTTTCGCCAGCGCTTTAGTCGATCCTCATCGACGCCCAGATCTTCTGATACGATCGAAGCTGCCGAGGTAATATTCTCTTTCTCGCCATTAGTCACCTCATCTACACGGTCCTTTTCATTTGCCAAACGGCTGAGCAAGTACTCGATCATAGCATCTCGCTCTGCCATCAGGGTAGCCTGTTCCTCGAGTTGCTTCTCGAGCTGTTGAATCCTGGTTTCAGATTCACTCTTGTCGAAATTTTGAATATCACGCTCAGCCTGGAGCTCCCTAAATTCTGTTGTGCGTTGCTCATAAGCAGCCTGGAACTTGCTCAACAGACCAGTGGCGTTCATCTGCAGATTCTTGAAGGCGGATGGCGAGAAAGCTGTGCCTTCGACAGGAAGGCCGTTGGGGAAAAGACCCTTTTCAATGTCGAGGTTCATGAGGGCCTCATTTTGTTCCTCCGAGGGACAAGCAGTAGGCGAAGCAGTGAGGGAGCCGAAAAAGTTGAATCGAGAAGTTGGTGTGGATGGCTTGGCCGATGATGTACTGCGTCGTCGAGGTTCTGGGGCAGTTGTGGATAAAGGCGAGGGTGCATTAGATCGAGAGAACCAAGTTGAAAAGCCGTTTCGGGGAGCTTCCTCTACAACAGCAGGCAAACTTGACCGAGGTTTGGAGACAGCAGGCCTCTTATCGCCAGTGAACGACATGTCGACAGAAAGCGGTCTGGGCTGACCGCTGGAGATCCTATAGAGCCGCGATTCAACGTCCAAGTTGTTGTTGTCGGCCAAGTTGATGGAGTGACGCAGAGGGGACTGAAGTTTAGGAGAAGTAGGTTCTACATGAAGACCGGGATCTCGGGTTCGAACAGAAGAGCTGGGAGGATGATGAGCTGTCGTCGGAGGTGTCACTGAGAGAGGAGCCAGAGGAGGAGTTGAACGGGGAGTCGACTGAGCAGCGCTGGGTGTCTTGAGAGCCGCGGGGGAAAGGCGGAGGGAGGTGGTTTCTAATAGATTGTTGTTTCTGGGTTTGTTTGTCACAGCAGCTCGCCTCCGGGCGGTCGAGGCGCGAACACTGGAGCCATACGACGCTTGGGAGCTCGGCCCCGTTAGACGCGAATGATACTCGATGGGAAACTGTCCATGCTCCTCCTCGGCAGCTCGATCCTCAACGAGCCCCTGGGGCTCCAGAGGCTGCATAATTGCCTAATGTTTCGGTTCCAAGGGGTTTGGGAGATTTGACGGAACAGGGGTCCAGAGAAAGGAACCCAGTTTGACAAGCACTAGAAGAACGCTAGTAGCGGCGATCGTATTGATATATATATTAGGTGGATAGCTGAGGTGCTTCAAATCGATTGTGTCGAGAGAGGGCGGTGGAATAGCCAGTTTGTGGTGGTAAGAGGAGAGAGTTGGCGATGGGTGAACGGTGGTTTTTGGTGGGCGAGGAGGCCATAGATATTAACATTAACACCACAGTTTGTTGCGAGTGGCCGGGTTCGGCTGAGGAGGAGCCGACTATGCAGCGACACCTCAGAAACCAGACCAGACCCTACAGGTACCAGTACTTCCTATAGTTAGACGGGTAACTATGGTTGGGCAACTTGGGATATGCTCTGATGGTGGATTTGTTTGGATAGAATTGAGTGGTTGAGGTATCTGAGGGGTCCTCTTAGGTAGTGGCCAACAAACTTGTACCAATGGGGTAATCCTGCAGCCCCAGGTTGACACAGCTCCGAAAGACTATCAGGTCCATCTATAAAACATGACCGTATTTGCATTTCTGAGAAAGACGTTCCAATTGTCCTAGGAAACCCTTTCCGGAATAAAGACTGCAAAATGCCGTCTCGTCGTGTCTCACTACCAACAATTGGCGAGCAAGCCAGCCGAGCTTGGTAACGCCCTAGCGTTGATCCCTGAATGCTGTGGAATGCAGAGACACGCCACTGTCTCCAGAGGCACTTTATCCTTGTGGGCTTGACGTAGCTGGAGGTTGGAGATAGTACGTTCCGTTGCGTTCCATTGTTAGTAGAGTCATGAATGACATATTCATGACAATGGTTGATCAAGGGATCTTGACTCGATATCGGCCTTTGGTGGAAAACCCCTCGTTATCGAATCGAGTCCCTGGAACTGAGCCCATTATAATCAGTCACGGTCACAAGATAAGGCACTGAAGGATCAGTGCAGCCAACCTTGCCCATATAAATCATGCAGTATCACTATCACCTGCATAGCACTACTGCATAAAGGAGCCCTTCCCGAACGGCTCCAACGTCCCCGCACGTCTTTGTCTTGCCCTGCCCTGTCTGGGCCTGTTGTTCTAGGCTGTCCTACACGGGAACCTGCAGAAATGCAAAAGCAAAGTTTCTACCTTAATCTAGGTTTGTAGGGCCATCTCAAGCTTTTCGACGCATTTTCGCCCACAAGCCCACAAGCCCGGTCAAACTTAGACCACTTCTTGGCGAGTCCAGGCCGTTCCCTTCTCCGTCTGGTTCCTTAAATTCATCCTAGAACAGGAACACACTTTCGCGCCGGCACGTTGATGAACTCGATTGCCACGATCTGTAGCGTCTTGTGGCTGCACAAGATCCAAGAAACCCCGAAAGAGATCTCCCTTCGATTTTGCAAGGCCATTGATGGCTTTCATGGCAACGACTGCCGTGTGTCACTTTCAGCATGGTGATGCTCTCTGATGGTTGTACTGGACATTCTTTTGTATCTTTATTCGAAAGACGCCATGTTTGCTTCCTTAGACTGTGGTACTGTAGCAATTCTTGACTTGTTTGTTGCTCTTCCCTGGCCGTAGGTACGGTGCCTAGGCAGGGCTACATGGACGGTAAAACTACCCATGGCGTCAAGTTGCCTCCATCTCAAAGTTGTGGAGTTTGAAGGCACAGTCTAGGCCTAGGGCGCTGGAGTAAAGTCTCCAGAATCTACTCCGTATCTACATGATGTTTCGGCCGCTTTAGGATGAACGGTATTGGCGACTATCCATCACACAAATTCCAGCTCTTTCAGCTGGATCATTTTGACAAATGAGAGCCCCGCGTGCCGCCTATACAGACTATCGTCACAATCCTACCTACGGACCTTACTTGAACAGCTTCAATCAGCCTACCTTAGTACTCTTATTAGTAGAGCGGTTCCACCATCTGAGCCATTACGCTCGTTTACGGAAACACCAATCTTCTTACTTTATTTGCCTTGGTTAGGTTAATAGGCTGGCGAATGTTCTGTAGAAACTTGCCTAGTAGCCGACCCAAACTACTAACGCAACGACCTAGAGTTGGTTCTTTGGACTTGTGCCTACAAAGTCTCAGCCTTCAATGCAACAAGGGACTTACTCACTTGAAACTTTCATTGCCTGGGGGTGGAAGAAAACTTGGGGCTGTGATCCTACACAACAAAAAGACTTAAGTAGATAGCTTAGTATAAGTTTGGGATACCCTTTGAAATATCAGACCTCGATCCTAATGACAAAGGGACTTGTATAAACTTAGGTGAGACTTTACTAGCCTCTAAACTATATGCATTTCTTCATACATCTGAAGTTTTACTGCTCCCTGAGGCCCGTCTACTGACTTGAAAGACTTCACGGTTCCATGGTCACAAGAACTATCATATTGAGAGAACAAGAAAAGTATACTCAAATAGACTCCCTACCATCTACTGGTGTAAAGATACTTGCAGCCTGCATCGACCATACGCCCAACTGAACGAACTATAATGATGATAACAGCAAACCAAACTCCTGATCTCAGGACATCCACACGACCATCACCGGGTTTTCTTCTCCGTTGTTCAATGGCTGTCCACTATACCTGGCTAGTTAGGCGACTGTTGGGGCCAGTCGGTGTATCCCAGTCCTTTGGTGTGTCCAGGGCCGCAGCCAACAAAGTGATGAAGATGCCGAGCAGCCTGGGGATATGGTCAGTAATTGCAGGCCCCCACACTGCCGTAGTCACACTTACAGGTTGATATGTGCCACACTCATTGCTGCCTTGCCCAGGGGCCAATTAATCGCGAGGGGGAAGTCAAAGTTGCCCGTATGGGCCCAGGTGAGGTAGAAGATGACCAAGAATACGGAGGTTGCCACGCCTATAACCCGGAAAACGTAGCGGGCAACGCGGTGATTGAAGTACCGAATCTTGGTGAAGAGGAAAAGAAGGGTGATGGAGGTAATGACCCATGTGATACCAGCGAGAACAGCGAGGAACACGTATGGTCGTGCTGAATCATTCATGAATCTGCCTAGCCCTAAGACGACGACAGGTTGAAGATCATCTGATAGAGTGAATGAAGCGGAATCGTTATCGTAAACGGCCAGCTCGTTGAAAAGAAGATCCAATTGTTTTCCCCCGTATTTGCCAGCAGTGACCGCGGTTAGGATAAGTGTAAGGAAATTGGTGATAGCGAAGAGGAATAGGAAGGCCTGAAGGATAATGCCGCCTGCGCGGCCAGCACCCTTGGGTTGATTCATCGTTATGAAGACAAAAAAGGCGTAGTGATGTCGGATAATGGCAGATGTTGATGAATGCGTTGGGAACCAAGAAAGGGGATGACAAAGATGATGATGATGAGAAGAAGAAAGGCTCAGAGGGGATCGAGCAAATTGGCTTTAATCATCCTTCGATGCCCGGGCACCTTCCTTCACCTGGTACCTACCTACCAACCTTACCTTAGTACTATGAACAGGAGATTGATGGGGGCAGTTACAGATGATTTCACGGGGGGTCAGAATGGAAGTTGACGCTCCCGTCCTGGGTTGTCATCTGCAACTTCCTCAATACCTTAGGTATTGAGGGAGGCACCACCTAGGACTGAGTTGCCCTCAACATTCTGGTTGTTGCATTAATAAGGTATCTGCATGCTGTTTTGTGGTGCTGAAGTTTCTCCAATTGGATGCCTGTGATCGTTATTTGTCCCGATGAAGCGAGGAATTCCTCCCAGGCAGGGGGTTTCTATGCTTTTGGAGTTGAGATACCTTGCTGTTTTCGGCCATTTCACTACAGAACCTGTCTGCAACTTAGGTTCAGGGCATGGGAGGCGATCGTGATGAAGGTATACGAGGAGAAATTTTACCTTGGAGGTACTAAGGCAAGCAACAAACGCCCTTTGAAGGCAGCCGTACCTACCTATACTCAATATCTACGGCAGGCGGTTCCAATCACGTGTGAGAGGACTTGTAGGAAAGTTCAACATCAGTCTGTAAGCGCTATGTAGACCATGCAAATGCGACTCAGCGAGAGATGCTTAGGTAGGCCGAACAAGCAAAAGGCCCCCAGCACACAATGGTCAGCCAGCACCTTCTAACGGGTATATTGCCATAATTCCTTAAAACTGAAAGCCAAAGACCTGGATACATTGCAACTCCGTCTATACATGTTTTACAACCCATCTCAGCGCAATTCAACCGAGGGAAAGTAGCGAGGTCCTGCAAAACCTCGAGCCAAGACAGACTGTATATCAATATTACTCGTGGGATCGTGATGGGAGCTCCACATCTTGAGAAGTATAAATCGACCTGATATAGGGGGGTCGAAGCGAATTGTGCATTTGCTCTTCTTCTTCTCTATGTTGAAACGGGCATGTGGAGAGAGCAGTTGGCCACCACCAACGGCTCGAACGGCGTCTTGCGTAGCAGAGGCGTGAGCTTCCCAAGCTTCTGTCAGGGAAAAAGATCGGTTGGAGCGATCGTAATCGCGATCCCGATCCCGCTCTCTTTCTCTTTCCCTCTCTCTTTCGCGGCGGCGCGAATATGGAGGATCAAACCCTGGGCCGCTGGTATTAGCAGCACTACTGTAGAGGCGCCAGTGGGAGGGATGGTGGTCATCGAGATATTCGGGATCAAAGGGGTTACCGCCATCATCAGAGTCAGAGTCGAGGGTTTCGAAGGGGAGGGAGCCGATGCGGTTCGGCGCACGGCGTAGGAAACGAGGGCCGTCAAAGTCGTCGTCTTCATCGTCGCTGCACTCAGTAGTGACTTGGAAGTCGGGTAGGTTGGAGGCAAACTCTTCAGGCATCTGTGGTGTCCGCGTTTCGTGATCATCGGCGTTGGTGCGGTAGGGGTATGCTGGCCGAGACCTCGTGGTCGTAGTGCCATTCTCATGGTGCTGTACTGATATTATTTCAGTTGGGATGGGCTGAAGAACTCTCGAGTCGCCGTCATGAGTTGGTTCATTCGTTGGCTGTGCATATTGAATTTGGTACTGGGCCGTCCGGTTCAGCACTTCGTCTTGGCTCATAGCCACAAAGACCATTCCCTCTCTCACTCTGTTGCAGAATTAGCCATGTTGTCCGGATCATGCCGTGGTGCATGGGACAACATACGGATGTGAATAGTTGGACGGCGCAGGCGCCTTTATGACCAGCTCCTGGAGAGTAAAAACGGTGCCACCCTGATGTCTCAATACTATGTTGCATCTGTTTCCCTTTGTACAATACACCGAGGTGTCGTTTTTGAGGATATTCTCAGCGGCGTATGATAACTCATTGGAGAACATGCCTCCGTCACAGCTGACGATCTCCATCTTGAGGTCTCCTTGCTCGACCTGGCCATACTTGCCATAACGAAAGCCTCGTAAGGCCGGCGCGAGACGATCGGAATCCAGCTTCCGGCGCTTGTGCCGTCGATTCGAGTCAGGGAGATCTGAGGGGCGGAGTGAAGGAGAGAAGTTGGGCGGCATGAGCGGAGGGGTAAGGCTCGGGTGGTGCTGGAGATCGAGAAGGGCCCGCAGGTGCGAGTTGGCTTCCTCGAGGTGTCGATCGAGGTCTTCGAGATTGGAGGGTCTGGTGTTCTCGGTGGCGGCGGCAGCCCGCATGCGGTCCGTACGTCGAGAAGTCGGCCAGCCGTCATCCATGGGCCGTTCGAAGTCGTCAAAGCCAGAGCCGGGACCCGGCGCTCTGTTCTCCAGGTTCCGGATGCGGTCGGCGCGGCGTGAAGCGGCTGACCAATGCCGGGACTGAGGGCGGTTAGAGGATGTCGGCGAGGGGCTGTCTCGGTCACGATCTCGCTGGGCGTGGGCGAGGGCTCTCAGAGAAGGCAGTCGAGGCGGTATGGGAAGCGGTGGAAAGTCGTCGAGGGGTTCTCGTGAATGGCGACGGTGGGAGTTTGAACCCGACCGGCCAGACATTTTGTATGTATACGTATTTGTATGTATGAACTTAATGGGGGGTTTCACTAGTCGGTGGGCGGTTATGGCTATCGATATGGCTCTGACTCTGACTCTGACTGTGGATGTGGATGTGGATGTGAGTTATGACGTGGGGTTGAACTGAAGCGAAGCGAAGAGGCTAGAGGGATGGCCGCTGATGGTCCCGTCTTTTGTCAGATAAAATGTGACCAAAATAGCAATGATGATGATTTGGAGAGTGGTCGTTAATCGTTGTCGTCCAAGGGACAGCAGTCAAGCAGTATTGGCGCACGGTACACGGTACACCTTACTCGCTAGGAGTAAACTCGTTGGCCTCGCCGTGAGTTGAGTGAGAAGAACCCCCGAATCACAGCCTGATTGTGGTGTCTTCTCGATGGCGACAATCAATGGTTGAGCAACAGGCTAGGTAGGGATTGGATACTGTGCGAATGACTCTGCCGTGGGGGGTTTTATGTCAGTCAATCATTGGCCTTTGCTTTTCGCTGAGCCGCCCTACCTGTCACTTAAGTCATGCTCATCCTTAACATAGGTAGGCAATACAGGTGTTATGCGCCTTTTTTCTGTATGTATTTATGCTCTCTGCCTTGCAGTTTTTTCTCTTGCTGTCAAGGTTGTCTCCCAGCCCAAGGTCAGGCGTACCACGGCACATGAGCCGTGACTGAGTAAAAGTCGCCGTTCGTTGGCGGGGGCGAGCGGAGAGACGGCGTGGTAGCAGAGACGCCAGGAAAGATGGATATTCGTCGATAGCTAAACTTGGCGGTAGCGGTGAGATATTGCAGCAAATATTGAGCTAGATACGGAAGGCCTTAGGAGAAAGCGAACAGATCTGTTGTAACTTGTGAGAGGTGATAGTTGTAAAGAAGTGACAGAGCCAGGGCTGGACTGGGCTGGGCTGGGCCGACTGACCTTTTGAGCCATGCATGATGGATGGTAAGGTATGGGGGATAATAAAAGCGGTAAAAGCCACATCAAGGGATATGCCACAATGGTGAGTCCCAGCACTGTATCCGTTCGTCCAGAAGCTCAACTCGAGCAAAGTCCAGGTTCTTATGTGCACTGTAGTCAGGTTGTCGGTAGTGAGAAACCACTGTAGAACCCCTGGTCTGGTGTTGCAGCATGGCTGAACTCGTACCAATTAGGTGTAACATTGTGCGAGTATCATGCTGTATTCATTCAACTATCAGGGCAAATGGCAAACGGCCCAAAGCAAATGGTGACCTGTCAATCACATACCTTGTGCCTTCTTGGTTGTTCATTGAACCGAATGCGTGAAGCATGCACCTGATTAGTCACTTGCCTATGAATACTACAAAGTTCTTTTTTAGTGACGGGCATCTTCCTTTCAGTCTGGGAAGAAACAGAAGAGGAGATACTTCTTAGATACCCCGTATCATCCCCCTGCAGCCTGTACGTGATATGCTTGCATCAAGTAGACTGAACGCAAGTCATGTCCCTGCAACACCAACTTCTTGACCCAGTTAGCCTCGTTCTCTCTATAAGGAAGGTCATGATATATCCAAAACCGTATAGTTAGTTGCTGTAAGTAAGCCTGGTAAGGAAGTCTTTGTTGGTTGAAGGCGATTAGTACTCGACCCTTTATGCCTACGATCGAGTTCCCGCCTGTCGGGACGAAATGATGTGGTTTCGATTCAACAAATAGCCACGACCTGCATTGAAATTTGAGCAAACTCCAGTTATTTATCTAAGATGCAGTAGATGAGTGGAGTTTGTTTCACCTGCAGCATACCTACCTGGTACTTGCAGAGGCATACTCTGCGTTCTTCACTGTAAATTCAGGCATCTCTTGGTAAAATCTTGACATTACCTGATTCTTGGGTCATGCATCGCCTTACAGCAGCAGCCTTGAAATAGGTTCCCCAGAGCGGTAGGTACCTACAGTACAGAACGTAAGGCACCCGACCTTACCCATGTCGATCTCACTAACAATTTCATACAGCCAATCATTGCAGAGCTATCTAGTCCAGCTCACTCACTAAACAACTTCCAGGTTTAGAACTCCTTGCGTGAAAGCCAAAGCCAACATTCGACCACTCAAGTTGTGATAGGCATCTTCAGCCTCTTTTTAGCAATCAATCAAACAAACAAGACGAGACAGGACAGGACAGGACAGGACATACCTACCTACCCGTGGTCCTCTCTCAGGTGGATTCTCGCGCCGTAGATGAAAGGTGCTTTTGTTGACCGAGAGAAGCTGAATCTCACCCAGCAGGCTGGGCCTTTTCTATCACGCGTCTTGGCCTCGTCTCATCCATAACAAGCCCTCTGCGATATCACTCCTCGGCCTTTCAGCATTGCGCTGCGATTAACCACAATCTCGGCACTTCGTTCGCTTGGCTACATCTCGTTCACTACATCCTTCGACTTCACCCCAAATCTATCTGCGATGGACAACTCGAACCAGGATCAAGGCCAGCCTCAAGCTGAGCCCCAAGCACAACAACTCCCGAATGCTTCAGCGCAAGAGGTCATTCCTCATATCGATGCCAGCGCTAACATCAACGTCAACGGCAATGGCATTCCCCAACTACCAGAGAATCTCCTCAACCCAATGAACCCTCAGGCGCTGAGCATGCTGGCCGATCCCTCACTCATGGCTGATCCTTCTATGATGGCCATGCAGATGCCCCTGGCTGATCCTTCATTCATGATGCAACCTGGGCTGGCCTTGCCAAATGGCCAGAACGGCTTCAGTCTTCCCGTCGCTCCCCCTGCCACTGTCAGCGCTGGTAAGTTCTGCTCGCCCAAATCGTATCTCAGCATATCATTTCTAACATTCGCCAGATGAGGTCGCTTTGTATGACCGTCAGATCCGCCTCTGGGGCATGGCCGCACAGGCAAAGATCCAAAGCGCAAATATCCTTCTCATCACCATCAAGGCCCTCGCCAATGAAATCGCAAAGAATCTTGTCCTTGCCGGTGTTGGCTCTCTCACTCTCCTAGACAGTGCTACCGTTACCGAAGCAGACCGAGGCGCCCAATTCTTCATCCCTGATGGTGAAGATGTCATCGGACAGAACCGCGCTCAAGTCGCCAGCACCGCTCTGCAGAAGCTCAACCCCCGTGTTCGTGTTCACGTCGATACAGAAGGTGTCAAGACCAAGGGACCAAGCTACTTTGCTGCCTATGATATTGTCATCGCCACTGACCTTGACCCTGAGTCTTTCAATATCATCAACACTGCCACGCGCCTGAACTGCAAGGCTTTCTACGCTGCCGGTTGTCATGGCCTCTATGGTTTTATCTTCAGCGATCTCATCGAACACGACTATGTAATCCAGCGTGACCTGGGTAACATGCCCACTTCCATTGGCCCAGAGTCTCGTACTCGCACTATCGTTGATGTCCAGACTCGAAAGGAGGGTCCCAAAACAATTGAGTCTGTCACCAAGCGCGAGCTCTACTCTACATGGTTCCTCGCCAGTGACCTTGCTGTTCTTCCTACTGAGTACACCCAATCCAAGCGACGACTCAAGAGTGTCACTCCCGCCCTTTCTTGTCTCCGCGCTCTTTGGGAGTTCATGCAGATCCAGAACGGCCGAGTCCCCAGCAATCGCGATGACCTTAAGCTGTTCACGCAGATCGCCACTCAGAAGCACAAGGCTCTCGGCCTGCCCAGTGAAACTCTCCGCCCCGAGTTTCTGCGCAGCTTCCTTCAGAACCTCGTCAGCGAAATCTCTCCTGTTGCCGCCATCCTCGGTGGTCAACTTGCCCAGGACGTCATCAACGTCCTCGGACAAACCCAACAGCCTATCCAGAACATGATTGTCTTTGACGGCACAACCATGGAGGCACTCATGTACCCTCTGCACCCAGAAGGCTCACTCGGGGCATCACAACTCACCGACCATACTGTCCCCAATGGCGGTGCGCCTATGATTCTGGGTGGCATGGATGCTCTGCCTTTGGGTCTTGATCCAGCTGCCCTGGGCGCTCTACCTCACCATAATAACCCCATCATGATTCCTACTGGCCTCCCTCAGAATGGCAATCTTATTCCTATGCCCGACGGCTCCCTAGCCGATCCTACACAGCATTTCAATGCCGCAACGCAGGTGCCTCAGCAGCCTGTCCAAGGACACACGGCTCAGATGACAGCTGAACAGCCCACTCAGGCGACACCGGCAAACGCCGGTGCCTCGGAATCGAAGGAGTAGACTAGCTATATCACCGAGATGCATCTAGAAGGACTTATCACAGTGATTTGAGAATTGGACGGGGCACTGAAGGGGGCTAGGCATTTTGCCCGTACTATGTTGTAATTTAGGTCCGATCTCGAAAGTCAATAGAAGACTCCAACTAGGGGGGCAGAGGGTTTGGGGATAGACGATAACTCTGTATACTAATTAAGACAACTCACGCATGACACGCAAGGGGGCCAGGAAAGATTTGATGCAATAATGAATATTCGGTTGTTTCTCCAAGCCAAACATCCCAGCTAGAATTCCGGACTTGACATATCACAATTGCAATCACAACAGTCACTCGATTATCGCAGTGCTTTCAGCTTCTTGACTCTATTGTGCTCTACCAACATAGGTAAGCAGACCTAGCTAATATATAATGGGACATGATCGCGTTGCCCTGATACTTTTGTATTCCTGTACCCTGCCAAAAAGAAAACCATGATTGCCTTGTCGTCACCTCGTTCTTCTCCTTGAGAGACGGGTATCGGCCCCTTTTATTGCATTCAAAGGGACTGCAAGCGAAAGCCATTTGTGATTCGCGTCCAATTCGCACTCGTTTCATGTAGCAAAGTAGGAAGCCAAATGTCGAAAACAATGTCGCATGTAAAGTCAAAAGAACGCAATGCATATTATCTGCCTCTCTATTCCGGGGGCATGCTTGCCTAACGCCGCCGATGCGAATAAAATAGGGACTATGCCCTCATCGAAAACCATTAAATCAGTATATGATAAGACCGACTTTTGGGGTATAAGTATTGGGTATCGTAACAGCTGAGCTGCGGTAGTAATATGAAAGAAACAGCGGGTGGACATTATCAGCTGTCGCTGAGCATGACCGTGCTTCTCGAGGTGCAGAGTTCTACTATGAACTCTCGTCAGTGCTGTCAATAGTAATGACTTTTCGCTGACTCTTAATGATTTGAACATCATCGGAAGATTCGCCCTTAACTCGAGGTTCTTTGGCGGATGAGAGATTGCCCTTTGACGTCGTAGACTCCACATCTTGGTCACTCGTCTTGTTGGAAGTGCTGGAACGGACGATCTTGATCTTCGTCTTCGCCGCAGTCTCCTTGGTCTTAGTGGCCTCGACAGTCTTGCTCTTACGCGATTGAGCGACTCTCGGCTTCTTCGCCGGCGCAGCTTTGGTTGCAATGGGTTCAGCCTCAGTGGTCTTGGGCTTCCTAGGGCGCAGTCGTCGCTTGAGCGAATTGTCATCCTCCTCAATCACCACGGCAACATCGTCACTCTTCTTGGATTTCTTAGCTGGAGGCTCAACTGCGACAACATCATCGTCTGGTTGCGTGTCAGAATGCTTGCGTTTGTTCAGCTTCTGTGCCGTAGGTGGCACGCCAATAGCAGGCTCGACGAATCGGACGGACTTGTAGGGCCGCGCAGGCTTAGCTTGCTCATCTGCCTTGGATGAAGAGTCGTCACCATTCTATCGCGAGTCTTCTCTATCTTGGCCAGGCTCACCCCGCTCTTTGCCGCTTCGCTTGCGCGTTTGGTTTACGCTCCATCCTCTAATCTGGGTCGGCCCAGAGCTGGGCAGAGCCGCGGCAGAGCCAGTCTCCTTGTGGTCGTATGGAATGGTCTTCAGTTCGGGCTTATTCGGCCACGCTCGGTGCGCGGGAACGGGGGCGGGTTGAAGCTTTCGATACTTGTTCCCAGCGTCAGACGACCCTGAAGGGGTGGATCGATGACCATGGATCGAACTGGGAAGACCCTGAGGATTGTCTTGGGGGCTTTGAGCCATGTGAGGGGGCATAGGAGGGGGGTTCGCATACGTTGGAGATAGTACTTGATGAGCATAGCCTTGGTGAGGCGAGGTCATATAACCTTGCCCAGCAGTCTGCGGGTTTGGCAGAATTCGATCAGTCGCAATCGGCTGAAGTGGTGGTTGCCCATGTGGCTCAGGGCCAGGGTATCCTCGGTGATAAGAGCGAGGAGGACCGGGCGGGTAGTAAGAACCGGATGATCGTAAGCTAGGTTCCAGCAGTGCCTCATCCTGAAGAGACTGATTACGTCCTCGCGAAGGTCGCAGAGGGGGTAGAGGCTCGGCGCTGCCATTGTGAGAAAACGGGATCCGCGCGGAGGGAGGAGCTGGAGATGAATAGTGAGACGATACTGGGCCAGGTGCTGGTCCGGGAGGTCCGGGAGGTCCGGGAGGAGCATTTGAAGGCCCGGCAGGTGCTGGTCCTGGGGGAGGAGGCTGCGACCAGTATGCACGAGAGTAGCTGGGCTCGGGGGCACCATAGATACTCATACGGCGCGGAGAGTACCCGGGATCGATAGGACGGCCGGCAGCCATCTGAGCATCACGGGGGTCTGTGTTCGGGTAGGTGCTATGTGATAGGTATGCCCCCTGATCCTGAACTGGAGGGCCCTGAGATGGGTGTGGGGGAGCGTAATCCGGATGTCGCACTGGCGGGTGCTGTGAAACATTGTGTTCCTGGATAGGTGGATAGGCCATGAGTTCACCAGGATGACCATGCACTGGGCCGCTTGGTTGCATTGACATGTGCGCGCGGGGCTGGTGCATGTACCCTTGGGGAACCTCGACAGGGCTGGGATTGTATCGAGGATCAATCGGGGCCTGGCTTGGGGTGACAGGCGGGAGCTCGTTAGTCTGGGAGACGGAGCTTCGGGGGTCATGTTCAAGCATTCCATGAGAAGGAACGGGGCCAGGTCCCATGCCGTTCGGCGCGGCATCACGGTAGGATGATTGTTCCTGAGTACCATATGGCTCAAGCATGGGAGGTGCTTCGGGGACAGATGCTGGCTCATAGCTCATGGCAAGTTCGGTTGCTGGGGCAGTGTCGTAGACTGCTTCGGTCTCTCGGATAGCAGCGGATTCGTTGGAAGTGCTTACAACATTGCTCAAGGTAGCCAAAGCATCGAGGCCAACGCTGGAACTGGTGTCGGGCGTAGGAGCAGGAGCAGGCTTTGAGTCAGTGAAGACATCACGAATAGCGTCGTAGCGAGCTGGCTTAGGCACAGGCTTGGGAGCCTTGTTCGATACTTCAGTCTCAAGAAAAGCACCAGCATATGCAAGGACGGCGAGGTTAGTGAATCCAGTCTCGGGTTGAGGGTCTTCGGCGTCCTCTCTTTCGGGCTCTTGTTCCTCACTTTCTGGCTCTTGCGACTCAGAAGCGACTCGACTGACAACAGGTCTAGCTTGAAGCTCCTTGGCGGCAGTGCCTAAAGATCTGCTTCGCAAAACCTCAACAGAACGAACATATTCGGATATAGAGATCTCTTCAGGGTCGACTTCTTCGAGTTTGCAAAATCGTCTCATCGAAGCACCAATCTTGGCGCGGTACGGGTTATCATCCGAGCGACGGTGGTTGGTAGTCTTGAGGAATGACCGTGAAGCATGAGCAATCCGACCCGAAGGGTTGGCAATATAGACAACAGGCTTCCCTGGCATGACATGTGGAGTCTTCTCTACCTCGGGAACGGGTGCATCTTTCATGATAACACCATACTTAGGGTGCACACCGAAGCGCTTGACCGTGTCTTGATCAAAATCTTCGGGAACTGTAGTTGAAAAGTCGTAGCCATTGCACCAATGATCGACGTGAAGGCCGTTGCTGTTAGGAGTGTTGAGGTACTTGCCACGCTTTGCGTGCGTATGACCCTTGCTAGAGTCATTCGTGGAGTCCCTGAAGCCTATTTCCCAGTCATTGAACTCAAAGGTTTTAGGGCAGTAAAGGCGACTATTGATGCCCTTTTCTCGCATAGATGGCTTCTGGTTATATACGCGGTAGCCCCACTGATCTTCATCGCCCATATTCTTTGGCAATGGGGGGCTTCTTTCACGAGCAGGCAATTTACTTTGAGCCCGAGCAGCGGCTGCGGGAGTGATGCCATTGACAAGAGCGGGAGGCTCTGGAGTCCCTGGTGCTGATTCCGATTCAGCTGGCGTGCCCTCAGGCGTCGCCTCGGCTTCAGCAGCAGAAGCGAGAAGACCCTTGGCAGGAGCGGGAGCAGCAACAGATGCGCCATCATCAGCGTTGCTTCTGGTGTTCTTCTTGGGAGTAGGTTGACCGTCTGGTTGGTCTTGGGCTCTGCGTTTGTTGACACCACGGCCACGGCCACGGCCCTTTGAAGAAGCGGTGGTGGCGGTTGTAACTGCAGCTGTGGCAGCCGCTTCGTTCTCGCGTCCCTTTCGCCACATGGAAGTGCCTTGGACACGAGAAGGATAAGGGACGAGATGGCCATCTTGGTAGCACTCGTAGATTCCAAATTCTTCGTCCAAATGCTCGTCGCTGATGACCTTGTACTCGTACTGATCATCGGCAATCTGCGTTGTGCGTGTCAGCTGTTGCGCCCCCAATTACCGTAACGGGTAGATAATCAATTGAGGTTGGGGAAAGACAAGTGGTGAAAAAAGGTAGAGTAGAGGCAGAAAAGTATGAAGGAAAACTCTGACTTACATCTACGGGAAGGTTCTTGTCATACAAGGACTTAAGAATTCGAGCACGGTTCTCTTGAGATTCGTAGAACTGTTCTTCAATCTCATCGAGACCATTCTGTGGGGTGGTTGTGTGAGTAAATTGCCAAGAGCCTCATAGTAATATCGGGTACGGGACTGGGTCACGTCAGAGGAGAGCGACATACCTGGAATTCTTGTTCAGCGACGTAATTGTCGGCTTCATGCAAATGCTGGGCGAGCTGGAGGTCTCTGTCCAGACGACGCTTGTGCTCGGCGAGTTTGGCATCGAGGTTTGCTTGGAGCTCCTCCATGGCAGGTATGAATTCCTGAACAAGTTTATACTTGTCTGGATTTTGAAGAGCATCGTCAATGGTGCGTTCAGCCAGCTCTTGCAGGGCGGGCTTCAGCGCGTGAGCAACAGCTTGGTAATTTGCTTTGAGATGCCGTTGACGCTCATAAGCAGCCTGTACGCGCGAATCGGCAAAGTTCTTTGCTCGGCCTCGTCGTGAGCCACCACGGCCAGCCTTTGCAGTAGCCGCCTTGGATAGAGCGGCTGTAGAGCCACCTCTGCCACCACCTCTACCTCGTCCACCACGACCTCTTCCACCGCGGCCACGACCACGAGTGGAAGGTTCCCTTGCGGGAGAATCGTTCTCAGGCATGATGGGTACAATGGATCATGTAGTTAGAGGTGAGTAGAAAAGGTAAATGGTGGTGTTGGTTAGATGATGTGAGGTGAGCTAGAGCAAAGTAAAGCAGAGCAAGGTAGAGTAAAGCAATGTAGCGGGCCGGCTACCAGCTTTTTCTGGAGGTTAAAGGTGTGAGAATGTGCCACGCGCCAGTGACAGGGGGAGTGAAGTACCTGGGTAGTCCTTGAGCAAGGTAATGAGAAGAGCGCAGAGGCCGTACGTGACTTTTGGCGCGATGAAGGAGCTTGTTCGTAGCAGAAACGCGGAGAACAAAGAGAGGCAAGTAGCCGCGTGCGTTGAAGGGGAAAGGTTATGAAAAACAAGGCGCGCTGTGTTGGAGGAGAAGGAAGACGATTGAGGGCGTAGGATGAAAGTAAAGTGAAGTGACAGTGGAGGAATCTGAATCTGAATCTGAGAGACCGGGTCTGGAGGTGTGAGGTACGTATAGATCAGAAGTTTTTGCCTGCTGGCAGTGACCGCAAGTGCTACGCAACTGCACCAGCAATACAGCAGCTGAAGCAAAAATTGACTGATCCGTGAGATTGGCCAGCCCGGTATCACGTAGGTGATGATGAGTAACAATGATCAGCTGGCGTGCTGAGTGGTTGAAGTCGTGAATATGAAGGAGGTTCTAATGTAATGAATGAGACGGAGAAGCACTTCGAGTCCCTTTTTTTCCCAATAATACCGGTCCCCCAGCAGCATGACCCAAACGGGTGAATCCAATGCGCCAAACGAGCCAATAAAAGCGGGGATAAATCTGTCTGCCACTGTAAGTGCGCTGCAGGCCGCTGTAGAGTCTGCTAAATGCCCTCAGCAACTATACACCCCTGATCATCGGAAATCCACCAGCCACGCCCATCGATTTCACTCTAAGCCGTTTCGGGCACTTCCAGGACGCAATCGAGTCAAATGATTGGCCCGGTACCCTTGATTTTCCGTTCACCGCGGCTCCGTGACCCCTGTCAGTGCTTTGGCATTCTGCAAGGAGCACTCCGGATTCTCTCGATATGAGTGAGGCTTGCCTCTGAGGTACCGCAATTTTGGGTTTGTTTCTATTGTGAATAAGCACCTCAATGCCCGCATTATATACTTACTAGGTAGCCTAATCTAGGTACAATGCAGGCGGAGATTCACCAAGACTTTTGTCACGCGGGTTAGCCAAAGGCATGTTCTATTCAATGCGACGCAAGAACCAGACAACAATAAACAACAGTGGATGATCAGTATATCATGGATGTTCACGGCCCAGCCTGGTCATGGAGATAATCGGCTGATATTCAATGCTTTGGACCCCCCTGGCCTATCATTCTTTCACTCGCACGAGATCGGGTTACTGAATCTTTTCGGAAGCACGGGAACAATAGCAAGAGTTGCACTTGATACAAGGAAAACTGCTGCGCCCACCACTCTCCGTCCGTACGTTTGTGACAGCTGTTCATCCTGTCACTTTGCTGTGGAGCCTCACAATTCTTGTCGACGGTAGACAGGGCATGGGCATTAGCATACGCCACCAGTTGTGACACAGTCTTCGGAGTCTCGGATAACCCACGGTATTGCTATTGTTACTGTGTATACTATTGTACGTTATTCATGTACGATTTATATTGGCTTGAAGTGACGTGACTGCATGTCACTATTAATTCCCTGTTCGTCACTTGTGATACTGTCAGCTTGGTGTTATTGGTCTCCGACTGGAGCTCACCTAAGACGCCACGATCAATGTGTGAGTCTTGTATCTGATTAAGTATGTTTAATTATGTGAATGATTATATTTTGGCATTGGTTACAATCTATTCTGAACTATCTAGCTGTATGGTGTCTATAAGGCTGGGTCTTCCAAGTACAAAATGCCGAGGAACCATTATTAAGTTCAAAAAGTGTAACACTTGAACGAAGAGACCGTTTGGCACTCAGAGCTCAAAGAGGATAACATGAGAGAATACCCCCTAGAATTAATATATTTCGCGTATTCCTATGCCTTGTTAATGCTTTCATTTACAAACTCATTCTCATCGTCTTATCGTCACTCACCCTAGACACTCACGATAAACTCATATTAAGCCCCGCATTTTATAGGCTCGCCTTACACTGGAGTCAGCCCAACCCATGGAAGCTCCCGGGAACTAAACAAACGGTGCCGCTGCAGTGTCAACCAATCATATCACCCCACATACAGATCTGTACGTACCCGCAAGACAAAGAGAAAAAAAAAGTAAGTTGCATCGGGTTAATAAGGTAGATCGGCTTCAACCACGTGCATTCAACCGTGACGTGACGTCGCGATAGAGCCTTAACCTCCGAAATCAACATGGGCAAGAAACGGAAGCTGTCACATCAGAATGCGCCCAATGCGCGTCCAAAGAGACTCCCCCAGCAGAATAAATCCGACCAGAAGAAACCGCCCAGTGGCCCCACGAAGAAGGGCAGAGGCAAGCAACAGCATCAGAGTGATGATGAGCCAACGATACCCTTTGAGCCTCACCACCGCGTACTTCTTGTGGGCGAAGGTGACTTGAGTTTCGCAGCGTCGATCATTCAGCATCATGGCTGTGCAAATGTTACTGCTACGGTTCTGGAGAAGGATGCTGAGGAATTACTGTCCAAGTACCCCCACGCCGAGGACAACATCGCCGTGATCCGCGGTGATGCTGCCAAGACCAACGAGGCCGATAAAGAAGACAAAGAGACACCTGCCAAAGAATCAAAAGCAGGCGAAACCAGCCAAAGTTCCCACAACGAAGGTGAGGACACCAATGGCGAAAGCGACAGCGAAGAAGACGACTACTACGACTCAGACGATCCCAACGCACCACCAAGACCTAAGCGAAAACTCACACCCAACAACAAGCTTCTCTACAACATCGACGCTACTAAGCTTCCTAATTCTCTCATACGCGCCCGCTTCGACCGCATCATATTCAATTTTCCTCACGTTGGCGGAAAGTCCACTGACGTGAATCGCCAAGTTCGCCATAACCAATCCCTTCTCGTTTCCTTCTTCGAGCGCGCCATCCCGGCGCTTGCCTCTGACGCTGCAATTGTCATCACACTGTTCGAGGGTGAGCCATACACCCTCTGGAATGTCCGAGATCTTGCCCGTCAT
Source organism: Fusarium mangiferae (assembly GCF_900044065.1). Taxonomy (NCBI): domain Eukaryota; kingdom Fungi; phylum Ascomycota; class Sordariomycetes; order Hypocreales; family Nectriaceae; genus Fusarium; species Fusarium mangiferae. The sequence continues at coordinate 1,361,966 of NW_024573931.1, forward strand.
GCTGGTCTGCAAGTCGAGCGCAGTTTTCGCTTCCAGGCTCGCGCGTACCCCGGGTATAAACATGCACGAACGCTGGGCGTCGTGAGGAACTCCAAGGGTGAAGTAAGTGAAAGTGGATGGAGGGGTGAGGAGAGGGCATCGAGGAGCTTTGTGTTTAAAAGGAAAGAAGATATCGTTCCGGTGGTCGGAAAGAAGAGGCGGAAGGGCGATGATTCATCTGACGATGAGGATTGAGATGCTGCAACACGAATAGAAACAGCATAAATGGAGTCTGGTGTTATAGCACAGCTAATTTAGAAATGCCGAGAAACAGAATCGAGTTCCGAAAACGTGGGACTTCATTTTAATCGGCACATTGCCAAGGGTATCTCGACTCCAAGCTTTCCGTGTTTATTTCCCAAGCAGATGTTCCTGTACCAGACGACCAAATGGAAGGATTACTTGTGCCTGAACGCCAATAATCGATCCATGATGAAGCACGACTCTCAGAAACACCAGAACGGTATGATATTAATATCAGGGATCAAGACAACCCCCAACGCCAAGAAATGCCTCTGCCGCTCGAATTGTTCGAGTAGCAAGCCCAATAGAATATGCGGCCAACGCTGCCCCCCGGATTGCCCATTGAACACAGGGTCCAAAACATACAGGCTGTTCGCCGTTTATATAGTGATGGTACAGTGCGCCTGGTATTGGCCCTTTAACTCCCGAAATGCAAGTATGATTATGTCCCAACCAAGCTCCATTAGTGCTCCTATCCGTAGACTGCGGTGCGGGGGGCTCAGCAGATCCTGTTCTGTAACCCTTTTGCTAGTGCTTTAAGCTGACGTCTTCTGTGACCCAATCCCTCTAGCCTCGTGATTCAGGCGAGACAGCTCGTGGGAAGTATCCAGTAAATCTTTCCCAACGCCTCTAGTGGCGTCTTCCAGATCCTTCGTATGGTTGGCCTCGTCTTCAAGCCTTTGTGCCTCCTCGTTCTCCCTCACTAATGCCTCCTCTTGCTCACGAAGAGCCTGCTGTTCAGCATCAACAACACCTTCCATGGCTGATTGCGGAGGAGGCGGCGGCGGCGGAGGTGGGCTGGGCGCATCCAACTCATCCTCTCTCAACCTCTTCATGTTTGGCCCTTCAGATGGAGATATCGAAAGCGGACCCTCTACTTCCGACTCCCTCTTCCTCTTACGTTCAGGGCTTCCCAGAGAACCACTGCCCTCATTATCAGATGCCGTGGCAGCGTCAAGCCCATCAGCTGGGGTCCCATTAACATTGACTAAAGATGTACCCTCATGCCCACCAGCGACGGAGCCAGTACTGCTTCCTGCAGCACTGGGGCCTTGGTCACCTTTCATCTGGGTGTCTGTGTTTTCGCCCGCCCTTGGTTTCTGCTGATCACCGAATTTCTTAACAGCACGGTCCAAGAAGTCCTTGACGTACTGCTTCATTTTCCTCGCTTGCTTTTCACTTAGGGGTGCATTGGGGTCGCCGACTCGGTTGTTCTTATAGTCGGACGAGACAAGCTTCTTAGCTATCTCTTTACCAAAGCGCTTCAGCTCCTCCTTAGGAAGTTTGTGATGGAATTTGTCGAGGACATGTTTGATGTGGGGAAACACCTAGCAGTCTGTTAGTAGAGTCCTTGACAGAATTCGAATGCAACAAACCGTATTTTCGTATATCTTCATTTGTTTTTCGACTGGGAGAGATCGCCATTTCTCCTCCTTCACCTCCTTGGGTGGCGTATCCGCCGTCTTGGGGGTCGAAACTGAAGTATGTTTAGGTGTTCCCCTCTCAGTGACCTGGTTGATGATACTTTGGATCGCCAATTGCTCCTTCATAGCTTTGGAAGGTGCCTTGACAGCAGGTTCCGCTACAGGCTGAGTAGGTCGTTGCCATGTTGTGGTGCCTTGTTTGTTATAGAAATAAGTGTTTCCTGCAGCATCCTTGGCGGTGAACCATCCCTGAGGAAGCCCACCAGTGAATGGGGGCCTGCGAGGACGTCCGCCGTTCTGGAAAAACGCGACGTTCCTTTGCGGCATGCTGTTTCGAGGGCCTTTCGGCGCGTCAATGGTCTGTGGCGACGCTGTCTTTGAAGATTGCGCTGCCTCCTCGTCTCGACCTGCACCGCGTCGCTCCTCAAATGAGTTTGCAGCTGGTGCGTTGGGGTCGAACTTGCGTCGTCTGATTCGGTACGCCACCTCCAACTTACTCCACTCGTCGAGAAGGTATTTTGACTTTGAAGCCACGTCTTCGTGCTCGGATCGTGTCAGACCTTCGATGGCGGCCTCGATCTTGGAGTCCTGGATCTTGTTCCTTGTCAAGCGTGGGAACTTGTCGAGGATGTCCAAAACCTGAAGGACAACGTTGTGGTCCTCGATAAAGGTGTTGAGTGTTGTTTTGAGAATTTGGTAAGCGTGCATACGCATAACACAGTGGATGACGCGCTCCTCGTCGCACCGCAGGATACGGTCCAGTAATTTCACCGCAATCCATTTCTCTTTGCATTGCATAAGAGCAGCCATGACCTTTCGCGCGTCGTCTTCGTTGAGACTGCGCGAAGGTATACTGTTCACATATTCCTCATCGTCCTCGTCTGGCTTCTTCTTCCGAGGCTTCTTTGCCACCGAGGTATCCCAGCCGTCACCTCCATCGATACCTAAAGCCTCGACAGTCGCGACAGGCAATTTGGTTGCTCGCTCAGTCTGTGTTTTGCCTCCAATGAATCCCACGCAATTGGCTTCCCCGCAGTAGCAGGGTTGGGGGTCGGCACCATATCGGTCAACATTGTAGTTAAACACCAGCTCTTCTCCGGATTGGATCTTGCGCGAGGCAAAAATGCCCATTCGGAGTTTGTCGCCAACCACCCACTTATCAACATAGCAGTTGGGGTTGCAAGAGTGATTGCAGAAGCGACCATAGTTGCCCTTTTTTGTTGCGTCCACAAACTCGCTCTTGTTTAGCGACATGAAGTAAAAATGCTTGATACCCTCTTCGTCGTACTGGATCATTCGGCGGCGAAAGGTAGGCTCGTTGATGACTTCGCCGATGTACTCAAAGACGAAGTCATTGGCTTGTAGATCAGAGTCGGCACGGAGGCCGAATCCCTTCTTTTCTGTCTTGATGACAGAAACGTTGGCGTACTGCTTGCGCTGGAACCGCTGATTCTGGCAGCCCCCTGCACAATTTCCAGCCTCAGCGCTACATTCCATTTTTGTCGCTCGATTGATGCAGTCCGAGTCCTCGCCACATGCAATATTTTCGCCATTGTCTGTAGAGAAAAGTTAGCAAGGCACCGGACCACAGGGGCTCCGTGGGCAACGTACGCCATTCTTCCCGACACTCGCAGTCCAAGGCGTCGTTATCTGTAGATCCAAGGTGCTTTGAGCCGTATAGGCAATCGGGAATGAGCTGAAAGAAATTACAAGATTCGGCGGTCATGTCGGGGAGGTGGTCGAAAAGGACGGGTTCGCGGCTGGCTGCCAGCTTTTGAGAAGCCTTTCGAGAGAGCTTTGAGGGTCTGTTTGAGCTCGGTGTGTCTGCGCTTCCACTGCGCGACTTGACGCCATCATGAGAAGCGCTCGGCGACCGGGACTCTTCCTGGCCGCCATTCGTGACAGACATTGGAGTCCTCTCTTCCTGCTTCACCTGCGCGCCGTTTGTGCCCTCCTCAAGCTTGATTTCCTCCATTTTGCTGGTCGTATACTCGTCATCCTCCATTAGTACATCAGGAGCAATAGCACAAAGGCCAGGTTTGGAGTGTGGTCTCAGGATCTATCGAAGGTACTGGGCTGTCGCGAAGGAGCAGGACGTGTCGAGAGGTCAATGCGAACGCGAAGAATGACTCGTCCCAAGACAGCAAAAAGGGTGGAGTGTGAACGCGGAGTTGGTGGAGCGGGTAGACTATATCCCAGGCGCATCTACTGCAAGGCAACCTAGGGACCTTACGGGGAACGAAGCAGAAAGTTAGAGGCGAGGCGAGGCAAGGCGAGAAGAGAGGCCCGAGAGAGGTTACTTGATGTAGTTACCTACCTATGCAGGCCAAATCCGGGGTTAACGTTAAGCGGTCACGGGAAAAAGCGACGGGGCGAGACAAAGAAGCCAGGGCACATTGAGACCGTGCATCGACGATTACAAAAGACAACGGGAGGGACAAAGCCAATTCGAGTCGAGAACAACTCATTCCGACCCAGGACAAACCCCAAGGCAAAGCAAATAGCAAGCAGCATCTTTTGTCGGAATTTTATGGCCCCGAGTGCCCGACGCAGTGGAAAAGGCCCGACCGAGGCAACTACGAGCGCCATAATCGCTATTCCTCCAGTTGCGTGCAGCTCAGAAGTAAGCCACCGCGAAAACAACCTTTAACATACTACTATCATTTCGCATCAATTCACACCGATTCTCGAGGCTTCAGGTCTCTGAGCGTCCTCAACGTGGACGATGTATCCAGAATGCGCCTCAGCAGCTCCTGGTAGTCCCAGCCCAGGGCCTCTGCAGCCAACAAGGTGAGACTTGCTTGATCCTCGCGCCCAGGCCGACCAGGACCCGTCATGTTCTGCAAACAAACGTCTTTAGCCACACTTTGAGCGCTTCGGGAAGGACAGGACAAACCGGTTTCATGTTCACGTCAAATAAGGCAAACTTGGAGTCGGCCGAGTCCTTGAATCTGCGGACATCAATTCGAATCGGCGCTGTCACCGCCAACTCTTGTGCCACCCTTTCGCATTCCTCTGCCACCTGTTTGTACGCTGCCTGGCTCCCCTCCGCGGCGGTTATCGCCCTTGAGTTTGCTGTGACTGCGACGGCGCCATTGTAGGGAGCAACGCCATCGATGTGGTTGAAACGCGTCACAACAGGCAATGCCCAGTATCCACCTCCCCTAGAGATAGGCGGCATAACCGTAACAGTGGCCTCTTCGCCGGCAAGATATTCTTCCACCATGATAGAGGGTGACTGTTTGAATAAGGCCTGTGCATGTTCAATGAGGTCATTCAAGCTGCGACAGACACGAACGCCATGGCTGCCACGGCCACGTATAGGCTTTGCGACAATCGGGAAAGGGAGGTTAAGCTTCTCGAGAATCCCTCGAGTGTCTTGGCTCTCGTTTAGGGTCCATGCTCGTGGCATAGTAAACCCGCCAAGTTTCCGCAGTAGATTGTTAACAAATTCTTTGTCGTCGTATCGCTCAACAATCAACGGGCCTTGCCCCACAACTTTAATATGGTCTTGATGCTCAGCGAGACGAGCTGATACCTGAAGGGGATGCGACGAGAAGAGGATTGTGTTGGCCCATATATGGCTCGCGCCCTTCTTGATAGCCTTTAGAATGCCATCCTCGGTATCGGGAAACGACCATCCAGCTTGTTGACTTGGTTTGGGATCATTGTGAGGGCAGATAATATCGACGTTCGGTAATAGGCTCAAGTTGTAGGCGATATCGGCGCCGGAGTCCATGTAACCTATGAACACAGTTAAGCAAACACAGTGAATTTGACAAAGAAAGGACAAATCTTCGAACCTCCGGGCTTCTTTGGTTTCTGGATTCCATCAATAACGGGAGGATCGAGACTTTGGTAAAGCACGGCTACACGAGCTCTTGATACTGTGGACATCGAAGCTTTCAGGTTAATCAAGGACGAGCGATGACGAAATTGTCTGCGGGCTCCTGTTGCAAGAGATTGTATCACGTGCATGGGACTCGAGACAAGGCGTTGCATGATTGAATTGGAGTATCATACTGATAAATTAGAACTAAAGATTCGAGAGAATGAGAAGATATTATATCGTGGAGCCTTCGATCTTAGATCTGCTCGTCGGAACCGTCCGGTGGGCTATTCCTTCAGCGCAGATGGAGTAGTCCGTGATATCACCTATACTCAGGTATCCAGGCGTTATCAACGCCAATTGACGAGGTCACCGAGTTTCATGAGCTGTTTAATTGTTGTTTTCATGAGTTCTGCTTCCTATGATGCAGTTGATCTCTTGGTATTATGGGCTGAACAACAATCATGGCTCTTTTTGTTAGCTATTTCGAACAGGGCCCAGTCAGACCTTGCCAGCTCATTGTGCATTAATGCCTGTCTAGAAGATCAACGCTATGGCTGGGCCTAATTATAAAAGGGAGATGCTCTCTCTTGTCTAAAGCGGTTGATTGATGCCCTGTCTGCTCTCTTTTTTATGCAATGATGAACTGTCAATGGAAAGTTGAAGTGATGTAGTCCCTGGACCTACATCAGATCCAATTGCTGATGCTGAGACTCTACGTACCCTTTGACGAACAGTTGGCCAGTGCTACGCTGGCGAAATACGACGAGTCGACCACCAAATCAATGACCAGTCATTCTTCTCTTCGACGGCAACGAAGAGACAACAAAACCCTTGAGAATAATGACCTGAAACCACGGACCCGTCGCCAACCGGCCAATAGACCTGAGCCCATCCCTTCAGGTTTCCAGAGAGTTGCACCAACTGCCCCTTGCCCAACCCTGACGGTAAATAGCTTGGCAGCTCTTGATTAATAGTCGCTGACTTTGCCTTGCACAGGATACTACCAGGCTGAACTCATCGCTGGTTGGTGGCCACACATCCATCATGGGCATGGATGGAACAAGGACAAATACGGCACCAGCCGCATACGCGAGAAGCCAATGGAATATCGCCAAATCCATGTTGGTGTGTATCGATGGGCTGAGCCTGTGAGCACGGGACATGGAATATGTGTCTGCCGTCTACAGAGTCACCCTTCCCTTCGATAAGCCCCCTACTCCGAGTCAGGCGCCTCCAGGTTCTAGCGGGATTGGTCCTTTGAGTTCTCTTTAGACCCGTCCTGATGCACCTATTTTTTGTCCGAGGAGTGAGTGCTGCAGTGGTGCATCATGGCAGGGTCACAGTCATTAAAGAAACAGGGACTATGGACAAATTGGAGCTCTCCAAGTGAGACATTTAGAGGCCTCTCGACGCAATTGCTCAATCCAACAAGCCTTTGGGTTGTCAGCTTGGTTTGCCATCCGGAATTGGTGGTAGTCATACTCACAATCATATCAGATCAGCGCCTCACTCGCAAACATGGATAGGAGGATTTCCAGATCCAGGAATCGGCTTAAGCTGTACCACGCAACACACGCACATGTACATGCACTGCGCATGCACAATCTCATTACATCGCATCCCACCTCATCTCATCTCATCAGGGGATAATGAGATGAAAGGTGCTGGATCGCATTGCATCTTGTGCGTCGCTTTCTCGGCCACTCCCGCGCTATCTACCTTACTATCCAATATTATGTGCAGCAGTTTACAAACGGGCTGAGGCGGTACTTGAATATTGGGCAAAGCCGATCAATGTATTTGGTGGCTTCAATCCGAATTAGGTACCTACCTACCTGGTCGTTGTCTCTGTGCACCCTCTGTCTGCCTTATAGGAGGCATCCAGGGTCTGACACTGACACTGAGTCTGTCATTATCTGCTTCTCGCCCATTAGTCTGCTTGCACCAGCACCAGCACCAGCACCAGCATCATCGCCCAAAACCTAGTACCTACCTGCTACTTACTGCCTGTATTCGCCACTACGGTTCTTGTTATATTAACATCGTCAGCGTAATCTGGCTACTACTCAAACGAGCATCTCTTGTCAAGGAAATCTCTCAAAGATTTACCTTTGTTACTTCACAAGTTAGCGAAACCAAGTTCCGCTCCGCTTTAGAATAGACCCAAGACTCTAAGAACCGGTCGAAAACGCACCTCATAAGACAATCTCACTACAACACGCAATATCCTCTAAGAATCTGCAACCTTACCCAGGAATTATCAACGACTCTCTTCGTTTTTCTTTTCTTTTACAGGTTCCAGCACAAAGAGACTCTGAACCCAGACCTTGTGTTCCCGCGTCTGGCTACAAGTAGCAATCCTCGCTTCTTCATCCATCCGCTATCACATGTACCGCAGCATCTTGAGCGAGTCGCTTCCTTTCGTCGTACCCGACGTCTCCAAGCCAGTTGGTTGGGTCCATCGATAGGCTATATCGTGACCCTTAAATGCAATATATCACAAGATTCCACAAACTCTTCGACCCTTTCGCGTCTCGCCATCAACCTCCGATGAGTCTATGGAGGGAAACGCCCAGAGACGACATTCGCTTTGTAAAGACTTTCGCAGAACGAGGATCTAGTCCTCGATGGACTTTCACTTCTTCTCGTGGTTAAGACTTATGAGAATTCACATCGACATCTACTTTTGGACCTATTCCAAGCCTCATTCTCACCAGGGTAGTTTCCAAGGGGAAGATCTCAACATGGAGCCATTTAATGACCAGGAGAAGGTATATCTCACCATGCTACTAGCCTCCCTGAATATCTTCAACTGACCAAACTCCAGCGGCATCTCCTTGCCGAAATCATCAAGCACAGTCAATTAGATGTCCAATATTTGGAGAATATAGTTCGTCATATTGAGCCCAACTGGATGCAAATGCAACTCCCCAACGGTAAGTAGAATAGCCACCACCTCCAGACCCCCTGAACTAAACATCCTTTATAGGCCGCAACATGGCTCAGTGTATGGAGACAGCCCAGAATATGTACATAGGACAGCGTGGGACAAAGCGGAAAGCTAGCGAAGAAGAATCGAGCACTCAGAACAACAACGACGGCCATCTTCCCAGTAACCAAGCTCTCTCTCTCCTGTCTCAACCTTCTCCGGCGCAAAACTCACCGGCAAACTTCCAACGCCATTTGCAGCAACCTCAGCAACCTGAACAGCCTCCGAAGAAGAAGAAGGGTCGTCCGGCATATGCAGGTCGGGACGTGACCAGCCAGCGACCTTTCAATCCTCGACCTATCGCTCCAAAGCCATCTGCACAGAACCCACAGAATCCTCACTCCGTCTTTCGTACTATTGCCCCGGCTCCTCAAGCTGTTCTCCCGCCACGACCCCCGGGATCATTGCATAGTACATACAAAGGTCTAAGCCGCGCACTTCCTGTGGAGTTTCCAAACGCGCACGGGAATTTGGATGCTTACCGGCCTTCCATCACACCGTCCTCCGGAATGCTTCAGCCAAAGCAGACAGCAGGAATCCTAGACCATATACCGGTAGGTAATCGCGTTTCGTCTGTTGGACGTCAGCTGATACCCTAGTAGCATGGAGAACAGATGTCTAACCGCCCGAGATCCCTTAGTGAAGCGGTACCGCGCGTGCAAAAACAAGAAGATTCTCCAAACAATCGATCAAGTTCGTTGCAGCCGATAGGAACTGACGACCAAAGTCGCATAATACAAAGTAGAGCGCCAGATCAGATGCAAGAAAGGAAAACAACATCGGATAAGGAGACCACGAATCGACGTCAGAGAAAGACTTGAGGAGATGACGCTAACATTTCTGAATGAACAAACGAGGGAGAACAAGGAGCTTCATCGACTACTCGTGGGATAGTTGGTGCGATAATGCCAAGCACGGATGTTAATGATGGCTCAAGGCTGATGAGGACGGCATAGACAAAGACCAATGATAAGAGAGCAGCTGGTTTGACTCTCACGTAACCTGTAAAGCAGGAAGACTAATAGGCATGAACTTCAGGACATCTTCAGGACCGTATATGGGCATCAATAGACAGAGCTTATCAACTGATAAACAATTGCATCAGGTGAGACATTAACTTGCACTCCTTGCCTAAGCGCAATTGGACAAAATTTGCATACTTGCTCGACATATGACAGCCTCAGAGAGCAAAGGAACACTGTGAACTTTGATAAAGGACGCGAAAACACACTCATTCAAGAGACCTCTCGGGTTACCTATGATAACTTACCTACGTACTTTTATCATTTTGGATTGAGGCCCTGAGCCTTCGCCTCCCTTGGGAAAATAGACACCTGTCTGTTTATTGAAGAGGGAAGCATGTCACGACAAAATACATAATGCTCAAACAGGTGCACGAAAATGTATGAAGAAAGCAAGACGCTTATGTTGATTGCATTAACCCTCATTATCCTTGGCTTCATAGCACCAAAAAAAGTGTGCCTAGTCCATTCCAGATTTCGGCCTCGAGATAAAAGAAATATCTGGATCTCCTAGGTCTTCGCTAAAAATATTTTCTGATTTATTCAGATAATCCCAAACTCCACTGTCCTTAAATAGTCATTTTTGATGGTCCTCTTGGACCTCCTTTTACTGCTTAACAATCTTCTCAATTGTGTCCACAAGGATATCAGCGTGCTTCTGCTGGAAGATGAGCATAGGTCGCAGACGAACGGCGCTGGCGCCGCTGCCACCGATGTTCACACCCAGTTTCTTGGCCTCTGCTAGGAACTGGTCACGCTTGGGGCTGTCAAAGGCAATGAATGTACCTTGACCCTTGCCACGGAGGTTCTCGATCTGACCGGGGTACTTCTTGCTAAGGGACTCGAGGTCCTTGAAGAGGCGATCACCAACTCGCGCGGTATGGTTGACGAGGTCGTTCTTGTTGATTTCGTCAACAATGGCCTTGAAGAGGATGGCGCGAGCAGGGTCACCCATCCATGTGTTGAACTGTCTGTAGGGCTTGTTGGGGCGGATAGCAGGGTCGCCATAGTAGAAACCGGCAGCTTGAGCCTTCTTGGAGAAGGTCACGATATCAGGGGGTGTCTCGAGGTTCCAGTGCTCATGAGCCCAGAACTTGCCAGTAGCCCCGATACCAGTCTGGACTTCGTCGACAATAAGTAGAATGTTATGTTTCTTGGTCAGGGCTCGCAGCTTGCGGAAGAAGTCTGGCGAAGCGTGGTTATCACCACCTTCACTCTGGACCGGCTCGACGACAACGGCGCAAGGAGGCAGGTGCCAGCTCTTAATAAGGTGCTCGACTTCATCGAGACTAGCCTGCTCGATCTTCTTGTTCTCCTCCACGTTCTCCTCGAGAGGATATTTGAGCTTGGGGAAAGTCGCTTGAGGCCAATCGAAAGCAGGGATGTCGACCTTATGGATAGCCTTGGAGCGGGTAGTAGAAAGCGATCCAAAGAGACGACCGTGGAAGCCGGTCTTGAAAGAAAGAATAGAAAGATCGGGGCTTCCAGGGGCATGGTTATCCATAGCACTGTCAAGTTCCTTAGTGCTGAAATCAACCTCAGGGCCACCACGCTCCTGCTGTCGGCGCCACATAAAGGCGGCCTTATAGGCAGTCTCGTTCGCATCCGAGCCAGCCATGGCAGTGAAGACATTATCCAGACCCTTTGGAGCAACAGTGAGAAGACTGGACTTGAGAAGATCGGCCCAGTCGTGAGAGGGGAAGGCTCCAAGGGCAGGTCGGTTGACAATGGCGTTCACCATCTCGGGGCTGGAGGCGGCCTTGAGAAGGGCAGGGTTGTTATAGCCGACTGCAATTGAAGCAATCTGAGCAAAGCTATTTTATCCGTTAGTATTAGGCGATGAAGCTGGCTTTCAATTGACTCTTACACATCGAGAAGCACGTTGCCATCGGGGTCGGCAATGTAGTTGCCCTTGCTCTTGGTGTAGTCGACAAGCATGTTTGCGCTACGAGTATCAAAGACCTTGGTGAGCTCATCCATATGGCTCTTGGTCTTAGGGCCAGGAATAGCTGTCTTGACCGTAGGGGCCTCTGGCTCGCCAGCAAAGAACGTCTTCTCAGAAACGGCAGCCATTCGCATACTGCGCGAAGTAGCGAAAGAGCGGCAAGCTGCAGCTCGGGCAGCTTGAACAGCAGGGCGGGCGGCCATGCCAGCGCGGAAAGCCGACATGACTAAGAGTTGCAATTGATGAAGAGTGTGAATGTCTTGTAAAGCGCTTCGACCGTGAGGCAAGGTATAAATTGGAGTTGCGGTATGCCTGCTAAGGGAGGACAGAATGTTAGTATAAATAAAAGCGTCCCGTCATGATATGGAAGCAAACAGGGTCACAAGATGCAGCCATGATAGAAGCCAAATTGAGAGGGGCAACTCACTCTTGTCAAGCTAAGGTAGAAGCTCTGAAAGTATGAGAATGTCACACAGATGGGAGATATGAAAGAGGAGGGGAGAGGGAAAACGGAGGTTGTCGTCAGCCCTTTTATAATGTATCACTCACTTCAGAATGGAAAGGAAGGGTCCTTACTCGGACCCGGCTCTCACCTCACCTGCCCAACGCCGGAGGTCTCTAGAGGTACCTTAGTCATGATGTCCCAGTCCGTCAACCTACCTACAACTGAAAGCTTAGTAGCTACCTACCACCTAAAAATGTTTCTTTTCCCCGCATTCGCTCTCGAGAAATTGTCCAAGCGGAGCGGAAGTTGGTGAAAAGACAGCGGAGGCAAACAGGAAAGAGGGAGGGGTGAAGTTAGACGTGTTGAAAACTTGCCGTAATAGGTAAGAAGCTGTAGCGCCCCAGCTCGCCTACAGCATCTCTCAGACTCCACTAGCTCCTCTGATTCTCTCCGCTACCTTAGCTATCAGTTATCTTTTGTGGCATTGGTTAGCCTCTATATCAAACTGCAAGACGCAGTTGATTTACTTGGATACTATACTACTGTTGATTTCAACATCGTCTACGAGACCATTTGCTATTCCAATACAATCTCGCCCTGTCTTGGTATCAAGGCCCATGCCTCACCTCCGCCTTCAAAGTACACCTTACCCACGGTGAATCCAGACCCAGATCTCGATAACAGGCTGCAGTGCCGACATGTCTACTGTGCAGGGGGGCAGATAGGTACTACATACACAAATACGTACCGATAACATCCATGGATGCATTGTCCAACCATTATTGCAGCCTGTCTCACACTCAAGAACACCCCGTGACCGGTTGCCAGCCACTGCGTACCTTATTCACATATCCAGGTACTGGTATCCGAACTGTTTGATAACAGAATCAATTCGCCCGTTCACGGGTTGACCTTCCTGATTCTATGTCCCGCTCTCCAAATCCACCGAACTTGTCAAGGCGCGGGGTAAGACAGGTATCTCCATATCTTTGTATAAAACGGCACCCAGATCCTGATACGCCTTCTAGCTACAGTACTTACACCAATGCAGTCAGAGTTACCGACCACTATTCCTCACCGAACTCACCTTGAGACATGATTGCTTACTTTATTTGGTGATCTTTCTACCGTGTGGGGATTCATCTGCTATTTAGAACATATCTCCCATACAGCAGCACATACACCCCCTAGACCCCCCCAACATGGTAGCCGTCGTTCCCGTTCCACACACCGGACCGGTTCCGGTCTCGGAGCCGTCCGAGTTCTCGGCTGCCAGACGTTGCTTTTAGTGCGTTTGGCATCCAGAAGCCTACCCTTTTGGGCAGGTTAAGGGAGACTGGAGGCTCTAGGTCGTTCAAACATTGGAACACGATAACAATCACATGAGTTGAAGACAATGTTTTCCACCTTGGCCGATCTTTCTAGCCAATTCAAAGAGTAAAATGTCGCCTCGATTCTCCTCCGCGTGGCCATAAAAGTCTCATGCTGTCACAATGTCAATCTATAAGATAGAGAAGACGCGGCTCCTCCATCCTTACCAACTGCGTTAACCATAATGTCGATGCGTCCGATTCTGATGCCCAAAAGAACTCGCTACCAGAAATGCAATGCCAATGCCATGCCTGTAACACATAAACAAACAACGCCCACAATGCCCAAAACTCCTGATTCGCCTGCAAGTTAAACGTCTTTCTCATGCTCCCGCATATATCTGACAAAGGTCTTCTTGTGGGTCTGGTAGCTAGGTTAGCATCATAAAGAGAACATCAATTTCAAGCAGCAGTCAGCGAATGCTTACCATTCCGGCGTATTTGCCGTCTTTCAGTACACAAATGTACCTGAGTCCAAGCTTCGCGAAAAGCTCATAAACCAAGTCCATTGGTGACCTGATATCCAGTGCAACAGGTGCCTATGCTCGTCAGTGGTGTGCGAGGTAACACATATCGCGGAATGCTCACAGGATCTATGTAAGGTGTAAAGTCTGTGGGATCATGTTCTCCCTCATCTTCGTCAATGCTAGGAACGTGATCCATGAGGCAAAGATTCGTCGCTTCGTCTTCTAACTGATCAAGGGCATATCCAAGATCAGGTGCGGGAATCAACCCGACCAAAATACCATGCCGCACAATTGGCAGTCCTCCATCGAGTTCGCCAGCCCTGTGCAGAAGCTCGAGTTTGATTCTCAAACTGGTAGCAGGTACAACCGGCGAGTTCGTAATGTCAATAATTCGTTCTTTTCGAATCCGTGGCACAATGTCAGCCAGGTCTTCCGTAAAGATCGGCTTATGCTTATTGTCCAAGAATGGATATGAATTCATGCTGGTGAGGAGATCCTGTACAAGTCAGTCGCTGCTCAGTACATTGGCCAAAAATGAAAGACTCACATAGATACTGTTGGGCTCGATGGCATCAGCTGTCCATTTAGCCACGAGAATGGCGAGAGAGAAGGGCAAGACATAATCAAGGCTACCGGTGAGCTCGAATAAGATAACTGCGAGTGTGACAGACAGTCTTGTCACACCACACATGGTGGCACCGGCTGCAATGAGACCATACACACCAGGTTGGATGCACGAGCCGTCTCTGCTGAATGCACAATCTCCCCAGATAGCCCAATCGGGGACACGTAGCACGGCCCATTGCACCATATGGCCGACTATCCGACCCATCAAGCCTCCAACAACCATAGATGGTACATAGATCCCAGCAGGAACTTTCTGTTGGGTGTATTAGTTTATGCCACAGCTCGTTCTGAATCAAACTTACAATGCCAAAAGTGATAACGGTGAGGAAGCCCTTGATCAAGAGAGCCACAAACAATTCAAACAGAATAGGAGGAATCTCATCAATAGCCCCAGGGCACAATGCTCGTTCTTCCCAGTCAGTGCTGGAACCCTCGCACGGGGATGCGACATTCAGAAGCAGCTCAGCCACGGGGAGCTTTGTCAGAGGGTTCCAATAGCTCATCAATCCTGTTACCAGCGCTACAAGCGATACCTCCAGCAGAGGGTGCTTTTTTATCAGCTGGATCCTTCTGAACGATTGAGCCCAATATTTAGAGGCTTTGATAAAGAGCGCTCCCAGTGCACCGCCAATGATGCCCACAAATATGAAGCTTCCAAGCTCGAAATACTCCCAGTCGACCAGGTATCTCACTTCAAACAGCACGATCTTGTGTGTACCGTACGGGTTGAGAAATTTGAGAGACAGCGCGGCGACGATACAGCAGAAGAAGGTTCGGAACAGCGTTTTTGCAGGGAAAAAGTATGAAACTTCCTCAAGGCCGAACAGTACTCCGCCTAGCGGCGCACCAAATGCCACGGCGACTCCTGCGGCCGCCGCTGCTGAGATAACCTCTCTTCGCTTTCCGTCGTTTCGATCGTACTTGGAGAATAATCGACACAAGATATTGCCAACGCAGGCAGCCATATGAACGTACGGGCCCTCTTTTCCGAGACTCATGCCCGAAGCGACACTTAGAATCAGTGCTACCAATTTGATAATCAAGGTCCTGGCACCCAGGAAACCGTGCAAAACGAAGCCACTGAGAATAACGCGAACCTCGGCAACTCCACTGCCAGCTGCAGAATAGTAGACCATTGGGGGATTCTCTGGCTTTGGATCGGGTTGCGGTTGAGGTGTCGAAGATTCACTTGTGTTCAAGTCGTCATATGTCTGTGTGGGTTGATCAACAGCCAGGTTCTCGTCTAGGGTTGTCAGTTGATACGCAGATGGGACAACTGTTTTTGTCCACAGTGCCATCCAACAGGCAATGAGAGCAAGGGCGAGAACAAAGGCCATGTAAATCGCGAAGCTTCTCCAGATGTCCCCGGAAGGACTGTTCACAACATGTGCCCACCTGACCCAGTCCTCACAGACTTCCTCGGCGCAGCATCTCTAAGGCCAATGTCAGCATACGTTCGTTCTAAGGACAAGCTGAAGAAAGTGCACATCGTGAATTAGGTACTGACCTTTCTGCTGAGATACCAAGCTTTGCTGCAGTAGCCTTCCTTGAAATCAAAGACAGTAGATTCGGCAACATCAACTGTGTAGGCCATCAATGCAACGAGAAAGCCACAGAGAGCACTGAGAATCCAGCCCTGGGCGCCATCAAATATAATGCGAACCCTGCCCCAGAAGTCTTTACGACTTCGAAGCTCCTTGACCCTGTAGGAATCGGCGATTGCATCGTGGACCCAGTCGGTACTGGTGAATTGATCGTACCACATGCGTTCATCGGGGAAAATTGTGCCTTTCGATTCGGCCATAGAGGACTCATGGCGGTCGGACAGGGCGTTAACCAGTCTTGAGCTCCACGAGGGATGCCGGCTATGATTTCGAGAGCCATGATAGGCGCCTGAGAGACAGAAAATGATTAGCTAGGGTCAAGACTAGTATACCCCTAGAGAGCGCACCTATATAGCTGTGGTCCCGCGATAAGGATCCTTTTTGCTGACGAGTCGAGCTTTGCTCACTGATACGAATGCGCGACCTTGAAGCTGTGAGCAACGGGGTTCGCTCGTCCAGTTCTCCTGTTGAAGCATTCCGCTGTAAAGGGTTCCGTCTTCTCGTAGTCCGTGGTGAGGGCGGCTCAGAGCCTTCTGCTTCTTGTCCGGCCATGATGGAATGAAAGTATGGTGGGAATGAAGTTGAAGGAGCAGGGAGTGGAGTGACAGGCAAGCTCCAAGGGCGATACTAGTTTAAAGCAAGGCGCCTGGTCCGGAGATAAAGGGAAGATAAAGATCAGCAGCAAGTGAAACAGAGAATGGGACACAAGGACGATCTGGTCCGAGTACTATATCGCGACACCCGTGCCCGTGCCTCGTCACAGAACTTTGATGGTTCGTTGGTTGTCACACCGTCACCGTTCTCAGGGTCCAGGTGACCCTCGTTGGCGGGAGTGTGGAGGCGCGCCAAGCGTGACTGGACTTTAAATCAAGATGGCGGGGGGTGATCAGGTATAAATAGAGCCCGCCTGACGACGATGACCCGGAGAATCGAGGGATGGAGAAGAGAACGGAAGATTCTCATCGATAACTTGAGCTAGATCAAGTTTTGGAGGGAGCGAGGAGTGCTAACTTAAGGTTGTTTTCTGATTGTTATTGGTCTCTTCAACTGTCAACTGCCACATTCGGTAACAAATGCGCCGAATCGTCGTTAACGTTGAATCAAACCCACCTACCCGTCCAACTCAAAATTCTATTTACTCTTATTTCTAGAGTATTCTCTCCTATTTCTTCACAATAATTACACTCTTCTCTCTCCAAAGTTCCCAGGCGAGCGGACTCAAGAGGGGACAAAGGACATATCATAGACGTGATGAAGCGCAATAAAGAATACAGGGGTCAGCCACCAGAGCACGACATGCATTCTGGAGGTACATGAGCGGTCTACGCGTTATGCCCAGACTCAAAAGTACCTGTCACTACCCGAGGGAAGTCCTTACGGCATTTCGTCATTGTGCTCTAGGGGGTCCCCACTGAAGGGTTAGGTAGCTGACTCAAGCTACGTCCACTTTCTGCCGTAGGCGGCTAGCGTTAAGCGCTTGTTGCGCGTGGAAGGGCTAAAATGGAAGATGCATGTGCTTCTGATTCTGATCTTGAAGTGTTTCTATGTCATGAAGGGACGGTGATACACACATGTTGCATACAGACCTGAACTTGTTGTTACGCGAAGCCATTGCCTTTGCATGTGCTGTAGCCGAAGTAACGTGCTACGCATTTGACGCACTGGTTCTGACAAGGGCTTATATCAGGGAGACGATCTTGGAAGTGGGATGCTGAATCCCACGAATCATTCGGGCTTTGGCCGACAATCTACAAGGCATCTTAGTGATGAAACTACAAAGCAAAAACAATTCTTGATCATCAACCCATCAAAAGAGGTATTTGTTGTGATCTGGTGTGTCTGAGACTACATACGCGGCCGATGATCATGTGTGTTCTGAATCATGTAAGCTGAGACTGGCCCATGTGTTGCAATTGGTTCCCATCATGTCAACTTTATTGTCAGCCAAAAACGCCAGGTTGATCTGTAACTATAGCCGATCATTTTATTTCCGGGAATGGCTGAAATTGTGGCGTGGGTGTGGATGTGGCTGGAGGTGGGCTACTCTTATCTCTTATCGGCTAAAAATTCAGAAAAAGTTGCGACTGCGACGGGCTATTTTCGCAACTTTGGCTACGCAAAACTTTAGACGTCTCTTCTTTCTACCCACTCGAATTCCCTACAGCCCGCAAAAAATGGCTCAGAAGAGAAAGGCATCAGGGCGAAGTAATGCCCCTTCAGGCCCCAAAGAACTTGATCCTTCGGAAGCCCGCCTTGGACCTATCACTACCTATGAGGATGTTGCCGACTCAGAAGACGAGTACTTCATGAACCGAGACCAAATACTACTCGACGAAGCGCCAGATTCGAAACGTCGAAGGAAAGAAGATGAAGATATCGAGCTGTCTGATGAAGAGGTTCTTGGGTACGAGGACTCCGACTCAGAAGAAGAGGACGACCAAGACGATCAACCACGTAAAAACAAGGGCTCAGCATCCAAAGATGCAGTCTCAGATGACGAAGCTGGCCAGGAAGAGGAGGAGGGTGATTCCGGTTGGTGGGGATCCTCAAGAAACGACTACTACAATGCCGACAACATCGAAACCGAGGCCGACGCTCTTGAAGAAGAAGTGGAAGCCAAGCGACTTCAACAGAAGAAGCTTTCCAAGATGGCTGAGGAGGATTTCATTTTTGATGGTGACGAGTGGTTAGCCGAGGGTCAAGAAGATGGCGAGGGCGAAGAGACGGTCACAGAAGTCTTGAAGGAAGTTGAGATCACCGACGATATGAGCCCCGAAGAGCGATATACAATTCTCAAGAATCGTTATCCTGAATTCGAGCCCCTTGTCAAGGAATTCCAGAACCTGCAACCTACTTTGGTGGATTTGCAAACATCAGCCCAGGGCCTCTCGGGTCAATCATTAGAAGCCGTCAAGTACTGGGTGGCAGGCTGTTACGTTGCTGCACTCGCGAGCTATTTTGCCATCCTGACCTCCCCAGCAAGAGATAACGCAAAGGTGCAGAAAACTATTGACCCTGCCGAGCTACGGGACCATGAGGTCATGGAGACCTTGATGAATTGTCGAGAGGCATGGCAGAAGGTCAAGGATCTCAAGTCAACCAAGAGTTTCGATGGTGACGCTATTTCAGATATCGACGATGATGCATTGATGCAGGGTGTCGAGAATCTCGAGGCTGAGGTGAAGAAAACAAAGAAGAGCAAGAAGTCGTCGAAGCAAGAGAAGGCTGCTGCTGAGAAACTAGCGCGAAAGCTGGAGAAAATCAAGGCTGGAGACGCTGCTGTTGCTGATCTATATGATCTACCACTCCCCGGCAAGAGGTCTAAGAAGTCCAAGAAGGCTGTCGCTATTGAGCAAGACGATGACAACTCCGACTTTGGTGAAGAGGACGTTCTTGATGAGCGAACCGCAGCTGAGAAGGCCGCCCGCAAGAAGAGTCTCAAGTTCTACACATCTCAAATCGTACAGAAGGCGAACAAGCGTGCTGGCGCTGGAAGGGATGCCGGTGGTGATATGGATATTCCTCACCGTGAACGACTTCGAGACCGTGCGGCGCGTCTCAACGCTGAGGCTGAGCGACGTGGACAGAAGAACTCCAAGCTTGGAGCAGACCTTGATGACAACAGTGATGATGAGGACACCACAACGGCCAAGACTGTTCGTGACAACGAGGACGAGTACTACGATATGGTGGCACAAAAGTCAAAGAAGAACAAGGAGGACAAGGCCGCCCGCTATGCAGCATACGCTGCTGCCACTAAGGCCGATCGAGTCGTCGAGAAGGAGGAGCTTGGTGAGGATGGCAAGCGTAAGATCACATATGCTATCGAGAAGAACAAGGGTCTAGCGCCCAAGCGAAGCAAGGACGTCAGGAACCCCAGAGTCAAAAAGCGCAAGCAGTACGAAGCAAAGCAAAAGAAGCTGAAGAGCATGAAGCCTGTTTGGCAAGGCGGCGAGCCCAAGGGAGGATACCAAGGAGAGCTGTCAGGTATCAACACAGCGGTTGTCAAGAGCACAAGACTATAGATTTAAATTTATTAAGGACTTGGTTAATAGCGTCATCAAAGAAAGGATACATCCAATTTTGTGAATATCCATTTAATACCTAGGTCCTTGACTGTCACAATCAATGCACATGGAAGTCCCCTGACTAACACCTATTCTAAGGCGTGTCGACCCTTGTATGGCGGGGCCAAACTCCACGTTGCTTGAACAGCTTCCCTTGAGCAAACCTACAACCTTCCAACGCCTCTCCTTAAATTTCCAACGACCATACGAACCTGGGTGCGACAAAATATTGAGCAGATGCCTATCAATAGGTAACACCGATACTATACAATCTATTGCTCTCGCGCAACAATGGCCGATATCGACACTTCGAAGCTCACCTCGTCCGCCCAGATCTTCTCTCCGAACAACACCCTCCCACAGATCCGAACTATTCACAAAAGCCTCCATGTTGCAATCGAAGAAAAGTCTACCCGCCTGCGCACTCAGGTGGGAAGCTCCTATCGCGATCTGCTCGGCACAGCGGACACTATTGTGCACATGCGCGATGACAACGATGTCGTTCAGGAGCTTCTAGGCAAGATGGGTGGCCGATGCGGTAGAGCTGTGATTAGCGCCAAGGCTACGGGTCTCGCAAATTTTGTCGCGAAGGAGAACAAATCCGCTCCTTCTATCGCAGCACGGTTGAGGCTACTCGACGCCTGTGTCCTAGTTGTTGGGCGAATACTTAAGGGCAGTGGTGGACTGGGCGACAATGCCGAGAAGGGAGATAGACTGGTACTTTCCACAAAGGTCCTGGTTCTGAGTCGACTTCTGATAAAGAGTCTCTCGGACGATGCGACTGATGCCAGCAGTCGCCAAGCCATAGAAACCGCGAGAGCATCCGTTAGCAAGCTACGACGAAGGCTGCCCAGGAACGTCGAGAAGGTCTTTGAGAGAGCTGGCGATGAGACGGAGAGGGAAGATGTGCAAAAGGCACTTTGTGCATACAGCCTAGCAACAAGCTCTGGAGCAAGAGACGTCCTCCGCCATTTTCTCCATGTGAGAGCAGAGGCTATGGGGCTAGCATTTGAGGTGGAAGAGAATAATCGGAAGAGGAGTGCTGATGACGTTGTTCAAAGTTTGAGGCTCTATTCGAGGACCCTTCTTGATGTGCAAGCTTTAGTGCCAGGCAGGTTGTCATTGGCGCTCTCGGGTCTTAAGAGCCACCCTCTCCTAGCTGACTCCGGCCTCAGGCAGCTTGAAGGGTTACGATTAGACCTATATGAACGGTGGTGTGACGAAGAAATCCAGTACTTCACACCGTTTGTTCGACATGACGACCTGGATGGAAGCCAAGCTCGTGAGATGCTAGCAGCATGGTCCGAGAGGGGATCAGAGGTTCTCCTCGACGGACTGAAGAAAACGCTGGACACAATGTCCGAATTCAAGTCGATCATGGAGCTTCGAACAAGTGTTTTGGAGCTTTGGATTAGAGATGGCGGGAAGGCTCGAGGTATCGATCCATCAGAAATGCAGGATTCTCTCCGTGAAGCCATCAACTCACGCATGCTCGAAGTCCTCGATACAAAGGTCAACAAGCTCCGCTTAGTTGGGTCAGAGATCTCTGCAGCCCTAGGACGATGGAAAGATGGTATCACCGATGAACATGTGAGCATCTGGAACGAAGACGGTTACGATGAAGCTCTTGCGGGTGGCGCTGCCCCATTCGTGCAAGAGGTCGTGTCCCGGTTTTATGGGCGGAATGATGCTGTTTCCAAAGCAGCCCACTCTTACAAATCATGGTATCATGTCATCGATGATGTCAAGGAGGTTGTTGAACAATTGAGACGGCAGCGCTGGGATAATGACTACGACGAGATTGAGGATGAGGAGACGATCGAAGCTCGACAAAAACTCTTAAGCAAAGAAGATCCCCAGATGCTGCAAGAAAGGCTGGATGCCACGCTTGATAAGTCTTTCAAAGAGCTTGAAGATCAAATCCAAAGTCTCTGGGATGAGCGGGCCGAGTCATTGCGCAATGGTAAAGTAGCCATGTACTTCCTCCGTGTTTTACGAGATATTCGAAATCAGCTACCAGATCGCCCTTCCATCAAGAACTTTGGCCTGAAGGCTGTCCCTTCAATGCATGAGAAGGTGGCTTTGGCAGTTTCGCGGCCTACTCTGGAAGAGTTCTCCAAGCAAAGACTTTCACAGCGACTTGTGGTGGGTCGACCACTCTGGGATGGAGAGCCAGCGCTACCTAATCAGCCCTCGCCAGAGGTTTTCCAGTTCCTACGATCACTATCACTGTCTATGTCGGACGAGGGGGCTGATCTCTGGACCAAAGCTGCTGTGTCTGTGTTGAAGAAGCACCTGGCCGAGCAACTATGCAAAATGTGGGAGGCAGCCGTGGTGGAGCACTCAGTTGACGACAGGGAAGACGTCAAAGACGAGAAGTCGGGGGAGGTGGATGCAAAGGGGGATACGGAAGAAGATGATACAGAGGACGAGAATGCAGAGGAGACCGATGAAAAGAAGGCCGGTGCAGAAGAGGAGTTACCAAAGCCTGAAGATGATACCAAAGAGAAGAAACCTGGTCTCGGTGCCGAGCAGAAGACGGATGTCTTCACACAATGGCTCTTTGATATTGCCCTCTTGCGGCGTTGCATCGGCAACACAGAGTTAACAGGCAGCTCGTTCCAGAACCTCGAGGACAATGTTTACCGACATTCCAAGTTAGACGAAGCAGCAAAACACCGAATCTCCAAGTCATCCAACGACTTCTGGCAACGAGTCAGTTTATTGTTTGGTCTGCTAGCATAGGGAATACGCAACACTTGGCAATCGAAGACTATTAACAACCTACCAATTATGACACTCCTGCTGAAGACACTATCAATTAAACTGTGCTGCCCGCACCAAATAGTATGTATACGAGTGACAGTACATTTTCATAGAGCATTGTGACGTGTCCGCCTATCACATACGACCACAGCTCGGAGAGAACACGGGGTCCCGTCTGGGTTTTGTCTTCTGTTCGAGGGTGACTGTTTTTCGCCGCCTCTGTCTCCGAAAATGGAGACATGGGACAATGTTCTCTCGTCTGAATGAGTGAAATTTAGGTTAAGGCAGACCGGGATAAGGAGGACGAGATGGATCTGCGGCGAGGCAGTAGTCGGGATAATATCGATATTCGGATTTTGGAGCTTATTACAAGCTATAGTTTCACACGAACCATCAAAAAGAACTTATATTATTATGTGTTGTTTTTCCTGTCTGGCTGGAAAACGCTGGGTGGCCTCGATATGTGATTGACGATAACACAACCAGTGATTTATTGGCACTTGCCAACTGGGCTAAAAAGACCAAAATATTCTATGACCTCAGTTCACGGATACATCATGTTCAAGTGTAGAAGCTGAACTTTCTCTCTGATGCCAAGTGCTCATCATAGGTCAACCATTGTATACTACAACCGAATTCGGATAAGAGCTATGGAAAGAGAAGTGGAGAGATTCAGATGCAATTTATACATGCGGAAGGTCACACAGTGTATTTCACTGTGTCAATGCTGTATCAAGCACTGTACGAAGACGTCTCGTTGAGCTCGGTTTAATGCTGCATAGGTAAGGTTTAAAATCAGCATTGTGTGATTAAAAGTGTAGATTTTTTGAGTAAGCTTTTGCGAAAATCTAGCCTCCCAAGATAACTTTTCAGCTGTGGTTGAACTTGCCTGGGGTCAAAAATCCTAATTAGCAATTCTCCGTGAAGTGGTCAGCAGAGACAGAAGCAGAGAAAATTTACCGTATATAGTTTGCAAAACTACAGCTCTTTCTAGTATATATAACTAAAGGTAGTGGAAAATAAGCAGTCCTTAGCTTAGCTTAGCAGCGTAACTTGTGAGTTGGGTGAAGAAAAGACACAGAATCATTCCCCCCCCTTGCTGTCAGGCTTATTATATGAGGCCATCAAGCTTTTAACTTTCCAAAACAAAGGCTTAAACAATGAGGCCCCTATAGTAGGCCAGTATCTCAAAGGTCAATATCTCATAACGTTTATCTGCCTCAGTGGCGCAATTGCTGCCTTGACCAAAAGACACAGAATCATAAGGCGAGAAAGCACGTGTCCGAGTCGAGTCTTATGGCTTCGCGTTGTCTTGTCTGGTATAGACAATAAAGCGCAAGTCATCACAGCTTGTGTCGCTTGGCACCGCTCGCAAGCTTTGCAAACTCCTCCTGGGGTACACCCGTCATGAATCTCTCCAGCCCAGCAAAAACCTCATGGACATTCTGTGTATGCAGAATATCCAGCTCAGGCTTCCTGACCAGCTTCTTGATTCCGATCAAGCTATCCCCGATAAGATGGTCTCCCAGCCTCTCGTCAACCTCTTGCAACACTCTAGTCCTGAACTTGACATCATCGCCCTCGTCAAAGATGGCATTGACAAATCCACAGCGCTCAAGATCCTGAGATCCAATGCGGCGACTCATGAGCAATGCTTCGTTCGCTCGTGCAGGTCCGAGACGCAGTGCGAGTGCTCGCGATGCACCACCCTCAGCAACAAGGCCAATAGAGGAGAAAGGTGTGAGGAGAAAGGTCGACGGCGCGCAGTAGATAAAGTCAGCAAATGCAACGAGCGCAGCTGTAAGGCCTACAACAGGGCCATTGAGGCCAACGACGAGAACCTTGGGATGAGTTGCAAATGCATGGGTGATGTTGAGGTTTTGAGCGACAAAGCCCTGCAAGACTTGCTTATGGACTGCCTTCCCGTCTCCGGCTATCTCTCGAGAGACTCCCACGTCAGCTCCTCTGCGAACAGTCAGTTATGTGCATGCATATATTGGTTGTCCGTCATTTAGAAGACACAGTGGAGGGTTCTCACGCTGAAAAGTATCGACCCTTTGCCAAAATCACCGTAGTGAAAACCTCGTCATGGGTAGCAATCTCTCGCATCTTCTGAGCGAGATCATAGTATTGTGCTGAGTTGAAGGCGTTGAGTTTCTGTTCATTACAAATGGTCAAAACGGCTACACGGCCACGATATTCGAGTTGCAGGGTAGACTCTTCTGCCATATTGAAAGCTGTAGACTGTAGTGTAGAGGATCTGAGAGGAGGATATTCGAAATGAAGATACCAGATGAATGGAGGAGAAGAGACTTGTAGGTTTGATGATGAAGAGGATAAACAGGAGAAGTTGAGTTGACTTCTTGTTCTCTCCGACCTTGGGTATTTTACTTACATGGGTGATTGAGTTACCCCGGATCTTGTCTCCCTACTCGGTTGGCGTACCGAGATGCCTCGGCATGGGAGGCGGAGATGTTGCCAGAGCCAAGTCTGCAGGGAGATCGATTACTGGACATAGAACGAATACTTGGCTGAACTTGACTGTGCAACAGATCGTAGGAAGATTGATAACTGATTTGCATAATGCCCGAGTTATCACACAGCATTCATCAGGCTCTAAATACCTTGAATTTGCTGTCTACAGCTCAGGTGAGCTAGGAGCATGCTGAAATATCCCGGACCAATCACGAGACAGCCAAAAGTGTCTCGATTAAACAAGTATATATAACGTATATGAATAATCCATTCGAACTACGTTATCTTGGTAGGCAATGAATTACTGAAGCCCAAGGTACGTTGACATCCCCGGTCCATCCGCAAAACTCCTTTGCCGAAAGATTCAGCATGCAATTTCCTTTCAATCATCACAATAACCACCCGCTCACGCTGTCCCTTCGCACTCTTCCTCTTAAATAATCATTCTTCTTCGCACCTGCGGGCCCATCCGTTCAATGGCCGTTCCTATCGGCGTTTCGGGGCAAATTGCCTCTGCTTGGGGAAGCTCAATGGCAGCGTTAGACGGGCTACGCTAACCTGTTGTTTCGTATCCTTGTTTATAACATGCTTCATACGACCACCAATCTCCTGGAAGTAGGCATTCATGGTCTTCTGGTCGATCTTCAGATCGTCACGTAGGTTCTGTGTGTCAACCTCAAAGTTGTCGATGATGCTTGCGAAAACACAGCAATGTGTTATCAGCAGATCCACGTGGAACTTGCGCATTTCGCCACGGTCAGAGAACTTGCGGCGAATACTCTCAATCACGGCCTCGGGGGCAGGAGCAAGGAACTCTCTAAGTTTCTCTCGTGGTGCGATAGTTCGGGTGCCCCGGGCCTTGCCAGGCTTGCTGTGGAGATAAAAAAGAAGCACGAAGTAGAAGTAACGTAATACACGAAGTCGATCCACGGCCTCCTCGTTGCCTGCCACGCGGTTCACCCGAGCGGCGACAAAGCGTGATGATACCTGAATGCTCTCCTTGTGTTGTACCTTCTCTTGCCATTCTCGAACGGGAACCAGCTTGAGGATGTCGGCTCCGATGATCTTCTTGGGATCGTAAACGTCTTGGATCTCGGTCGCTTCCATGTTGGCAATGGGCACAGGCTTGGCGGCATCCACAACCGCTTGTAACTCCTCTCTCGATGACATGGTCGACGTGACTTCTCCGACAGAGTTGAGCATAGCACGTGCTGCTGCATCAATCTTGGCAGGCTCTTCCCCGGCATTCTTTTGCGGTGCAATAGCGTTCAAGACGTTCTCTTGAATGGCCTTCTTGGCCTTCTTGGTACCAAATGTCTGGCCGAGGTCTGTCTTGAGCTGTAGCAGTGTCTGTACTTCGTTAGAATATTGCCCTTCTAGAGGAGATGGATGTAGGCGTACCTGGGTATTATCGCGCTGACCAGAAGTGACAGCGGCGCCCTGCCTTGCTCGTACTGAAGCCCGCATTGTCATCTTCTTCGCCTCGACCACCTCGAGTTTTCCTGTCTTGGGGTCGTAGATTCCGAGGAAGTGATTCAAAGCTGGCTTTTTCCCTCTTGGCTCGTCCGATTTGACCGTGTAATCCATAGATCGATGCGCATTCGAGTGCAGCAGGAAATCCTTTTCGGCAGCCGATTCAGGCTGCTTGCTTTTTGACTTGGCGCCATTCTTGGGCGCATATGAGTGAAAGGGAATGCTCGTTGGTACTTGGAACCCAACAGCCGTCGCTATTCGAGATCAGTCAATATCTGTCGCAGCGCGCCCAAGCAGAGGTGGTGGTTGCTACCTATCACAGGAGGGCAGAACTTGGGTCTGAGGACGGAGGAGACGGTCGCTGATAAAGGAGGCGCATCAATAACGACCTTCTTCTTTGGCTTCGTCGACTCTCCGCTTCTCTTGCGCTTTTCACTCCCCATTTTGGATGGCCGATTATCGATTTCGTATGTAATCTTGAGTACAGGTACTGATGATATAGACAAGGTCTTAGAAATTTTTTGACTCTCAACGGCAGAAAGAGAGGGTCCGCCGTTTAGCCGGCCGGACAGGGAAGGCGGTGAAAGGCGAGAACGTAACTCGCAGCTGCATCGAGATATGTGGAAGAATTGAGTTCAGGAATGAATGTATAAGAGCCGCATGGAAGAGCTTCAGAGTGGCGATCTCATAAATTATCTTATGCAATTCAATTGATGGTTGATGCATTTCGCTGAGCTCCAGTATCACCAAATTTCCATATCTTCAGCATTCCATCCCACCCAGTAGGTACCCAGCTCCACAGAGGTTAAGCGCTACTCTTTTTGTGACGTCGAGCTGAATGCGACAGAGCATCACGCACAACACATCGTCAATTTTAAAATTAGGAATGGCGAAATCAATCGCATTGAAAGAACTGGAATCAAGATGTAACAAGTAGAGCAATTGGCCTGGAGACTGAAAAACTTGCAAAAAATGGCCAACAGCTAGCGCGTGACACGGCTTGGTCGACCTCCAGCTCGAGGCTAATTAGTGTCACGAGGGCACAATCACGGAACACACAAATGGTCAGAGTAACACTCCGTATTTCTTTGTCTTAGAACTGCCATTCAAGTTCTGATTGCATCGTCTTTTGCGAGCATGACTGATGGTCTTTGATCCGAACACCGCCTGGTTCCTGACCGTCCAGTTGTCATAATTCCCTTCCCCGTAATGTTCATTGTGTGCCCAACAGCCGCTCAAGTGCGGGGTTCCACCACCGTGACGTAGTTCCCAAAGTCAAATCCCAGCTCATAACGTTGCGGGACATCCCAGGGGCGCCAAGGTAGCGTTCGCAACTTCGGCCAGAGTATCGTTGTGCGTGTGAAGTCGTAACATCATGAGAGATGAGTCAAGTCAGGTTGAGGTGCGAGGTGTTTATTTGCTGCGAAAACGGTTAGCTCTTGTCAACATGTTGATGACAGGGATGCAACTTACGATCGAGCCCTCATCTTTCTTCTCTTGCGCTTGAGGCGGCGAACCCGCTTCTTCCTCCATTTGGCTCTCATCTTGATTGACGATGCTGTTGGAAGACGTTAGCAGCTGTGGTGCGCATGCGAAATGCCGCGAACAAGACAAGTAACTTGCGGTGGCATGAGCCCAAGCTCAATGCCTGCAAGCTACAAGCTGTTGGCCAGGGTCGGGTCGCGTAAGCTTACTCTTTCGTGGATGAGAATCGTGTTGGGATAAGGAACAAACTTCTGAAGCTTGGAGGGCAGAATTACGATTTTGTGTATGCAACCCCATCTAGAGCACGTGACCGAACCCCATCGTTCCTTCCATCTCACGGTTGGAGGGCCCCACCAAAAAGTTGGGTGGTGGGCGACGACCTGAGAAGAGAAGGGTTCAGTGCCAATTGAGTGGGGCACTGTCCGGCGCATACAGTGCCAGTGCCAGGCCGACCATTGAAGCAGAAAGCAGGGAAGGAAGGAGGCAAGGAACGGCTGCAATTGTTCAACTGCGACAATAGGAACTGGAACCGACGAGAAAATTAGCCACTAAGGCAACTGAAGAATTTACAGTACCTTACTCAACCACCATCGCCATCTAAACCAACGATTTCGTGATCTTGCTACACAAATCTTACTGCGCCAACTAATCCAGCACTTAACTTACACTACACGTACAAGCTGATGAACCAGATTCAAAATCTGTGAGCCTCAATATGGAAGAGGATACGACTCGTGCGTCGCAGGAAATTCCAGCTGCATATCTTCATCTAGTAGACACCAGAAGCGAACACAAATCTCAGCGTACGCTCTTCCTGCCCTGCCCTTAAGATCTCATATGGTCTCCACCTCTTCTGGCTCTTTCTAACCTGCTTCTCAGAGCTGTTTCCAGTGTGGGAACGAGAAATCTTCAAGATCGGGCGAGACCCTCGTGCAAAGTGAGCAAATTTCCACATGAAATGTATTTCACACAAGCTCACACACACACAGCACGCTGGCTGTCGACAATGACCTCGACGTCTCAGTTTCTCGAAACCACTGTGAAGTGTATGTCGTGGTGTATGAGCCAACTATCAACCATGTCTACGTGCGGGACCGAAAGTCTTCAAACGGCACCTTTGTCAATGGCCAACTCATTGGTTGTGGTCCGGATATAAGCCCCGGCTACCTACTACAGAGCGGCGATGTGATCGAAATTCGACCATACTAGAAGTTTACAGTCCTACAAGATCAGCCACCTCCTCGCCATGAGTTAACTTCCTTACAAATGGAGGAATGCAAGGTTGGCCTGAATGATCCCTCTTACCAGCCGGGGTCTGAAACTAACTGTCCTAGTTGTTTGCAAGCAAGTATCACGTCAGTAGCCATTGCCTGGGGCAAGGAGCGGAAGCAGTCGTCTGCCTGGCAAGCGATGTCCAGACGAAGAAGCAGTTAGTTTGCAAGTTGATTAATCTCGACAAGATCCAAGGGAAGAATTCTCAAGAGGATATCCGTCGCAAGTTTCAGGAAGCCGACATCTTACGCCAGCTGAGACATGTAAGTCGACTCGCGCTGGTACCGCCAGTTTCGCTAATCTGTAATAGCCTAACATCCTTCCTTACGTGGATGCTATCTCATCACCACACTCACTGTAAGTAAGATATGTATATATTTGCAGAAACATGAACTGATGATCCTAGCTATACTTTTACAGAACTTGCATCTGGTGGTGATCTCATGTCATTCATTCTACGCCATGGCACAGTCAAGGAACTCGACTCACGGATCATTATACGTCAAGTTGTCCGTGGTCTTGGCTATCTCCACGAGAAAGACATTGTCCACCGTGATCTAAAACCAGAGAATATTCTCTTGGCATACTCACCTAAGATTGCGTATCATCGAGTCATGCTTTCAGACTTTGGCAATTCTGCCGTTCCTCGACGCAGCAGAATGATCACAAACGCTGGAACACCAGGATACCAAGCACCGTACGTCAATTGGTTCGCAATTAAGCCACTTGCTAATAAGTTTCAAAGGGAGTTCGCGGCGGGTGGGCAAGCTCACACTGCGGCTGTCGACATCTGGTCCTTAGGTGTTGTTGCATTGCTCCTCCTCGCATCTGATAACCACGACAGAGAGCTCAACAAGATGGAACAAGGAGACATAATCGAATATCTCACCAGGTTATTCAATGGAATGCAGACAAAACCCTCTTTCGAAGGGATTGAGTTCGTCTGGAACTGTCTGAAAGTCGACCCATTACAGAGAATCAATGCTTATGGTGCGAAGACGCATGCATGGCTTTGTCCTCCGAAGAATCGGGAACTGTTCAAACGAATGGATTCTCGAACACTGGCTTCTTGGAAACCTCAAGATAAGCTCAAACCGATGCCTTGGGTGTTACCTGATCTTGCACCGAGCAATCCACCCACACCTACAAGAAGCCCAGGCTCATCAATCAGCCAATACTTCACTACGACACCTACGCGCTTTGAAACTACAACCACAAAGTCTAGAGACCGCGTTCTGGAGATAGCCGCAGAATCTGGCCCAGAAACTGCCACTAGCAAGACTATCTCGTCTTTCTCGGTGCCACCGCGTCCATGCGGCACTCTACGAGAGTCTACCACAAATCTCAAGAAGCCTCAACCTCCTTGGCAAGGGTTTCGTAGCCCTAACAGTTCAGCGAACACTGAACTCCCTTCAAAACGCAGGAGAGTCCCAAGAGCCAGGACTCATGATACTGCGAATGTTCCCCTACCTGGGCTACAGAGGCATTTAAGATCACCTAACAATCCCAATCCTCGTTATAGGCAAAACGTTCTTTCGGCTCTCGAGAGGACCAAGTCAAAGTTCCTCACAGACAGCATCTCTCCTGTTTCGAGAACTCCTCTAGATGCTCTCGCTGGCAATGCATTTGTTCCACCACCAAGCCCTAAGAAACGGAAGAGCAAGCGTGATGTGAGGCTAAAAGGAATCGGGCGTAGCCAATATAAGGCACCCACCTCAGCTCGCATTCCGCTGAAGATGGTCAGGAAATAGTGGAAAATGAAGGGATATGTTTAGGTCTGTGGGGTTACTTTGGTGCTTCACTACTTTCTTCTATGCGAATTTCATGGGAAAGGAAACATCGGGAATCACAACCTCACTCAAGTGCATCAACTACACAACTGAGGGAGACTGGGTTCATAGATTTGGGCGGATGGGATTGCGGATTCTGACTGGGAAATTGTCTATGGCCCCAGATGGCACTGGCTCTTTTGATTGATGACTGGGAAAGGCTGACATGGGATAGATAGGGGTATTTACCAAGAATGAATGGATGCGTGTCGCCCTTTTCGCTTTAATATGCATTTGTTTTCCTTTTGGCGGATCCTTTCAAGATGTGTTGCCACTTTTGAGGCAACTCCTCTTCACCACGATTATTGCTTGGGTTATTTCCGACCTCAGGCCACACTGGCAAGGCCTGGATGCCCTCTGTCCGACCTTTATTCGCCAGCCTCTCCAACCACCATTCTAACTCCACCTGTTCAATGTGACCGGTTTCTTGACCCCTAGCAAACCACCAACGCACTGCAACAGGGTGGGTAAAGTCCTTGACTAAACAAGGGTCTCCATGGCGTCTACATCGCTCGCAGGCGGGTGAATAGTTCATGTTTCGCGAGCACCGTTTCCCTTTGACTTGACACTGAAGACAAATAACCCCCTCGGTATTCCTCACGGCAATGCGAGGACGTAGGCGGCAAAAAGCGTTGACGAGATTCACTGGGAACCCTTCCACGTACGTTGGAGGATCTCCCCGGACGTCTTCGAGCACGGCCTTGGAGAGTTGATACCCCTGAATGCGGTCCTCGAGAGTTTCCATCCGTTTTCTATGGTCCTCTACTGTTTCTCCTATTGCACGCTCAAGGACAGAGCCTGTGGCTTCTCTATCAATCACACCATTGACGAAAGCTTCGACATCTTCCCTGGAAGGAATTTCATCTTCATGCTCTTCTTCGTCCCACTCCTCTTCTGATGTCTCTCCCTCCTCCAATTTTTCGAGCTTCTCTTTGATCCGCGCTTCTCGAGTAGCGACGAATCCAGCCTCGATCTCTGCTTCTGTAAGAGCAAGGGCCTCTCGCCGAAGCCTCTCTGATCGTTGGTGAAAAACGGATGAAACGGTTGATAGCAAGTCAAGTGGAGCTGGTGGTGCTCTAGGGTCGAGCTCCCGAGGGACATCGGATAGAACCGAATTGGGAGAATTGCGATTCCCGGTCATGGCTGTCTCAATATGTTAAGGAAATTTGAAGTTAAAGAATGTGATTAGTGCTGTTCTATGTGCGCCCATTCTGTATATATACCATCCTCGACGGTTAATAACTGTGCAGCGGCAAAACGAAGAACAAGATGCGTTGTACTACAGCTTGTCACTGAACGGGCGGAGGCTATGGGAGAACACTACGGGGCATGGAATGAACAAAGCGATTGGACTGAACAATTTAAAGGCCGCTAAAAGAACCGAATCGGCTTGCTTCTAGTCCACTCAGATAAGTCTCACTAAGAAGATGGACAAAGGGGTGTAAATCCAGGGCTCACTTTGGAAGACCTGGGTATTGTTATTGATTCTCATTTTCACCCTTTTCCCTGGATTCGACATCTCTCTCTTCTTGAATAGCATGACATGTCTGAGAACCTCCCAATCTCAACCTATAATGACTGGCCCTTCTGCCCGTTCAACTTAACCCAAACCCAAATGCCTCCTCTTATCTTCCACCTGAAAAGCTGCTGTAGCTCCAGGTCTGAGCGTAGTGAGCCCTGAATCCAAACTACAGAGGTGGTCCTCTGGAAAAGAAATAGCAACAAAGAATACGGTAGAAGAAAGTAATAGCTAATAACAATCCAAAAACGCCGACTGATGAGATGCTTCTCCCGGCGATGCGCAAACTACAAAAATCCTGGACGCCGGCTCCATATAGATCCTGTACCGAATGACTGTCTGCTGGCGTGCTTCTGTGAGCCGCATGCCGAGCTCCGTGGCGCCTTGGATCCAAATATGATAGAGATAAGACATGAGATCGTTCAAGATCTCCGAATGGTATGGTAGGTATCGTTGTATCAGTTACAATGCTTTGCTATGAGTTTCATCGTCCATAACTCAGGAGGATGCATGTGAAGGAACACTGCGTGGTGTGATATCACCGCTTCGGCGACGTGTTGACTGCTGATAAGACTGTAATGTCTTGCTGTTGGCTTCAGCAATCATTTGTTGCTTCTTGCGCACAGCTGCGAGTCGTCCTGTGATCATCTTGATCACTAATGTTTTGTTAGCCTGGTCAGCATGACATACTCATGTATGACTTACTCTTTCGAACATGGGCCTCCTCATCGCTATCAAGCTCACCACCGCTAGCTTCCTTGATAGCATCTCGCTCATCCTCTCTGCCTGTCGACAACCTTCTTGCATCCGAACCTGAATCGTCATCGTTGTCCAAAACAGCCTCAAGCATTCGGATGGCCGTGATGTACGAAATCTCGCATCCGGAGAGGTTCTCATTCGTAACTTCGTCAATTGCGGCAGCGCGACTCATCTCAAGTGCCCGATCATACATGAGCTTCTCAGCACTTATGCCAGGGGTCAAGTAAACCTGCTTGGTCGCGCCCCCGGCAGAGGACGCAATCGATTCGGTTCCATGGTTAGATGGGTGGCTGGGATGGTCTTCGGGCAGTTGCTTCTGCGCTTCCGTGAGCTTCATACGGACGATTTCCGACTTCTCCAGCACCTCGTTAAATCGCTGTCGAACCCACTGAACCACTGCGTTTATGCGTTGAACAATGCTCTGGGCAGCAGCAGCCGATAGGCCGGTGCCTGTCTCTCCCCGGCTCTTCTTGGACCACCAGACACTAGCTATGTCCATAGCTCTAGCGAGAAGAGTGAGCGATTTCACATATAGAACAAGAGCCTCCTCTGAGAGAGCAACAATTGCCTCAACTGTCAATCCATCTTCCTCATTTTCCAATTGATCAGGTTCAAGACCGCCCAAGATATGATCAGCGGACGGTGCTAGAGGAACAAGCTGCTTATACTTGACTTCGGCGAAACCGTAGACACAGTCACTGCGTGTTGCGAACTCTTCTATGGCTTGCGCGGCTCGGGCATCCTCGTCGGTTCCGTGAGTGTTCTTTCCATCACCTAAAAGGCCGATTGGGGCCTGAGGTGTTGGATATGTCGGAAAAGCTTGGTACATGGGTGGCGATGGGCCCTTTGGTGTACCACGCAGAGGGGGGACCTTAAAGCCAAAAAGACGCAGGCTGGCGTCTTGGATCGCTTTAGAGATAGCACTAGAGGCTGATCCTGGACTAGCAGAGAGAGCCTTCTCGTACGATGATTTACGGTCATGGCGGCTCTGGGTCACCAAAGCATTGCGAGAGGACGGTGTGGCAATTGCTCCTGACGTAGAAGTGGGTGCGCCTTGTTGAGTATATCGTCGAGTCATGGCTCCTGTTCTTTGAGAGGAAGGGTCCCCGAATGGCTCGTTCGCTGCCAGTTCATCGGCCAGGGCGTTGACCTCAACATGCCGTCTCTCAACAACTACATATTCCCGCTCCAAGGCAACATCTTGTGCCGCCTTCTCCTCTTCTGTAATTGATGGATTGCTCAAGGCTCTGTCCCTGCGTGCCTGGTTCAGAAGAGATGTAGGAGGTGAGGCCTTATCGCGACCATTCCCCCTATCCTGGACACGTTGCTGAACCGGGGCAGTCGCTGCATGGTGTGCAACTGGGCGGCGAATTCCAAGTCCCTCACCGACCTCGCGAGGAGAATTTCCTGTTGGCCGTTGACTATCATGCGATTGCCGAGAATACCGACCTTCTCCCGGGCTTGCTGCTTGTGGCGACCTTGAGTGCTGATCTCTGGGAGATCTTGAACCAATGCCGTCTCGTGGCGATTCGTGACCGGCTTGTCGGGGACTTCGCGATGATAACGAAGGCGAGCCGCCATGAAACGCTGACCTCACCTCCCGAAGTTCTTGCCTGACTGGCTTTGGAATATCATCCTCTACTAAGCCAGGAATTTCGCTCGTAACGACCTGATGTGCGAAGAAGTTCTCGAAGCTCAGTCGCTCAACAGGACTTCTCTTGAGTAGACTTCGAATTAAAGCTTTCAGGTCGGCACTGATATTTACCTCCCTGGGAAACTTGATAACATCCTCGGCGGCTTCAATCTTACGCAGCAGTTCGACGTGGTTTCTAGCCCGGAACGGAGGGCGACCTGTGCTCATTTCATAGAGCACAGTTCCCACTGACCAAAGATCGGCTTTCGCATCATATCGCTCGTATCGGAGAATTTCTGGGGCCATGTACAGGGGGGATCCACAAAGGGTATCAGCCAGGGAAGTGGAGGGAAGCACACGTGCGAAGCCGAAGTCGGCAAGCTTGAGCATAGGTAAAGATGCTAAACCAGCGATAGGGATCAGCGAGTCTTGGCTGGCTTGCATGACAGGGCGACTTCTTTGGTCCCTGAACGGTCGTGAGGGTAGCAGTAGCAGATTTTGGGGCTTGACATCTCGGTGAACGTAGTTCTTGCTCCGTAGGAACTCGAGGGCACTAGTCAGCTGTTTCAAGAAATGTCGAATGACAACCTCATGCAAACCGGAGTTCGGCGCACTTGGATACTTGCGGGCCATATCATGCGTGGCAGGATGTGTGGCGAGCTTCTCTCGTTTCTTGATGAACAGAGATAGATCGCCAAGCTCGCAGTATTCCATAATTAAATTGATATGGCTTGTCGACTCGAGACAGTCATGGAGGGCGACAATGTGTGGGTGGCGTAATGTCTTGAGTATTTGTATTTCGCTGTAGAGGTTCTCTCGTAGCTTCTTGTTCAGCCGTTCGAGCTCGACGGATTTGATGGCCACGGCAGCCTTAGTGTCCTTTATCAAGATTGTCAGTGGTTGTCTAGGATCAAGTATGCCATGAAATGCTATTTCACTTGTGGTACCAAAAGGAACAGTCCGACAAGCCACCCCAGTGATGCAGCAGCAGCAGCAGCAGCAGCAACAAACAAGCAACGCAAGTTGGTACGATGACAGAGAAGCAAGTCAAATCAAGGATGGGGGCTTTGTCGTACCTTATGCCAACCCAAATACACTTGAGCAAAACTACCCTTTCCAATCTCGGAGCCGATGTTGAACTGTCCTACTACAGCACGACTGCCCGACTTCCTGGACCCCGAGGAGGTCGAGGACTCCTGCCGGGCCGCCATGGCTTCCTGGTTGTTATTATCGATGGCAGGAAGATAGCCGGACTGCGTTGTAGCCCTAAGGCTTATAAGATTCGGGGGAGGTGTGTGTCACAGACCAGGCCGTCATGTAATCGATAGATGGAAGCTGTCGCAAGCGCCGATGAGCGTGGTGGAAGAGGCGAGAAGGGGACAGAGGAGGATGGGGATGATTATCAACCAAGCGGAAGGCGATAAACGAAAGGTCAGAGGCGAGAACCTGCGCTGATGGTTGACGAAGTATCAAGTGGTCGGTGAGGACGAAGGACCCCTATGGGCGGACAGCCGAAGACGGATGGGATAAGACGAGACGAGACAATACTACCCGACCTTAGCTCAGAGGCGAGGTTGAGAGGCACAGGTAGGTAGGTAGGTATCCGAAAGGGTGCGTAGAGTATCGACGGTACTTGACTCGCTGCGCGCCTGCACTGCTATATCGAGCCAAACACAAGAGTTAGTGGATGTGGATGGGTAGAACAACTGATAGGATTCGAGATCAAGGGCCCGTTCGCAATGAAGAGAAAAGGAAGAGGAGAGGACAAGAGGAACAAGAAGGACGGGAGAAAGACGAACAAGAAGCTACGGGGGATGCGTGTGACAGCGAGCGATGGTGACGGCACGAGCAATGGCGATCACGGCCGGGGATTGGATTGCACGGGTATGATCCAGCGATTCTTCACTTGCCTTGCCTTAGAGGCTACAGCCTACAAGCACAGCCAGCACCCAGAGTCATTGCCAGATGGGGCTTGCTGGGGTGCTTGATGCTGGTGCGACAGGGCAGGATAAGGATAGTCGAGGACAGAGAATGCGACGGGATAGGAATAGGTACCCAGGCTAGGGGGGAAATAAAAAACGACACCCCTCGATGGGTAGAACGCCAGCGAATTTTGGTGAATTTGGGGTCGTTTAATCTTTCTCCCCAGGGTAGGGTACCGCACTGTACTGTACCTAGGACTAACTGGACACTATCCTTACACTGACTGACTGGATGGATACCGATAAGCCTGGCAAGACCGGGGGGTATGTTGACGGCCAGGCCAGGTGACTAACACGGCACTGAAGCGAAGCTTTAGGCCTTTGGAAACGATCCAATCTGAGACGTTATACGAGCGCCAACCGTTGACCTGAGTCGAGGGCCGTCCGTACTCGTTTTTAACTTAGGGAGGAGGATGAGCGTGATCGGAGATAATCGCCCCCCCCAAAACCGTGGACGCGGATAGGGCGGTTAGAGAGGCGGACGACAGCGGTGACTCAATGGAAGGGAGGGATGGGATGGTTTGATGTTATCGTGCACCTCGAGTGTATTGGCAATGCCCAGAGTCTAGAATTATGCAGGTTGGAGATTCGTACGTGTTGCTGAATGGGGTGTAGTGTCTTTCCGTGCTGTAGGTACAGACGGGAGTACAGAGACAGTCCAAGGCTCCAAGTCAAGAGGTCGGGACAGGCTGATCGGGGTTGCGTCACACACGCCCTAGGCGCAACTCTGGCACCGACTATTGTGATGTAGGTGCACGAGAGAGCTAGGCGGTGGTCGAACAGATGCTGTGCGAGCAAGAATAACAACAAAGCACAGAGTACAGAAGGTTAATTGAGGCAAACAAGATAAAGTCCCATGTAAAGAAAAGAAAGAGAAAACTAAAAACTAAAAAAAGGATGATAGAGATAACAAAGTGGAAAGTGAATACCTAGGTAGGTACCAAGTTATTATGATGAGAGGTGAAGTGAATGACCGGTACGAATCAAGCCCAGTTAAGGTCGGTTTTCTAGAAGGGGAAAAATGGAGAATGGCTGCGTGCACTGACTGTCCAGGACGGTAGCCTGTAACTAGCCTGGCTGTAGGGGGCGCGTTACCTCAGGCAGCGCAGGTTGCTTAGCTCCAAGCTCCAAAGCTTCCATCCATTCAAAGTAAGGTAACCCATGGGTACTGTACCGTACCTGTTTATTAGCGTGTGAACTGCCGCAGGCGTCAGAGGGTCCTGGAGAATCTCCAATCGACAAGGATGTTGAGTGTCAAGGGGCTACATGCGATCTATGTGGGAATAAGCCTCAAGTCGCAAGTACATCTCAACTTGGCTCAGAATGACAGCCTCACGAGTGGGTGTGGACGACTGAGACACACTCACATTCACGCAGGGGGGGATCATTGGAGATTGCAGAAGCAGTGAGTAAGTGACTCTGACTGTCTGACAGCAGATAATAATACATACCGTTAACTAGACATACCTAATAATTAAGAGACAATGATCAAAGAGGGTCTGTTTTGCGGGGGATGATGACCTAGAGGCTAATCGATCACTTTTGGGTGACCCCGTGATACACCCAAGTCCAAAACAAGACCAGGGGATCAAAGACAAGAGCGGGATGAGAAGAGACAAAACCTGGAAGAGCCAAGCGATGGATGAATGAATCAGTGACTCAGTGAGTCAAGTCAAGTCACTCACTCTACTCTGTGCATCAAGGTAGAAAAGGAAAACAGCCGACGACCGCCGCAGCCACTTTTCTCCATCTCCAACAAGCACACCCAAGTCAGTCTAAAAAAAAACAAAGAGGAATCATGCGGTGCATGATAACGATAAACTGAAAGTACAATGGTACACGCTAAGCTAAGCTATTCCGGGTCAAGCTCGACCGCCTTCAACTCCTCCTTTTAACGTTGTGAGTGCCTCGTGAGGAGGTGTTGTTGTTGTTGTTGTTGCCTGAGCCCCGATGATGTGATGCATCTGATCTTTGAACAATAAGGGAGAAAGCCTCTTCTTCCTAAACTCAAACTCAATTTGGTCAAAACATCCCGTCATTGTAGGCTGTAACAATCATCATTAAGTATGTACTATAGTAGTCATTAGCCTTGAACTGGCTTGAGGTACGAACAGATACCACGACACACAGGTACATACATATACTGACTGTACCCACGCTGGCTCACGGACGGGGATACAAGGTTATGGGTGCCGAGGTCGCCCGGCCCCACTGAGCCTCTCTCACGCGTCCACTTTCTCCGGAAGCTTTAGAGGTAGCATGTTCTGAAACCTGGACCTGGGAAGTGGAGGATGAAACATGACAATGTCAATCAAGTCTTGAACAACCTTGAATTGGCTTGTTTTACGCCAGCCAAGTTTACGAGACTTGAAGCATTGAACATCGATCGCAGTCATGGTACTAATGCATGTATGTAGTGACTGTACTCTCCAAGTACTAACTAAGCGTTCTCATGCTCTCACCACCTCAACTGACTGCTATCAGCCCCCCCCTTCAAATCAAGACTGGTCGGGCATGTTTCTCCATCTACGCCATGGCCCGCTATAGCGCTCCCTGCCACGAGGTGCGACCAGCCCAGTGAGAAACATTGGCTGATCGTCGCTGATAGTCTGGACAAGAAGATAGGACAAGCTCCGGTCCGGCAAAAAGGACCAAACACTTTTGATCTTGTCGCAGATAAATCTTGACCTCCCTTGTTTGGGCAAGATCAAGTTAGAGCCAAGCTCGTGCTCATGGAAGACATAGAGAGCTCGGATGGCGAAATAACTGTTATTAATACTGTAATTCGATGCCGGTCACGCAAAGCGCATGGCGTCAGCGGATGCTCGCTCGCTCGCAATAGGAGGCGCTCCATTGCTCTATAATGCACCGCAGCATGGTTTTATTCTTATCGAAACAAGCCCACGAGAGATTCGCCCGGCCAAAGAGCATTATCAAGAGCATTATCCTTATCATTATCGTGTCCATGCCCATGCCGCATAGAGGTACAACAGTACCCCTACCATGCAAGTTGTCTTCCTTTTTTGGAAACCAGGCAGACGAGGCCCGTGAGGTTTCCCCGACTTTTTGAGTTAGTTAGTTAGCTAGCAGTAGGACTCGAGTCTAGGAAAAGGGTGGGCGACCTTTGAACTAATCGGATCATGGTGAGAGTGATGTTTCCGGATATTGATGATGGCATTGAAACTGGTGAGACATGGTAACATTAGTAGACAGGACAAGCCAGGAACAGAGCACCTATTTCCATTATCCCGTCAACTGAACACACGAGTCGTGATGATTCCTTAGCAATAGAGGTACAGTCGAGTCAATTTAGGACAGCTAACTAAGCATAAAGAACAATACAAATACAAACACAAACACAAATACCGTCATCACTCACACCCAGATCGTCATCTTCTCGTCCTAGTTAGATCAGCAACTATCCCCCTGTTCCTTGACCGACTGGGTGCTTGAAAGCCGCTAGAACAAGGGAGCATGTTGCCTTGTCAACTCTAAAAAGAAAAGAAAGAAGAAAAAAAAAAGGCATCATGTGCTGAATTACTCCCATACTACTAACAAAGGAGTATGGGATAGTGACGCGGGCATGGGCAAGTCTAGCCTCGAATGTTTAGTTTCTCTAGTTAGGTCACTCAAGTTTCCTGTCTGATAGTTACCAGTATGATACGCTTCGACCATCTATCTCTTGGCGTTCCCGATGCATCTCAATCGAGTTAGTGAAAACCTGGAGAAGTGATCGATCCATTGCTTTCTTTATCTCTCATGTTGAACCCCGATATTTCTCTTATCATGGATGAGGTGTGTTGGACATGTGCCTCTCTGCCTTCTCAGTTCGGCATACCGAGAATTCAGGATCACACACCAAAGTCCCCGAGATGCGTCCTCATGAATCGACAGATTACGACCTCGAATTGGATGGAGTCCTCTGCCATTAACCCCCACGATCATTCTGCCCTTGTGTGCCTGGCTAAACAGTCAACCAACCACACTCCAAACACGTGGATCTACTCATCGATAAACTCTTCTCATCCCTCCAATGTTAACGCAGCCACTCATGCTTTCTCTCTTCATTGCGTACATACTGATTGTTCATGTATGTGATTCTACCTCCTGCAGTTTGCTCAATCTGTAACTTGCTCACGTCGAGTCGCATTCTGCGAGTTTCACGAGACAATGATCCTCCCGTAACACAACGTCGTCTCTATCAATCGGGTCAACATACGATCGGCCCAGATAATGTGAAAGATTGCCTCTGCCTATCATGAATGGCCCCATCCCCACCACCTTCAACCGTAGTATCCTTCAAGTAACCAACAGTACGGGCGATACTTCATGTATCAGGCCTCAAACAGGCACCCAGCATGACCGTCCAGCAATCCCCACATCCAATACCGCATGCCACGCGTTCAACAAATATGTACAGTGCATGATTCGTAAGGGCTGCTGCGTTACAGTGAGCACTCTTTGAGCCCC
The DNA here is from genome assembly GCF_900044065.1 of Fusarium mangiferae. Lineage (NCBI taxonomy): Eukaryota > Fungi > Ascomycota > Sordariomycetes > Hypocreales > Nectriaceae > Fusarium > Fusarium mangiferae. The sequence goes on from NW_024573931.1 coordinate 1,403,703, forward strand.
TCATACATCAATTGCAATTGGATGTCGTATGTCACCGCCCCAAATGCCGCTGAAGGATCCGTCGAATCGGCGGCTTTACACCGGCCTTTTCGCCGTGCTTCGGGCTCCGTAACGCCGTGTTTCAAGATCCACCGGACGGAAGACACGGATCCGATCACGGGTTTCACTGTTACAGGTGTTATCGTATGTTGGGTTTTCAGAAATGTCCCTTTTCTCCGGTGATGCGAGTCATGAAAGTATTCCTGCGCAGAACCATCATTACGTCGTCTCATGGTAAATCAACTGCAACGAGTCAGAGACGTACCTCGGAGCAGCATACCAAGACAGTAACTTGGCCAGCACAGTCAGCTGTTACCCACACGTCGTTTTCCTTGTCGATTGCAACATAGGTTGAGTCTCCAAGATTACTAAGATGTCTTGCCAGGTAACTTATGTAACATTGTTCATGTATGTATCTGCCTGCATTTGTCTCATGATGGACGGCGATCTCATGGCTGATCGATCTGCCGTGTTAAGCCATATAGGGAACACTGTTGGGGAAAGACCAGTGCTCTTGTGCAGACCACTAACTACCAGTCTGCTCTGATGACAACATGTTGAAATGATTGGGTTGTGGCCATGACGAGGCGTCATATCTTCCTCACCTAGAGCTCGGCTGGCCAAGTCTTTCATTTTATCAATCACTTAGAGATAGCACCATGTACAGCAGAGTAACATATAGATCATTTCAGCATTTTTATTCAATCGGGGTATTCAACTTGTACAAGGCTTTCTAGCCGACATGGAATCCCAAACGCCTGCCAGAGTGCTGTTCACTGGCTATGCAGTCCGAACACACATCAATCATCTCGCTATGGCTTCCAGGCATAATACCCGGTGCCTATTTATAAATCGTGAACGCCGTTTTCCCTTGTTTTCCCATCATGTCCATATCCTTGAAGTTTAGGCTGCGCCTAGTGGCCCTGGGCTCGCTCAACATTGGGAAGCTCCTTGATAGCCTCAGAGATAATCTCGAGACCCTTTCGAAGCTCCTCTTCACTGATCACCAGAGGAGGCGCAAAGCGGATGATGTCGCCGTGAGTGGGCTTGGCAAGAAGACCCTTGCTCTTGAGTAGCAGGCACAGATCCCAGGCAGTTCGGCCGTTGGCGGCAGACTCGTCGATGACAACAGCGTTGAGGAGACCCTTTCCTCGGATCACCTTGAGGATAGGGGTGTTGAGAGCCTTGAGGCCATCGCGGAACATGTTACCGAGCTTCTCAGCCTTGGCGGTAAGATCCTCCTCTTCCATAATCTCAAGAGCGCGGATCGAGACGGCACAGCCGAGAGGGTTGCCACCGTAGGTAGAACCGTGAGTGCCGGGCTCGACGACCAGCATGACCTCCTTGCTGCTGAGAACGCAGCTCACAGGGTACATGCCACCAGAGATGGCCTTTCCGAGGGTAACGAGGTCGGGCTTGATGTTGGCCCACTGGGAGCAGAGCATGCGCCCAGTTCGGCCGATACCAGTCTGGATCTCGTCGCAGATGAACAAAACGTTGTGCTTGGTGCAGAGAGCCTGGACCTTTGCGAGGTAATCCTCATCGGGGACAACAACACCAGCCTCACCCTGGATGGGCTCGCAGATGAAAGCAGCAGTTTCCTTGCCGTGAGCCTCAAGAACCTCCTCGAGATCGGCAATGTTGTTGTATCGGATGGCCTTGCCAGTGGTGGGGTTGAAAGCACCAACATTGGGGACATAAGGGCCGTAGTTTTCTCTTGATTCGGGGTCGACCGACAGAGTAATGGCGGTCATCTGGAGCATGTTAGCAACATTGCTTCTACCTTTTAGGAATATTGGAACTTACGGTTCGACCGTGGAAGTTCTCGGAAACACCAAAGATCCAAGCCTTCTCCTGAGGAACACCCTTGACCTTGTACGCCCACTTGCGGGCGATCTTGATAGCAGTCTCGACGGCTTCAGCTCCAGTGCACATGGGCAGAACCATGTCGTAGCCGAAAACGCTGCGGACCTTCTCAGCCCACTTGGGGAAGACATCGTTGTAGAAGGCTCTGGAGCTGAGGGTCAATCGACCAGCCTGCTCGGCAAGAGTCTTGACGAGCTCGGGGTGGCAGTGGCCCTGGTTGACGGCGCTGTAGGCAGAGAGGAAGTCGTAGTAGTGGCGGCCCTCAGGATCCCAGACGTTGATGCCCTCAGCGCGGGAGAAGACCACGGGGAGAGGGTGGTAGTTGTGAGCGGCGTACTCCTCCTCAATGGCGATGGCCTTCTCGGTAGAGGTTGCGTGGAACCGAGAGACGGCCTTTTCAGCGTGGGGAGACATTGTGATTGGGATGTGACGTCAATTGGGGTTGTTGTTGTGGTTGGTAAAGTAGAGTAAGCAACAAGAGTAGCAAGGTAGGAAGTGAGGATATCGTGAATCAAGGTACTTCTTGTTGGTGAATTGAATAGAGAGAAGGCAAGAACAATTCAAAGTTTGAGGACAACATGGCTGCTCTTTAAGGACCGATAGCGGGTTGACGGTTGACGGTTGTCGGCAAGCGGAGGCTTGTTGCGGACAGGAAAAGAGACAAGATGTGATTTCTTAGGTAATTATTACAGCAAAACCAAGGCCGCATCTAGAGTTGTTTGTCGACACTATACCCCTAAGTGCAAGTGGGAGCGACCAAGCGTGGGAGTGTGCGGGCGTGATGTTGCGAAGTTGAGGTTGTGACGAAGCTGATTGGGTGAGAGGCCAGGGCGGAATTGGGCGGATGACCTCCCGCCACGGCCGAGATGCCCGTGTTCAGTTTATACAGTGAGCGAGTGTCTGGTCTGGTCTGGTCTGGTCTTGTCATGACATGATGGAGAGGGGCATGCCATCGCTTAACTATTACCGGTCGTGAACCAAGACAATGGATGTACGTATGTACGTACATGTGCCGCTTCTCCAAATCTAGATCACTTCCTTTCCTTTCGTGGTAGTGGTCGAATTACTTTTATTTTGTCTGCGCCGCAAATTTTAAATTGCCCGGCATCGTTTCATTGGACATGACGTGCATCCATCATGAGTTAAAAGAGGCTCTGCTCTGTGAACTCGGTCACAACATAATCTGGGGAGAGGCTGAGAGGTGAGGGGAATGAGGGGCTCTAGAACCACCTGACATGGGTTCAATGCAGGTCTAGACTTGACCGACGACCCTATTTCTTGGATAACCAATGAAGAAATCTCTATTACTGTGATCATGCCAGATGATAATCTACATAGTATGTCATTATACTTTGTGTAGGTAACTGCTGTGTATCGGCCGTATAGAGCCTACGCCTACTTCCTCTCTGAAAACAGAGTTTGTCTCGGTTCTTCTACTGCAGCCATCAAAAGTGCCAACACGCAACACGCAACCAAATCCAAAACTATTTGCTTGCTATTGAGTAACAACTTCTCACCCTCATGTGACCCCCAACCTGTCAATTGATATCGATGGAGTATTTAGATAGACAACCAACCAATGCCATTTCCCATCGTGTTCCCAGCTTGCGTCTATCTTTGGTCTTATCCTTTACCGCCAGATGCCGCCCGTTCCGCCAGCTCCGCCATTTATCAGCGGAACTGTCTTAACTCCGCCTGAGCCGCCAGAATTACATATGCAGTATTTGGTTTCATGATGTAGCCAAAGATAAATATGTCATGGCTTAGAGAGGGGGGTTTTTTTTTTTTTTTTTTTACAGTAGCAGAAATATGTTTTCTCGGTGTTTGTTGTACCGAAGTAGAACTGAGGTTAACCACCATGGGTACATATAGCACAGTTCGTCTTTAAATCACACCAGGTCCCAACCCCAGAGACGGTCTAATCCTCAGTTATTAATATCTAGTTAATTAAATAGAGGCTTCTTTTCCTGCTCCACGATGAACCACCATACGCTGTGCCATCCACACTGTGGCTTGTGGCCAGCGCCGCCACATGACAGAACGTTGCCAACCAATTAGCAGCCAATCAGCGTCTGAGCCACACTCCCACAATAAACAGCTGTCTCCTTAGAATAGTCCAGCCCCTATGGTATGGAGGACGCACTATACTTGGTCATCAGCTCAGTGGACATCAATAATGTCGTCCGCAACAGTTTCAAGGAAATTATTGGACGAGGCTCGGAATAAGAGGAATCGGTCTGTTTTCCTGCGTGATATCATTGTCATTCGGCTCATCAATGCTTGGTGGATAGCTACCTTTTTCCAGCCAGATGAGTACTTCCAATCTCTTGAGCCAGCTTGGGATTTGGCCTTTGGCTCCAGGAGCGGTGCATGGTTAACTTGGGTATGTTTGTTTTTATCTTCTGCTTATATCTACCTGTCGTACAAACACTCATGCGTGTTCTTCCCTTTCAATATGTGGCTGTTTTACCGGTTGCGAGGTGGCAAAACACCATTTACAGCATACCAGCTATTATACTATACCCTACGTTCACAGTCAGTTATAGCCACTTACAGAATTTGTTAGGAATGGAAACACCAACTCAGAACCTCTCTCCACCCAGCTCTCTTTGCCGGGGTCTATCTCATCGCAGACTTCATATCCAGCCACATCCTCCCTACAGGCATCCTCCGCGCTGCCATCCTCGTCGCGGCCCCAAAAGCCCTTCAGGCCGTGATTGCTGGTCTTGGTGACTGGTACACCTGGCAATTCGCCGTGTCTATCTATGGGGCTAATAGTAATGTCTCTTTCTTTGCAGTAAGCTATATATCCAAGTTTCCAAACCGCCGACTGACTTGATGCGTCAGCTCTTTCTTCAACTCTTCAACCCCTGGCAATGGTACTGCTCTACACGTACCTTTTCCAACTCTCTTGAAACGACTCTCACTGTTATGGCGTTGTATTACTGGCCTTGGGAACTTGTCGGTGCTGTACAGACAACCAAGGAGAATCCCAAATCCACGCCTGTTCTTAGGAGTCTCTGGTCCATTCGTGCTTCTCTGTGCCTGGCAGCATTGGCCGTCGTTCTTCGACCGACTAACGTTCTCATCTGGGCCACCATTGTCTTCTTCACTCTCACCCGAATCTCACTACAAGGTTCTTCACCGCTCACCGTTTCTACTGTGTTTGCATTGATTCGCGAGGCAATTCTCGGCGGTTCTCTAATCTTGGTTATATCAATCGCATCAGATCGTCTATATTTTGGCTTTTGGACATTCCCTGCGTACAACTTCCTCAACTTCAACCTCTCCAAATCCCTCGCCGTGTTCTACGGCCGCAACCCATGGCACTATTACATTCTCCAGGGTCTCCCCCTAATCTGCACCACTAGTCTTCCTTTTGCAATTTTGGCTCTGTACAAGCCGAGTGCATTTGCCTCATCAACGAGCCAGTCCAATACACTCAAGACACTCGCATATACCGTCTTCACAACTATCGGCGCGCTTTCACTCATCTCTCATAAGGAGGTTCGCTTCATCTATCCTCTTCTTCCAACACTCAGCATCCTCTCCGCTCCCGTTGCCGCCTCATTCTTCACTTTCCAGCCACATGCCACCACTAACAACCCCCGTCCTCGGCCTCAAATCCGGAATAAACACTATCTCTTGGCTGCCCTGAGCGTCAACGTCTTTCTCGCAGGATACCTATCTTTCTTCCACCAACCAGCCCCCCTCAATGTTCTTACATACCTTCGTCATGAGTACGAACGCATCCATTCAGACTCAGTTCAACTCGCCCAAACTTCTCGCTTTTCTGTTGGCCCTGAGAAAGACCAAGAGTTATTCGCCCTTTTTCTCATGCCTTGCCATTCTACCCCTTGGCGATCCCATCTAGTATACCCTGGTCTTCGAGCTTACGCCCTCACTTGTGAACCACCTCTTCACACTGAGCCAAACACTCCTGAGCGGGAGAACTATCGTGACGAGGCTGATCGCTTTTACGACAACCCCATTCCCTTCCTTACTTCGGAGCTCTTTGGACCAGAAAAGTCGCTTGTCGCCCCTCGCTACATCGTCGGTTTCGACGGTATCGAGCCATGGCTACAGGACTTTGTCAAGACCCCGGAGGCGCAGGCTCTCGGCCTCACACAGGTGCGCCCTGTTTGGAAGGGCTTCAATGGTTTGTTTAACGAAGATTGGCGACGATCAGGAAAGATGATTGTGTGGGACACTGGTATTTACGATAACGCACCCCTAGTGAAGGAGGCATAGATTGGCCGTCCAAATTTTGTATGAATATTAAATGTATACTAAGAGTGTACCATAGAAATATCGTGCTTCGTCGATGGTAAGCCCTTAAGCAGCGTATGCATCAAACCATGAAACTGCTTGGATGTCATATCTTTGTTGTAGTAACCTGTACTCCTTGACTATACTCCTCCACCCGCTCAAATGAAATAAAGCTCACCATCACACTAGGCTACATTACATACATGTAATCGACTTATAAGGGTGGCAGAGAGTCTAAGTAGGGTTCAGTCGATAAACCCGTCTCCCGCATATTCATCATGACGTCCGTCTCATTCTCCCTAAAATAAACTAAAAAGAAAAGGCTATTGTGCCGTGATACTACTTCAACCATTCCAAAATACTCCTCCTATTTCAACTAGAACGCTTTTCTCATCCTATTGCTCCTGCTTTGGTGTCTCTGACTCTGACTTTACTTGCTGTTGCTCAGGCTGTACTTGTTCGGGCTGCACAGGCGATATCACCGCCGGATGTTCAGTGGCCTGAACTGGCTCTTCCTCTGCTTTTGGCTCCTGTGCCAACAGGGGCTGTGGCTGTTCTTGAACATGTTTCAATTCCTCCGCCTGCGGTTGCGTAGTTACAGAAGCAGTGGCTGGGGCAGGAGTCGATGCTGCTGCAGCGGCCGGTGGCGTGTCAACATCGAGCATAGAGATGATTTTCTGAGGTGTCTGGGGGCTTTGCGGCTTTTGAGATTCTGTCTGAAGTTTAGGTTCAGCTGGAGATTGACTCTGCTCCTGGATTGGAGGCTGGGCTGGGGTTGTCGGATGAGGTTGAGGTTGAGCCTGGACCTGAGCCGGTGGAGGAACTTGCGCTTGAGGATGGGTTGGCTGAACCGGCGATGTGGGTTCAGGTTGAACCATTGAAACTGTGGCTGTCTGAGGAACTTGTGTCGCTGCAGGAGCCGGGCCCATTGCTGGACCGGGAGCTGCAGCATGGTTAGAGGCAACAGCTGGAGCGTCGGCTATTGCTGCAAGTGAAGCATGCTGCGCTGGCTCGTCTCTTCTAATTTCCAAACTCTTTCCTCGGGGTTGGAAGCTTGAGGCGCCCAGGCCGGGACGGTCAGCCGGAGGAGGAGACTTATTCCTCCTTTGTTCCGCACTCTCTTTTGCTTCACGGTATTTGTTCCTGATCCATCCTATGGGACCCTTGGAATCACTTTCTCTGCCCTGATCGAAGCTACCTTGTCCCTCGCTTACCATGTAAGGTCGGTCAGAGCTCTCGCTCTTTCGAGGCCTATGACTGGAACTAGATATTGATAGGTTGCTGACATCGCCATTGTCGTTCTGCCCAAGGGCAAGGCGTGGTGAGGTGAGACCGGCAGAGGAGCCGTTATCAGCATTCTTACTCCTCGACAACCGCCAACGCTTCTTTCGTTCTTTTTCTGTTTGATCAACAGTGCTGACAGACTGTTCGTCAAGAATCTGATCCAAGTCCGAGCCTTCGTTGAAAGATGAGTGCAGAGACGTTGGTGGTGACTTTTTCGACTTCAGTGTATTATCTGGATGCAGACTCTGGTTTGATGACGCTTGAGAGGCCCTGGGAGTGTGCTCAGATGAAACATCACTCTTTTGCTGCGTCAGAGAAGCAGGATGCGCGAGTGAAGTTTCTTGGGGATGAGGATTTTGCCCATGTGACGGCCGATCTTGTAGTTCTTGCTGCTGCTCCAGTGCTTCTCTGTGTCGCTCTTCGAGAATCGGGGCTGGTTGTTGTGGCAATGCCTGAGTTCCAGATTCATACTGCTGAGCATGTTCCATCGGGTTAGCCAGTTCTGCCCCAGGTGATGATGCAGCATTCGGATGTGTGTATGTCAAAGAGGCAGCAGAACTCTGAGCACTTGGGTTCAAGCTTCCTGGTATCCTCTTTTTCTTCAGTTTGTTAGGCTGTCTCTTGTCACCAGCATCAGTGTTGGGTGTGCTACGGAAGATGTTAGGAATATTGCGGTCCTTGGATGGTGTGGAGGACTCCGGCGGCACTTCAAGTAGTCTCTCATGACTGCGGCCTGATGCAGGAGCCTTCGTTGGTGTGAGGTAGCCGCCAGATATGAAATCAGATGACCTTGTCGATTGGGGAGATTGTTCTATGCTCTCTGTGGGGTTGACTTGTGTCAAAGGCTCTAGATGGGCAGGAGAACGGGGCCCTGGCCCATCAGACCTCTGAAAGCGGCCAGCACCAATGGCAGGAGATTTCTTGGATGGCACGGTATTGCTTCTGGCCAATCCACCTGTCGTTGGCGTAGCTGTCAAGGCTGGACTATTGGGTGTTGAGCTTCCGTCGTTCCTGGAGTTCCGTGACGACACGGATCGGTTTCTTCGAAGTTTGCCATCCCGCCGCACACTGTTGGCGCCTGCACTCGCATTGGACGCCGATCGGCCCAGGCTTGTTTTTCGAGTAGGTTGAGGGGTGAGAGGACCACTGGGTGTGCCAGACTCCACCTCTTTCTTGGTCTTTTCATCAGCAGCGGTACCCTGCATACCAATAAGGAAGTGATCCTGGTTCTCGATCAAGAAAATGATAACACATTGGTTCAGTCGGTATTCCTCAGGAGCCATGGCATGTGCTGGGTGCGAGAGCATGCCTGGCTGGAAGATGGCAGCCAGATTTTGTGAGTTCATGCGATTCTCGTCCGCCTTGGCAGCGAAAACCGCAAGAAGATCGAGAATGTAGAGAAGTAGCTGTCGGTTCAAGGGTGGTAGCTCCGTGATGAGTCGCTGGTACTGCAAGATGGCAGCTTTCTCGTTGAAATTTTCGACGAATTGAGGCCCCTCTGCATCGCCCACGGCTTGCTTGGTTGCGCCTCGGAGGGGGTCGCGGAACTTTTCGTACAGATCGAGGGGAACGACGGGTTCGGGGAGGTCGTTGAGATATCGTCGCAGAACGTTGGCAGCATCGTGTACAGTGTATCCATCCCAGACGAGGCCCTTCCCGTATCTGTCAGGTGAGTCGAATATGGTCTTAAGCTCCTTTATTCTCTTTTCCGAACCGCTAAGCCGGAAAATTCCTTCGACGTGGGTAGCTGAAAGGAAGCGTCAGCACAATTTCCCTGTCAGCCAGGCCAAGAGAACCAACCTTTTTCTTTGAGGAAGACGCCACATTTTGCGACGACAATGGGGACATAGCCGTAGATGTAACTCTGTCCATTCTCATCAATGAGCGAGATGGCGACGTTGGCATATGTTATACTTTGCCGTAAAGGCACTCCGAAGATACCTTGGGGACGGGTTTCTGAAAACACGCAAGTTAGAGATCAGACATTAAGAAGTGGGGGAGCAGCGCTATGTGCATATTGACTTCGTGACTGTGAGCATTGCAGGTGCAACAGATTCAGTCGTGATCAGCCAGAGGCGCTGTGGCCCGAGGTATTCAAAATCGTCGAAAAGCGTATCGCGACAGGCGACAGCAACGAAACTATGTTGCTTTATGACATTCTGACTCGAAGCTGGGCAGGGTTGCGCAGTGAAGAGCGAAGGAGGGAGATATCTTACCCTGGGGTTCCTGGTGCTTCGAAGGCAGCTTGAAACCCTTCCACCATGATTTAAGATCGCGCTTGCTGGGCGGGGATGCTGCATTATTGATTTGGAGAGCCGGCTGGTTGGCCTGATTAGGGTTCGAGGCGGCGGACGTCATGGCGAAAGGCTGCGCGTGCCAAGAGCGAGAGCGACGACTGCGAAAGCGAAAACGGAAGCGTAGAAGAATATGAGGTTAGGTGACGAGGGACACTACAGCTGGGCCGGCCCAGTTGCCAGAGTCACGATGACTGAGCCTCAGCCTCAATCGAGGTCGAGCGAGGATGCGGCGACGAGGTGCGCTGAAGCGGTGACCCGGAGCCGTGCCGTGCTATAATACAGAGGCCGGGTTCTGAGAGGCGGGCGGGAGGGTGAGGAAAAGGTCTCGACTCGACCGATGCCGAAAGGCGACAGCAGGATGGAAATGGCGATGCGATGCGAGGCTAGAGATCAGGAGCTAGAAATCAAAGCCTTGAGCTGGGGAAGCTCAAGCGAGCAAGCGAGCAAGCGAGTGAGGGAGTCGATGGCAACAGTGTGCGCGCCAGTCTAGGATGAGACAGATCGGTCGATGATTGGTAGCGTCAAGGGCGTTAGAGCGGTACAACAGTAGTAGTGTAGGGCGTCAAGGCGTTAGGCGCTGGCTTGGTTCAGTTCACTTGTGTCTGGTAATCCAGATTCAGGTCCTTGGCTCTGAGGCACGGGTTCGGGTTCGGGCGTAAGCAAGAATCGTGAAGGCAAAAATAGTGAGTGAGTGAGTGAGTGCGTGCGTGCGATGTGGTGATGATGGTGACGAGGTGAGGCGATAAAGAAAGGAACGGCAAGAGACGCTTCGAGCGGGTCAAGGCTGTAAATTACCGCTCAAGTCGATGATTGTCGCGTCGTAGCAATAGAGGAGCAGAGAAGACCAGAGCAGAGCAGAACAGAGCAGTTGGTGGCATCCAGAGCCAGCGAGCGAGTGAACGGGAGGGAATAAGATTAAAGAAATCCAGTCCAATTGATGTGAGGCGGGGGACTTGGGACCGAAAGCCACTATGACTAGTAGGTAGGTACCCGTAGCGCAGCAGGTAGTAGTGCTGGGTCTGGGGGGAGGACAATTCCAGGTTGTGTCCAGGTACAGTACATGCAGGGAGTTGGGAGTACCTTGCCGTACCTGTCCGCAGGGAAATGATAGACAAAGGCAAAGGCTTGCGTTGTAGACGAAGTACTGAGGTATCCGTAGGTACATAGGCAAGATACAAGGCCCAAGAGAACACTGAGTATCTTATCAGCCTTTAAGTAAGACCCGACTGACTCGGTGATTATGAGGGTATCGGTTAGATATGTTGTGTGGAGTTGAGGTTGATTCTGTGCTGCAAGAGGAATTGCAAGAGAATGCAGATGCAGATGCAGATGCAGCACTACACGGCTTCTAATTATATATGGAGGTATCCATATGCAGGTAGCAAAACGAACCAGCTCTGGTAGTGGCCTCTGCCTCTCGAAAACCTGACGGCGAATGTCAGGACAGTATCGAAACAAAGTGGAAAAGGTCTGCTGTAAGTGGGAGCAGCAGGGAGGGGGAGAACCTAGACACAGCGGCAGTAGTTACTTGGTGGGTGGGCTTATTTGCACTGAAACAGAGTACCCAATGGATAATAACAAGCTGCCTACCTAGGCATGTTATTAACGCGTGTAATTAGGGCAACCGAATTGGGACGAAAGCGAATGACCAAACGAACGAACGAGCGTGAATGTGAACAAGCGAGAGCGGGAAGTGGGAAGATGGACAAGGACAAGGATGATGATAGAGACAAGACAAGATTGCGAGAGGGGACGAGAAATACGAGAATGAGGATGCAGGTCGAGTTTTAGTTATCCGTTCGTACATACATAATAAACTTTCACTCCTAGTTCTTTTTCAGGTACATCGTCCACTGTTGGTGAACTCTGAATCTCCCTCTAAACTTAATTGTCAACGACGGACGTTATGAACAAGACGTGATATCTTTGTCAATGTCAGTGAATGTCTGTCTGTATCTGTACAGACAACGCATCTCGGATGCCCGTCTACGTTGGATCTGATACTACCCATATCCAGCCAAACCAACTTTTCTGCAGTATCAGATCTCTAATAAAAGAACTGTCATGTATAGAATAGTCGGATATTAGTTGATCAATTCACGGAGTCAACCACCCAACGCCGCAAGCGGTTGCTGTTTGTTGGTGGATACTTTTGGCGCAAGCAATTGGATTTGCGTCGTGGACATGGACTTTTACCAGGATTCAAGCTTGGAACACGATCAGCCAAATTGATCACATCACTCGCTCGCTCAATCTGCCCTGTTCTGCCCTACAAGTCACAACGGACGGTAATAGATCTCTCCACAGTGACGAGGTACTGTCGATCACAGCTCTAGGGGGCTATAACCCGTCGATAACTTGCTGAAGCACGGATAGCTGCCTCTTATCACCCACTCGCTGTTGAGAGACTCTGAGTCACTCACCCAAAGAAAAAAAAGGCCCTGGACTCTCAGCTGAAACCACTACTGCAACTCGACAACACCAACGAACCATAAACCATGGATGATAACCCGGCACTAATAACTACATAAGCATCAGAACTTGGCTTATCCATGGTCTGCAGTCTGTACTCCCAAAAAAAGAACTGTTAATCTTAGCAGGATGCCTCCACTGTTGAGGATGCTCGGGAGTCTCTGTCACCGTCTCGTCTTGATCTACAGGGCTGTTTATGTTGACTGTCCAAATCGAGACTCTTTTTATTTCGACTCTGAAGCTAATAAGGGCCTACCTACTCCGTACATTAGTAGTCTCACTTGGTGCGCCAACACCACCAACAAGTGAGACTGTCTGTATCTTGTATAGAGGATGGAATTTGGGTAATAAAACGGGCCAGCTCGATGTTTACCACCTGTGAGACGCAGTACGTACTCCTCTTTGACTTAAGCATGCATGGTTGGCATCGACACAAGGGACTGGCAATTGATGGATGTTTCCATATTTGGCATGAGGATGTTGAAGGATTGCAACCATCACACGTCAGTCTTTCGCCTCTCTTGAATCCTTTCCGTGTTCTGATTCGTCGCAAATCTCATGCTTCAGTTTTGTAGATATCGGCGAGTAACAGAAGTTCTGGAAGCATCATCTCCCTTGTATGCAGTCCATGCTGTAGGTAGTCTCTTTCACGCCAGGCTATAATTCATGTACCTCCAACTTCGGCCTCCGTCTTTGAGCAAATGCATATATCTTGGTCATTGACGTCTATCTTATTTTGATAATGCACACCAAACAATAGGCGCCATACATGGACTGCGCCTCATCCAATCCCCGACCCAACTGCAAGACTTGTCAGATGAGGTGCCGCGCCGATCAGTGTTTCATGTTGTTGTTTTTTTTCGCCATCAAGTGAAACTACAAGAATAGCAATTGCCATGCTCACCTCCAACGGCTGTCTCGTTTTGGTCAGCTGAATTACGTGGTGAGCTGTAGATGTTTGGATCTGCAGAGCATTGGAGGGAAGGGTTGCTACTAAAGCAAGCAGGGAGGTGCTCGCATGACAGTCTCTCAGTAGATAGATGCATTTCCCTCTTATTTAAGTTACTGTATGTAAATGACAAGAATAGCTTTAATGGCTGTTAAACAGGTTATCAAGTGTATGTACGTAGGTCTTCAGCTGGTCAAAGAAGCCCAACTCCACTATCATGGGTACCTGGCTACGTCAGAAGCTCTCACCAGAGCAAACGCTGCAACAGCGGAACACGCATTCAACAATGAAATGGCTCCAGAACTGGAAAAGAAAGATCGAAATCAACATACCAATGTATCACACGAGTCTGAATAGCGTCACTTCTAATAAACGGGAATAACAGCTGTGGTGCATTTAAGGCTCAGCCAATCCGGGGTAAAACGATAATGCGATCCCGCCGATAAGCCCAACCCGGCCGAGTCCCGAGCTCTCTAGCTTGCTTATCTCAAAATTTCAGTCTCCATATCAAACCGACAACGTCAATCCACCTCGACAAGCCTTATAACCTCGATTTCATCAACCGCATCAACCCCCCCTAAACCGTCAAAATGGATATGTAAGTTTCTTCATACTCAATTCATATCACTACATCACAATGCTAATCAACATGTTCCAATCTTAGGCTTTCCGCAGCTGAACAGCGCACTCTTGAGCAGCGCATGCAGAAGCGCCAGGTCAAGGAGTTTATGGGCGTATGTACCCCCAACGATTATTTCGATCGAATTGTTGCTGACAAGCTTTTCTTAGGCATTCGGCGGTCTTGTTGAGCACTGCTTCATGTCCTGTGTCGATGACTTCACCTCAAAGGCCATCTCAACCCGAGAAAGCGGCTGCATCAACCGCTGCGTTCAGAAGTGGATGGCTTCTCAACAGCGCATCAGCGACCGCTTCCAAGAGCACAACGCCCAGCTCACAGCTCAGATGAACAAATAAATGCGAAATACTCTAGACACGAGACATGTACGATTAGCAAGGAGGACGGCAAGGGGAAGGGCACACAAAACCTGTGCTGTTGATATCAAATGTGCTCCGGATTATATATGAGATCGAAAAGACGGAACGCTATTTATGACCATGATACGCTGTGTGGCTAGGTCTCATGGCACCAGATGCACTTGTATATTATTATGGGCTACAGGTACGAGACGCTTGGGCTCAAGCCGTCACCATGGAATGAATTTATAACCCATTCTTACTCTCATTCCCGATGTCCGTCATCGCCCTTGCAACTCAACTTGACAAGGCAGCAAGCATTTCGTGACCGCAAGTATTATTACAGACCGGCGAGCCGGTTCACAGGGTAGCTCGGTTGGCGTCAACGTAATCAAATCACGTCTCTCTTATGCCATTCCGCAATGCGCACATCCTACCCCAACGCCCTTGACCTAAATACTTATAATATACACACCTTGGTGATTATCATTCGTTTCCCCTAAGCTCCTATGTTCATATTCAATTATCTGCTTCTTCACTTAGCACATCTCTGATGGCATCTAATTGAGCCACCGCTTTCTCCTCCAAAAGACTATCATATGCCCCAGAGGCTGGCTTCATCCCACGCCAGTCCATTTCACGCTGACCTAAGGGCATGAGTCGCTCCTTTAGCAACTTCTTTGTGCTCAACCAAAAGTCGACGTTCTCTAGCAGGTTTGCCGAGTCCCATTCCACGTCAGGAATGTCCCGGTTGTTGTTCACACGAAGAGCAGCAAGCACTCGCGTGAGGAGGGCAAGGGAGTGAACCTCGGATATCGCGACAAGGGTCAGGTAGTGCGGTGACGCCCGAGACTGGGTACGACTGGCTCCAGGTGCTTCGAATCGGTCCACGCTGGCTTCCAGTAGGTGAGGGAACTGGTTAAGAACGTACGCAACCTCTGGGGCAACAGTTGCACCCAAAGCTGTGAGCAAGTTCAGCATTAGCGGCAACAGTCCTTTGGCCCAGATACCATAGCAACGTTGCACCACAGGGGAATCTGAATAGGGAGAAACGTTGGACTTCAGCATGAACTTGGTCAGATTGGCAGATAGGATGTTGCTCAAGATTCCATCGCATGCCATCTGTTCAGCAACCATAGGGAGAGTTGAGAGTTCAAGCAAGAATAGCATGCTCAACTCGCCATAGATAGGGTCGCCTTGATCCGCCAGTCTGTCTGCCCATGAGTAGAGAGACGACGCAGCATGGAGGACTTGATGCTCGGCCATGATGTTAAGAACTTGAGTCTGAGATTGATCCATGTTGGGCAGACTTATGCAGGCTTGAAGGATGGCTGTCAACAATCCTAAATCTTCCGGTGATACACTATTTTCGTTATCGTGAATGAGGCTGACAAGTGCGCGGAAGCCCCTGCCCACAACTCGGTCAAGGATATTCAACACAGTTTGTGTAACTGTCACGGTAGTTCCCTCAAAGACATCCTGAGATTCGGTTGATTTCTTGCCACTGATTTGGTAGGCACGCAGAGTAACGAAAAGAGCCTTTAGTAGGGTGCGGTAGTACGAGATAGATTCAATGCCCCAAGGCTCCTCGACTCCGTTCATGGTACCAACAAGAGTCGAGAGAAGCTGGTTGATGTCCTTGACTGGCACTGATGACTTGACAAGGCGCTGGATTAACACAAGCGCAAGGCTCGCCCTGGACTCGACAAGTTTTAGGAAGATGTGTTCAGGGCCTGGAATTCCTTGGTTGGCATTGAGACATTGTTGGGCAACTTGCAGCATTTGTTTTTCCACGGTGTCGTTCTTGGGCATGCATGTTGAAAGCTCTACAAGTAGAAACTCCCAGGCATGGAAAAGGGCCTAGAAATAACGTCATTAGCTATGTCCATGATACACAAGGCACAGTCACTTACGAGCTGAGCATCAACTAAAGACAAGTTCGTGTTTGCCCGCTCCATCTCTGTCTTGAAACCGTCGTCCTTGCGACCTTTCCAGCCTGGATCAAATCGTAGCATCTGATCGGCGCGTTCCAAGTCATAGTAGTAACTCTTGCCGAGTTCCCGTGGCTCCAGGACGGTCCGCTTGAAGTCATCCACAGGGCAGTCTGAATACTTGTTGGAGAAGTTTCGGGCGAAGTTGTTGTGAAGAGACTTGTTGTAACCTCCAACCTCAACTCCATCACGCAAATAGTAGTCGAGATCGCCAATAAGGCTCTTTGCCAATGTTCCCGAGTTGCCCAGATGCCGCGAGTGGTAAAGCTGCATGGCAAATGTCTCCGCAATATACGCGGCCAGTCTTGCCTCAAAAGCAGCACGGACAGGGTCAGACTTTACAGTGATACTGGATGATTTGAGATCTCGGACGTATTCTCTAAGCCCATCAAGATAAGCGGTGTCTTTCTGGAGTGTGAAGACTGTCCAGGGCCAGAAGTTCTGGGCCGAGGCGACAAAGTCAAGAATAACCAGGGCCTCGCTTATTTCTAGATCCTTTAACTTGCCAAGCTTGGCAAGCCCAGTAGCAAATACCGAGCTGGAAGAAACATCCGTCTTCTTTTTGTCTTTCTTCATCGCCTCCCTGGGGGTCTGCCCCGTAAGCAGGCAATTAGACATCCACTGTTGTCGGTTCCTCAGAATAGCCGAAAAAAACTTCCATGTGGCTTTGACCTCGCCCCTGAGTTCAAAGGGCTTACCCAGGGTTGATAGAAGTTGGAGAAAAGACTTGGAAATCTGAGGCCCCAAGTAACCAAGCAGTGACGGGGGCTCACTTGAGGATTTGCCAGCATTTACAACCAAAGACTCAAGCAGCCACATGGTGGGTTTGCGGAAATGATCAGATACTGCGCATAACCGTGCAAGCAGGGTGGAGCTTTTAAAAAGGTAAGTTTCAATCATGCCAGAGGATTGCTCTAGATAATTGGCGACGCGCAGTAGTGTCGCGAAAAATTCAAGTACTGAATTTAACTGTGCCTGTACCATCTCCACGCGTCTTGGATAGAGGGTACTGTCGGCGGTTGTAAATGCTGTGATAAGGGACGATAAAAGGGGTTGGAATCGCAGAGATCCAGTTGAGGGCGAGACGAAACAGTCGATAATATAAGAGGCGGCAGGTCGTAAGCATGAAGTTAGATTCTCAGTCGAAGGATCGCCAAGACTGTAGCTATACATAACCACCTTTTGCAGGATTGGTACAACCTCTCGGAGCACTGACGAGCGACATGTGTCAGACGCAAATCTCCAAGTTGAAGTATTCTCAAAGATGTCTACGCCTGCCTGTGCAATGGCGTAGCTGACCTTTGCCAAAACTTTATCTGCTGTGCCCAGCCAAGGATTCATATCTGACTTGTTTCTGCTTGTGGGAATACCAGCTCGTCGCTGAACAGCAGAAGTCATTGCAGTGTCAATAAGGTTTGAGAATAGTCTGAGACAAGATAGTAAAAATTCGAGCCTCTCCTGGACCAGATCGAGGCTTCCCACGACCTTGGTGAGCTTACCAGCTCTGGACTCGGAACTTAAAAGTTCGCATCGAGAAAGATACGACCACACTCTGCTGGGATAAATAGGCAGGACCGCATCGAGGAATTGGACGCAAGAGTTCAGGATAGTGACGACAACGTCCTCGCTCTCCGCAAGATCAACCTGCATGTAGTAGTCCATTGTCTCGCAGACGACTGTTAGGAGGTCTCTACCACCACCCGCATCAATATGTTTCTTTGCCTCATGTAGAATATCATTGTCAGAAAGCACCAAGGCGCCGGTGGACTCCTCCCTGGCGGCGTTCAGATGATCCATGCGAATTAGTGTCGCAAACAAAGAGATGACTTCGGCAGTTTCTTCTGGCTGGAGCATTCCGAGCTCAGATTGATAGCCTTCCTTCATGAGATTGATTTCCAGTCGTCGACCCAAGAGCGAGATAGTTGAGTGAGGATACTCCATTGAGACAACTCTACCTGTATCCGTAACAAATCGTCCATATGTGCCTGCTGGTATCCGGTACGCATCGTCCTCGACACGTCTTCCTCGCCACGAAGGGGATAAAGAGATGATGGGAATATCTTGCAGCAAACAGAAAGTATTGGTGTTCTCGTCTTCTTGTGCGAGCTCGTACTCCTGGAAGTAATCGGGAAGGACGAATGTGAGTGTGGGTGTTGCACGTAAAAGGTTAAGGATCATCTGAGAGCGATCGCTGTCACGGAGGCTAGTGGCACTGGCGAGAGTTCGGCAGAGAGTGATAAACGGCAGAAATTCATAGGGATATCTGTCAAGAGCTTGCTGAAAGAAGAACTCTAGTGCAAGATGATCATTGATCATGGATGCGAGAATATCTTGCTTCTCTGAGAGGTTCTCCTTGTTTGAAATGTCCCAGTAATTTCGGCCGGCGCTTAGAATCGAAAGAAGGGAGCTTACTGGTTCGGACTGATAACCAACGATGGGGTATGAAACCTTAAGAAGCTCAAGGAAGACATTGCGAAGACGAGCACTGAGTAAGGGGGTCATACTACCCTCATCAGAGGGACCTAATGATGTTGCCATATTAGAAACGACATCAAAGACACGGCCTTGAGCCGTGACTTGTGATGCAAGCTGTTCCACCACGACAAGGTCCTTGGATGAAGTCGCATTCTCGAGGAAGCCGTCAAATTTTGAAGATTCGATGGAGAAGATGCTGCCCGCCGAGTTTCGTCTTGCGACTGGTCGAATCACACCCCCTGCCTCGAAGGTTTCTCGGGCATTTTGCTGCAGCAAATTATCACGCTTCTCTGTTCGACTTTGATAGGAAACATTCATGCGATGAAGAAGAAGCGTCCAGGCGAAAATGACGGGCGAAGCGCTTTCGCAGTCGGCTTCGGCAGCGTTTAGTATGCTCTTGTGGACCTGTTCAAGGACGTCAGATGAGAGCAGGTATGTGTCGTAGGAAGTATCTGCTTGAGTAGCATCCTCTTCTCTCTCGGAAAGATAGGTCAATGAGCGAGCTGGCTTGAGTAGTATCAGGGACACGGCGGCTGAAAGAGTCTTCAGGGGCAAAACTAGCGGGGCAATGCTCTCGTGGATCTGGGGGCACTATTAGTACAAGTCTGCGCATCAACATGTTGTGCAATACATACCGGCTGAACTGCGTCAAAGAATCTGTAGACTTCCATCAAAGAAAACCACTGGTTGACGGCACTTGAAGGTGCAAAATCATCGCCAAAACTGTCAACAATCTGGAAGACAACAGACAAAGCATGGATAGCTTCGGTTAGAAGCGTTCGCAGCCAATCTAGTTCGACTTCCTCTGTCACCCACTTCTCATCCGTTACAGCTTTTAGACCTGATTCGATGCGAGACATAGAGTCTGTGAGAACTTGAAGGTAAGTCGGGAGTAGGGGTTCGGCGTCGTCTCGTGAAGGAAGCTTCAGTCGGTAGGTCTTGGCTAGGTCGAGATCAACACTGGCGAAGGTCGGCAGCCTCTCGTACAGCTTGATCGAGTTGGCATAGTCCGCAGACATCATAAAAAAACGGCGCTCGGTAAGATATGTATCGAACAGGCGTCGCTGTCTCGTTTCGGGCTTCTCGAATTCAGCCCAGATCTCCTCAGCATCCAGCGCAGCCGCCGATCCTAGGTCCAAAAGAAGTCCTGACCCTTGACCATTGTTGAGGCCGGCGGCTTCCTGCAGATTCTTCGCATCTTGAGACGATAATGGGCCACTGAGATGGCGCGCAGGACGGGACTGGTGTTCTATCACGACCACACGCAAAGCTGCGACCAGGTTGATTTTGGCATTCTTGCTGAGCCATTCGGCATCTTTCTTGATCGACTCGATGTCAGGTCGTCCATCTGAGCTTGCGGGAACATTAATCGGGGCCGTTTTTGTTTCAAAGACTTTTTTTGTTGTCTCATCTGCGGGTGCGAAGGTGCTGGCAGGGTCCTCGAGGAGACGGTGAACATAGTCGTCGCTCAGAAATTCGATAACGGCAGAACTCGTAGTTCTCTGGCCAGAAGCATCAGACAGCGCAGTTGCGACGAGCTTCCAAGAGCTGAGTGTTGAGTTAGCGGTGAGTTTGTGTACATAGATGAATGGATAGGCAGCCCAAGAGACGAGAGAGAGCTGCAGAGGCATTCAGTCAACTTACAGCAGTACCCGCTCCCCAGTCAGGCATTGTTCTAGGGAGGGGAAGTAAATGCGATCGGCCACCGGCGCCATTGCAAAGAGCGTCAAAAGGGCGGCAGTGGCATGCGACGCATCACCTTGCGATTAGTTAGGGTGGATGCGAAGAAAGTTTGATTTTGATGCTTGTTGACGCGCCTGGTCGCGAATGGATGGATCGAGCTTTGGCTGGTCAACTTTTTGGACCTGACCTGGAGCTAGAGAGCTCCAATTTAGCCCAAGTTTACCCGGTGCTTCAGTGGACGGCAGTTATATCGGACCTTGTGCCTCCATTCGCCATATAGAGTTAACACTGTACAAGCCATTGTGTCCCAGCCAGAGACGACAGTGCGCTAGTCATTGCTGCACTGGCCGAAAGTCGCATTCACAGCTTCTTTGTTCAACTATATTCAAACTCAAAGTGACTCACCTTTTGCAACGTCACCGCTCTCAGTCTCGTAAAATAACTCATTTTTACGAAGACACGGTTTCAAAACACTCTCCCTTCTCGTCATTGTTTTTTTCCAGAGAAAAAAGAGAGAGAGAATGGGTTCCTCAGATATTATCGATCACTCGCCTCACCAGGCTGATCCCTCGCCTCCAATTCCAACGGCCTCTAACCTTATTCTTATTGACAACTACGACTCTTTCACCTGGAACATTTACCAGTATCTCGTTCTCGCTGGAGCTACGGTTACTGTCTATCGAAATGACAAGGTCACTGTGGATGAAATCATTGCCAAGAAACCCACCCAGATCATCATCAGCCCCGGTCCCGGTCACCCCGAGACTGATTCTGGTGTGAGCCGCGATGTCATTAGACATTTTGCTGGCAAGGTTCCTATCTTTGGTGTCTGTATGGGCCTGTAAGTGTTGGTCGTTCCCTTGTATACCAATTCCTCTGACCTCCTTCAAGCCAGTGCATCTTTAATGTTTATGGCGGAGAAGTCAGTTCAGCTGGTGAATGGCTCCATGGCAAAACTTCACCATTGACCCATGATTCCAAGGGTGTGTTCTCTGGTCTCAAGCAGGGTGTTCCAGTTACTCGCTACCATTCTCTTGCGGGTACCCACGTCACTTTGCCTGAGGACCTGGAGGTTTCTTCTTGGGTCGCTAAGCCTGATGGTTCCCCTGGTGTCATTCAAGGTGTTCGTCACAAGAAGTACACCATCGAAGGTGTCCAATTCCACCCTGAGAGTATCCTGACTGAAGGTGGGCGAGCTATGATCACAAACTTCCTCCGCATGCAAGGAGGTACTTGGGAGGAGAACACTGAGTTCCAGAAGTCTGGTTCCGCCAACAGCGACGACTCGGCTGCGCCCAAGCCCAAGAAGAACAACATTCTGCAGCGAATTTACGCCAATCGAAAGGCTGCTGTGGATGCTCAGAAGCAAATTCCTTCCCAAAGATTTGAGGATCTACAAGTTGCTTACGATCTCAACGCTGCGCCTCCCCAGATTCCTTTTGTCAACCGACTACGGCAGTCTCCTTTTGACGTTGCTTTGATGGCTGAGATCAAGCGCGGTTCTCCTTCTAAGGGCATATTTGCGCTGGATATTTCCGCCCCTGCACAAGCTCGAAAGTACGCTCTGGCAGGCGCAAGTGTCATTTCCGTGCTTACTGAGCCTGAGTGGTTCAAGGGCAGTATTGAGGACTTGAGAGCCGTTCGACAAGTCTTGGATGGCATGCCCAACAGACCCGCAATCCTTCGTAAGGAGTTCATCTTTGACGAGTATCAGATCCTTGAGGCACGATTGGCTGGTGCGGATACTGTTCTGCTCATTGTCAAGATGCTTGATTCTAAGCTTCTACAAAGACTATATAATTATTCTCTTCAGTTGGGTATGGAGCCTCTTGTTGAGGTTCAGAATGCTGAGGAGATGACGACTGCCGTTAAGCTGGGCTCCAAGGTCATCGGTGTCAACAACCGTAATCTCGAGAGCTTTGAAGTTGATCTCAACACTACAGGCCGGCTACGCAGCATGGTGCCTGAAAGCACAATCATTTGCGCGCTCAGCGGTATCAATACCCATGATGATGTTTTGATGAACAAGAGGGATGGTGTCAATGCTGTTCTAGTTGGTGAGGCCATCATGAGAGCCCCTGACGCCAGTGTTTTTATCAGCCAGCTATGCTCTGGGGCCGAGCCCCCTGCTAAATCTGATGTCGCGCCATCATTGTACGTCAAGATTTGCGGTACTCGGAGTCCTGAGGCTGCCCGGAAGGCTGCCGAGTCAGGGGCAGACTTTGTTGGCATCTGCCTTGTTCCTGGTGCCAAGCGATGTATCTCACATGAGACTGCCCTTGCAATCTCAGAAGCAGTGCACACATATCCTAGCACTCGAAAACACGACACCCAAGTGGCAGTAGTAGACAACAAAGCCAAGGACTACTTCGAAGCTGCTGCCCAAAGACTTCGTAGCCCTCGACCTCAGCTCGTTGGTATTTTCCAGAATCAGCCTCTGGGCGAGGTTTTGGAGAAGCAGAAGCAATACGATCTTGACCTAGTTCAGCTTCATGGTGACGAGCCTATCGAGTGGGCAAGCCTCATCCCTGTGCCCGTCGTCCGATGCTTCAAGCCTGGCCAAGTCGGAATTGCGCGTCGGGGATATCATACTGTTCCTCTTCTTGACTCTGGCTCTGGATCCGGCAAGCTTCTCAATGTCACCAATGTACAGGCTGTTTTGGAGAGTGATCCTGAGCTTCGAGTCTTCCTTGCTGGCGGCCTCAACCCTGACAACGTGGCTGAGTCTGTCAAGGCTTTGGGTCCCCTCGCTGATCGAGTGATTGGCGTTGATGTGAGCAGTGGTGTGGAGGAGGATGGAAAACAAAGCTTAGACAAGATCGCAGCTTTCATAAAGGCTGCCAAGGAAATCCGATAAAAGATAGAAATAAACACAGGTTATGCAATTGCAGAAAAATCTCATGAGCACTCCAGTTTGATTGAAGCCGTGTGGTTGTAAGCCATTTTAAAGTGCCCCCTTTCTAAGGTGGTCCTTATAATAATCTTTTCTTGGGGACCCTTCTCCAAGGCACAGATATTATCATCCCATTCTATACACACTCTCTCTTATGGCACAGGGCACTATCAAGCATGCAATTAGACTCATAGTCTCGCATATTCATCTCTCATCACAACAAGCCCTGATCTTGAGCTTTTACATCAACTTCTCTTTTTTTACACCCCTTCCTATACTCTCACTCCTTATTCCATCTTGTAACGAGGCCCTCTACTATATTTAGGCTGGTTGATACTTTTCTCTCTTCTAAAGTCGTCATCACCTTTCACTTTTGGTCCTGACCAGCAACAGCTTCTTCATCCTGTCCCACAGGATATCTTCACCTTCGCCTACCAATATTTATTCTCTCTTCCTACTTCAATTTCTATTCTTTTTCCTCATTGGACTTCTGCATCTTTGACCAACGTACACCATTGATCGGTCCTCGTCCTTCAGCTTTTTGACAGTTTATCAGCCGGCATGGTTGCTCAGATCTTCAAGAACCGTGTAATTTCAGCTGCAGGGCCTCTCCCTGGTCAGTTGACAGTGGAAAACCTGAAGCGATGGATCTCACTTCGCAAAGGCGTCTTTATCGACGACTTTGATGAGACTGTCACTCATCTCCTCTGCACCAAGGAACAGTTCGACAAGAAACTTCCCAAAGGTACTAATCTTTGTTTCTTGTTCTCTTTATATGGCAACTACTTATAACTTGTTAGTCAAGAAGGCATTGAAACTTGGAAAGGGCATTCACATTGTTCATTGTGACTGGTTCGAGTATTCGACGGTCAAGAACAAGAAATTGCCTGAAGCGGACTATTCCATGAGAAGTCTCATCGCAAAGGAAAACGCAAAGAAGAGAGAAAAGGCTCGGATCGAGAAGGGTATAAGGAACGCGGAGAAATTTGTTAACACAAGTATGCCCTTCGCAGTTCTACTGATTTCTGAAAACTAAAGCTCTTCTAGACCGCTTCCACCTCTATCGAGATCGCCTCAACTTTGTCTACCAGGTCGACCTTACTCGAGATAATGAGTTCACAGGCGAGTTCGGGCAGAAGTATACTCTTTGCGTAAGTAAGATTTGCCTCTCGCATGTCTTGATGCTAACAATAAACAGTTATGGGAGTCCAACGCCAAACCTCACTTGTACTGGTTCACGGCCAAATTCCTCAAACAAAAGGGGAGCTCTCAGCCCATGTATCATCGCCCTAGTCCTCACGAGGGAAAATGGAGGGTGGAGATGGAGCTGTTTATGGACTTCTTTAAAAAGAAGACTGGGATCGCTTGGGAAGATCGGGTGTCACTGGCCCAAACAATGCCCAGTTCGTATTTTCAGTATGAGCCTCCGGTATGTCTCAAGTCAATTGCTCTTCATGAAGATAATTTACTAATAATATTTAGTCCAGGGGTAAACCCATTGGGAGACGACTAAAGCACGACATCGAGTTTTGTCGAAATATCAATGCTACGATTCGGGGGTTACCGCTACCTCCCCCCGAAGAAGAGGAGCGTCAGACTGACTCGGCTGAGGATGAGTCTGATGATGGCCCAAGAACCCTTGAAGAAGATGGTGAAGTGATGATTTCACCCCCGGATTCCCCTCGCGCTGTGGCGGAAGAATCTGGCATCGACCCAAAGGAGTTTGGAGACGACACTGAAATGGCTTCTCCTCCTGATCCTGAGAAGCTTCCAGGTGAAATCAAATCCTACTCCAGCTTGGGAGCCTCTCGGGACTGCAGGGAAGAGATTCCACCTTCTGAGTTTGAGCATTCTCAAGATGAAAAGGCAGCCATCACTAATTCTGAGACCATTAACGGCGAAAGGAAATCTGAGTCACCTCCCGAGTCTGAAAAGGCTCAGGAAGCGGACAAATCGACTGGTGTCTTTATGGATGATGCAGAGGCCAAGGGTGCTCTTCCTACTGCAGCCTCTTGTATTGCTGAGAAAGACCTATCACATGCGGCAAATGAGGGTGCCGCCGTGGTTCCTGGTGATGTGGGCGACATGGGGGTCTCCTTTGAATTCGAGACACGAGAGTCTCTTTAGTTGGAGTTCATCTGATGGTTATGGGTTCTGCAGGCTTGCTATCTTGCTGGGCATGACAAAAAAGAGTGCGCCAGGTCTCGGGTTATCAATTATGAATCTGAACCCCAATTGCTGGGGAGCTCAAGTAATGGGTTACTGTTGGTTGGAGCAGCAGATGATTGGGACGTGCATATCTTGGGAGACTTGGTGACAATCGCTCAGTATGCTTGGCGTATATAGAACGATAGCTAATTAGATAGCAATGCTCATAATGGCTTATAATTGATTCACTTGTACATAAACCGATGTGTGATTGCCGGTCTCCTGTTGTTTCCGGTCTTCAGAACCTCAACTTTGGCAAAACAAAGACCACGAGTATGCATGCCACAGCAAGCAAAGCAATATATGCATACAGGAGTAGCCTCCCAAAGTATCCCTTTCCTTCTGTCATCCTCTTGAGCATACCCATTCGCCCTTTCGCCGCCTCCATGCTCTGTTCCGTCTTATCCATTCCCTCACCTGCACGCGCCACTACGTCCTTGTCTGCCTCGAGAGTAGTTGAGAATCGTTGTGAGCTTGACTTTAGAGCACTCGCCATCTGAAGAATCGATTCTGAAAGGGCTTCCTGTTCGGCTCGTTGATGGTCAAGTAAAGCTTCAGCTGTTGCTGTTGATGTTTGGGGAGTAGAGGGTTTGCTTCGATTGGCGAAAAGCGCCGCGCGCGCCGTTGAATGGGCAGGCGGTGATGGAGATGAAGGTGCACCTCTTGATCTTAGGTTCTGCGTTGTTTGCGTGGGTTGTTGTTTGTGCTCTTGCGATGTCGTAGACGTGTCAGGGGGTGTTGTCGATGCTGGCGCTGGTACTGTGGCTGTTGTCACTGGTATCGTTGTTGCCTCGGGGGGCTCTGACTCGGCATCGTCATCTTGCCCTGAGCTTTCCGTGGGTTGGCCTGTTGATATGGAATCGACCATGCTATCGCTCGGCGTAGGTATTATTTCTGAGAGGATATCTTCTCCGTCGGTACTCTCATCATCTTCGTCCTCCTCAATTGCCACCTGTCGTGATGTCAGCTTCGATCCTTTGCCTTGTCCCATAAACCATTCCATACTTGTCTCAAGTCTTCTAGGCGATCCAGTAGCAGTTCTAGAAGCTCTCTCTTCCTGTTCAAATCACTTTGTACTTCAGCCCTCCGACCTGGCGCTTTAATCCCAAGCGCATCGTGTTCTAGTTTCGTCAAAGAGTTTCGTGCATATTCGAGATTCTATGGCTCAGAGTCAGTGTATACGGATGTGGAATCTGGCACAGCCGCTCTTACAGATGCTACTCGTGCTCTTTCGAATTCGCTCGATCGTAGTCGTCGTTCGCGGTCGCTATCTGTATGAAGAACGGTCTTTTGTAGTCGCAGCAGCAGAGTTCCCAGCTCTGCTGATGCAATATCGATTGCGCTTCTATTAATTGGATGTACGGTAGAATGTGAGAGTCGCGCCATGGTCGTCTTTTTGTTTGGTTGTCGATTTCCTGAATCTTCCCCGTCTCTGGTACTGTCGTTGGTGATTTAAGTGACGTGTGAGGTTCAAGGAAGCTCAAGCTATAGCGGGTCTTTGTAGCATGAGCAGGTGCCAAGCCCCGTCGCAGCCTACAACGCCATCCCTAACGACCAACCGGACTCTTGCAGAATAGAGTCAATATATAAATCCTACACAAGAATATAATTCGGTTCATGAACGTTTAGTGAGTTATTAGGTTTAAGGACGTTGAACATCATTTGGCCAGTGTCGAATCAAGAACCGCACCAGAAGGTAGCTGATGGGGTAGATCAAGCAGCTGTTGTTCGTGTTTCCATTATCATTCATAGGGAGGAGGCCAAGACAAGGTAAGATGACCATAATAAGACACCCGGAACCACTGCAGTAGGTACACAATGGAATACGGAACATACTAGCGATAATTTATGAGTCGTTATTTGAAGGAACAAAACCTCGTGTCCAGTGCGGAAGAATATCCTACCCTATACATCGCATATTAATTTGATCAGTCCCAATGCCCAAACGCCATACGCCACTCAAAAATGAACAGAAACATGACAGTAAACCCATCCAAAAACCGATTCCATACTTATCCGTCCCGTCCGAGTTTTCAATGGACAGAGGGCTTTAATAACAATGGCAGTTTCCTGGCGAAGCATGAGAGACCGCCAGATGCTTGACATTTGTCCAAATGCCGAAAGCTCTGTGCTGCCCCTTAAAGCGCAAGGTCCGATAACATAGTGGCCGATGTGTTTTGAGTTGGGTGGTCATCCTAGTCTCTCGGCTCACTTTTCCTATCGTCACCTTCATCCTTCTCCTCTTCCTTCTCCAAAGCATTGCGCAGCCTCTCTTCTTGGCGCTTCCAATGACCTCCCTCTTCATAGTCTGCGCTAATCTTCAATGCTTTCCGTAGTCGTTCGCTCTCCTTGATCTTGGCATCGGCCATCTCGTGGACCTGGTGTTGCTTAAATGTCTTTCTTTGGCCGCCTCTCCTCCCAGAATTCATCTCGGCGAGGAGTTTTTGTCGGAGCTCGTCGCATCGCCTATCGATCTCGTCTTCGTCAACCCTTGATCATGTTAGCACAGCCAGCTTTGCAATTGGATGTATTCAAAGTTGTACTCTTCTTCTTCAAGCTTGTCCCTCAAGTCAAAGACCTTAACTTCGACCTCGCGCTTGCGGTCATGCTCCAGGATCCCCTTGTCTGGCTGCCGTTGTTTGTGTCGAAAGCTATCGAGGTCTTTGGGATAAGGAGCGCCGTAGTCGCGAGGCTTGATCTGAGCAAGGTTGCGTTGAACGTAGCCCGAGGTGCCACTACCTCGGGGGGTGTTGAGACCAACGTTGTCAGACATTACAGCAGACAAAGTGTCGTGATTTGAATTGTTGAAAGGACTGTTGGTGTAAGTTGGCGCGCAGATAATGTTATGGACAATCGAGATCTGTGATGAATGCGACAGCAACAGGCAAGGTGGATAGTTATTGGTGATGTAGGACCCTTCTCTGCCGCTGTCACTCCACCTAAATTTTTACCGCCTACCTCTCTCGGAAGATAAGATAAGCAACTGTCGCCCCTCCATCATGGAGGGGCATGGATAATTTGGATAATTTGTAAGTGAGTCAACATTTGAACATTGACAGCATAACCCACCACTTTTTGTTCTTTTCAGAAAAGTGACACAACAATTTGATACAGAGGATTTCTCATACTACAAGCCTTTGATTCAAGACCTTCGATCATACCCAAGATGCCTCACGTTCCCGCTTCAGCTGAAGCTGACAGCCAAGACGATGTGCCTGAGCTCGTTTTCCCGCCAGTCACTAAAGATCACATCCAAAATTGCTCCTACGACTCCTGGTTTCCCAAATACCGAAGTTCGTGTATAAAATCTCGCATAATACCACTGCCACCTTCATTCGTTGAGTATCTCCATGAAGACGGTATAGTTCTTGCAGATGATGATGAGAATCAAGACGAGCCTGAAGAAGAATGGCATGCATCATCCAATACATCTGCAAAGCCCCAAGTTAGGGATCCTGATTCGTCAGATGATGAGGAAGACGAACCTGAAAGGCTCCCTCCTAACCAGAGGTTCCCGGAGACACACCATCTCATTAAAGAGAAGATTGCAGAATTAGGTGGCTCAGTTGCGCCCAAGTTGAACTGGTCTTCGCCAAAGGATGCCAAGTGGATTTCGCCTCATCAAAACACACTCAAGTGCACGACTCCAAACGACATCTACCTGCTTCTCAAGTCATCTTCTTTTGTTTCTCACGATCTCGATCACGCCTTCGACGACTGCACTCCAAGACCTCCGACCAAGCCATATGCGCCCGTTCTTGTCCTGAGACCATTCTTCACTCCTCATGTGGCCCTCGAATTTCGATGTTTCGTGAAGCACAGAACTCTCATTGGTATCACACAGCGAGATCTCAATCATTATGATTTCTTGGAGCAGATTCGACCTCAGCTGTGGCGTAAGATCAAGACATTCTTCCGAGAGAAACTGAGGTTCACATTTCCTGACGCCAGCTTCGTTTTTGACGTATATATTCCGGAGAACTCCTTTGAGAAAGATGGACTTGGAAGAGTCAGGTTAATGGATATCAACCCATGGGCTCCTCGAACAGACAGTCTCCTTTTTGGCTGGCAAGAGCTGCTTGAGATGGATGTTAAGAACCCCCTCTATGGAACCTCAAGTAATGAGGCCGGTGCAGATGTCAGCGGTGATGACACAGTCACAGAAGGTGAAGAGGAGGATGACGATATTGAGTATCGACCTGAAATGAGTCCCGAATTCAGGATAATAGAAAAGGATGACCCAGCTGCATACAACTTTAGTAGCCCACAATACTCAGCGCACAAGCTACCAAAAGAGGTAGTCGATGCAAGCATGGGTGGCCAGGGAGGGTTGATGGAGTTTGCGATGCAGTGGAAGGAGATTACCGAAGGACGGGGAGATGGAATCTGGGAACAGGCAGCTGGTGCTAGGCAATAGAGTCTCAGAACTAGATAACATGAACGGCCTGTTAAGAGTGAAATGGTTATCTACTCGTCCGTCCGTTGAATAAGCCAGCCGCCATTGGGCAACATTGAATAGAACTGAGTTTAGAGCATCGATATGCCTAATCAATGATGGCGAAGGGGCAGAGATTCGGGAAAGAGAGTTATTGTATGATATTTTGGGTGTTCTCCAGTTCAATGAGTTGAGTTCCCCAATTTCATAGCGGTTGAACACCTCAACTTGGTGAACTTGAGCAGAGACACTCCTGCATACCTAGGTACGTAGAGCCACATGTTGACCAAAGCTTGCGCCGTTCTTGCATGTGAATGAAGGTGAATCATCAACGGGCAGAGCCAACGAAGTAACTGTACGCGTCAATGATTGAATTTACGTGAGGTAAATGAATCTGCGTGCCTACTAAGGTACCTAACCTACCTAGTAGGTAGGTATAGTAGGTCAGTGACCTCGCCCGCTCGCGTACTGTGCTGCAGCGCGATATGCACGGCGCGTGGAAAACGCGACAAACAGTGGGGTCACTATGCCAACAGCTCACTCCTACTTTTGGCCCCGGTCTGCTTCTCTCTTTTCTTCCTCTCTCTCTTCTTTTTGTCACCCATTCTTTTTAACCTTGTCAAGAATATATTCGCACTCATATCAGGTTGTCTGCTATCATTGCCTAGGTATATATTCTTCCTTTACCATACATCAGTTGTCGGTCTCAAGGACTCTGTAGAAGTCTACCTTGTGGTTCTTTGACAACTCTCGAGATCTACATCTCGCCCGTCGCCTTCAGAATGGGTAAAATGAAGGCTGCGCGCACCACGCGCCGACACACACCCCTCTCCAATGCTGGAACACGTTCTTCAAACCGCATTGCTGCAAAGAAGGAGACCAAGGGAACGAAGCAAGCCGGGTCGAGTCAGAAGAAAGTTCTATCTGCTCCTCATGAGCCTGGTTCTTCTCGGGAAACTATCAAGAACTCGAGTGATTCATCCCAGCAACCCCCCTTCAGCAGCTTCAGCAGCTATGACTCTAACGAGTATGTTGAGCTTCCCACACTTGCATCCAGACACTTACTCAATACCACTAGCAGCCGCCACTCAGCTGGGCAGGTCGAGGGAACCCTGACTCTCGCTCACCGTAATCCTCAGGTCCATGGCACCGTTGTTACGTCCTCAGGTCCCTCCAACAACACAGCTGGATCAGACACACCCCAGCTGACAGCTGGTGACGTCGCTCTGGAAATCTATGGCAGCAGAATAGTGATTGATAGCACTCTCGGTAAAAAGCTAGCCGGCGAAACATCCCTACGACCCATCCGGCAGCGTCGCTCTGACATGGTTCTCAACATGGAGCGCCGCAGCAATGTCGAAGCCTTCTTGGCTCATCTCACTGGAGTCCAGGTCAGCCGGTCTTGCAAGAATTGCTCCAAAGGACACGGTCCTTGGTCTGAGTGTATCATCTATGATGGCCAGATGTGTGGTAGCTGCACAAACTGCTGGTTCAATGCCAGTGGTTCTCGATGCACTTTTCACGGTAAGCTGGCTCTCATGCCACACCAATGTCATGAACCAACGCTCACATCTCACAGAGAACAACCAAAACTCCATCTATGCCCCGGCACCATTGTATCACCCCCAATCCGCGGGAATGCCAACACAGCCTTTCCAATACGCCCAGCTCAATCCCCTGGCGCTTCCCCAAGGTATCCTCCCGATGAACCGAGAAGCTGCCGCGTCTGTCTACGTGGAACCTCAAATGCGCAACCAGTTCGCCATGAGCATGATCCAGTCAATGGGACTCGGTTCCGGCAAATAGAATTTGCCAGGTCCCACCAACAACATGGTCGGCAATGTTGTCTCAAATGTCGCTGCTATGAGCCAAGGAGAACGAAAGTTTGCACATGTAGAAAGGGCTGCGGAGGAGCTTGGCATTCGCCTTGCGGAGCTGCATGACTTCCTTGCCACATCCGAGGGCAATGCTTTCATGGCTCAGCTTTCTGGCATGGCTGGTCCCCAGCAAATCTCTTCTGGGGATGAACAACCCCAGGAGCCACTCTCCCAAGAGCCTTCGTCACAGAACGATGCCCACCAGGAGCACGCTTCCCAAAATACTTCTTCCTATGAACCTTCTTCCTATGAGCCTTCTTCCTGTGAGCCTTCTTCTCCGGAGCAGTCTGCTCAGGAAACCTTGTCACCGGGAGGATCTTCTCAGGGAAATGTCGAAGCGCATCCTATGGCATTGACTCTCTTAAACACTCCGCCAAATGAGAACTGAGTGGTTCTATGCTCAGTGAGACCGCCGACGCACAACGCTTCCATTGAGCAAGGCTCAATGCTATGACGGCCCTCAGCAATGCGTCCAACACGCAGAAGACAAAAGAATAAAAAGACCAGGCAACAAACCTATAGAGTTGGCGAGTGATGTGAGTCCACTCACACGGTTCACTGGATCCTACTAACCAAGCCGCAGTGCTCCTTGATCTCTCCTGAACCAGAATTTGGAACCCCTTGCTTATTGTGTGATCTCAAGTGAGTTTGCCGCTTGTTTCGGGCTACGCTCTGTCTTGAGACTACTATTGGAATACGCATTGTGTCACCACTGGATGAGAAAACTGCGCACCAAACCAACATGCTCGTAGTTATGAGCGTGTACGCCATATCGAGCAATAACCGCCAGCCATTTCTTTTTTCGAATCTTTCTTTTTTCTGTACCGCGCGGCTGGCTCGGTTCAAGACACATGTCGCCACTCTTCGATATCCGTGCAGTTCAGCCGAACTATTTTCTTTACCAACTTGTATGATCATGTATTCAGGACAAACCAATAGGAAGGGCAGAGATTGGCTAGCAAGACTAGCGTGTATATGGCAGCTTTCAAGTAGTCTTGGTGGCGAGGCAGTCTTGGTTGGCTCTACACGGAGATCGACTACTATCTGTACCAATATCGATCTCGAGCAAGAATGAATCAAAGGCTCTGGGATACTTTTATGCCGAGATTGTCGGATATAATCTATTAAGTGTAGTAGAGCATAGTTTTCCTGACAAACTTGAGACAACCGAAACAGACAAGATCATGAAACACTTAAGTCGCAATAGGACGTGACTATTTGCTGCGTATGCATTTCTGATATGAGCGGTAGAAGCTAGATCGCCGCCAATTGTGTGGTTTTTGTGAAACATTCCCTTCCTTGCCATCTCTCGTGTATATTCTGCCTCTTAGGAAAGAGAACGAGGTCGAGTCAAGTCACATGATCTTGTTTATCTCAGTCTTGAGGACACCATCACAAGCAAACATCCAACTGCTCCCATGCCTGTCTCATATCTAGAGACAAAACCTCCACAGTTCTGTAGGGTGATGGGTACGGATGTGTCCCCGTTGAGAAACGTACGTGGGTAGCGCGCGTCAATATCCTCTGCCCTGGGCAAAAACGGGCACTGGGCTTGACTTCAAGACATACACCAAAAGAAAAGTGAGTCAAAATCCAAGCGAAAAGAGCAAACAAGACAGACGAAGTGCGGAATTTGACGACAGGCGGTGTGCTTGTTTCAGACGAAAGATGCGCCAAATCATTATTTTACAATATACTTGATAGTTGAAATTAAACGAGAAAACACCGCATCCGAGTGACGAGTGAGTAAACAATACAATGCTAACGTGTGGAGGGTAACAAGGCATGGGCGGTAGTGGTAGTGGTAGGAAAGAGTTTCGTAATTAAACAAAGTAGATGACCACCATCCTCCATCGCCCGTACTGTTTAGATGCAAATAATGACCCCTTCTTCCAGCCTCGTCCGTCACGCTCTTGAACGGGCAAATCATATCTTCCCGACGTCATGGGCGGCCATGACCACTGGCCTGGGCGGCTTCATCATCTGTGGTCCACCGTTCTTAAAATCCTTCTCCCTTTAAAAAGACGTTTTTGTGATACAAGGCAACTCCCATCCATCAACCGGAAAATCCTTACAAAGAAACGGAACCAAGGTCGACCTGGGCACAGCCAAAGCTAGTGGTATATCTGGCGTAATGGGTGAGCCGGACCGTCAGTAGCCGTCGTCGACCCAAGGAGTCGCGCAGTTGTTAACTAGCGCCTTCGCTCCTCCAGTGTGACGAGTACAAGAAAAAATCGTGAGCCATATCCCCGTGGCCCATCTAAGCAGTGTCGTTATTAAGTTCGAGGGTATTCGTGTTTTGTGACAGCAAGAAAAAAATCATTTAGATAAGACCACAGAGACGCAAGTTCTCTTGGATAATGATATCTGTAGCTTGTTAGAATACTGGAATTTGGATAACGCTCGAGTCGGATTAACTTACCATTGACAGCCGCCATGACGAAGCGGATCTGAGTGGTATCGGTTGCGCAGGTGAAATGGGTATAGATCTGCTTAGTCTCGTGTTGGTTCAAACTGACGAAACGGTTGAGGATGTAATCGCAAGCCGCAGCATAGTCATCACCGCCCTCGTAGTCAGGGAAGTAGTTCTTCATGGGGCTGACAGGCAGCTTCTCCTTGAAACGATCGATCTTGTTGAGGAATAGAATGATCGATGTCTTGATGAACCACCTTGAGTTGCAGATGGAATCGAACAGAGTGAGAGCCTCCTGCATTCGGTTGACAGTCTCATCCTCAAATAGGAGCTGATCGTACTCGGAGATGGCGACCAGGAAAAGAATGGTGGTGACGTTCTCGAAGCAGTGAATCCACTTCTTTCGCTCGGATCTTTGACCACCGACATCGAACATTCTGTATGTGAGGTCGCCAATGATGAATGTGGTCTCAGTAATACCGGTTGTCTTGACACGAGATCGGAGGACATCCTGGTCGTTAGGCATGTAATCAGGAGCAGCGATGCGAGCAATGTTGTCGAAGTAGCTATTCAAGGTTAGTATGGTAAACGAAAATAGTTGTTTCCCTCAGATACACATACTATCGGGCTGAGTCGTTAAGCTGGTACTCGCGAGATCGCTTAAAACATTCTTGCACACCACGATCCTTCCACAAAGCCTCGATGGCGCTGCCAACCTCAGGTGGGAGGACGTCGCCTTCGATCTGAGCGGGTTGCATGAAGATGGTCTGAACGTGGTACTCCATGCGCTGGTCCTCAAGTGGAAGCTCGAGAGACTCCATAGCCTCGAGGATAACACGCATTGACTGGACGGTGTTGCTGAAGATGATTTCCTTGAAGGATTCCCGCTCGTCGCGCGAGTAGCCACCCTCGTGAATGAGCTTCATCTGCTTCAGAATGGTTGACTTTCCAGATTCACCAGCACCTGTGAGCGTGTTAGAAAGCGGCCGGATCGACGGTCTTCGCGACTCATTGCGTTGAGAATCGCGCGGGACCGAAGCAATTGGCAAACATACCGAGCAGGAGCATCTTGATCTCGTTTCGCTGCATCATCTTGTCGCGCTTGAGCTGGTTCTCAATCTCCTCATTCCGGGCCTTGCCCTCCTTCTCCTCTGTGCTCATTCCGCAACCCATTGTGACGGTAGTGCTGTTTACTTCTTTCTTCTTCGCAAGGTTAATAGGAAATGCTGGGACAGATTAAACAACGTCGACGACGCGGTGTTTACGTGTGCCGTCGTGGTCGCGAAATAGGTGGGCGAATGGGTATAATCTAGGGCCGTCGACGTTAGTGATTAACAACGCTCCAAGTCGTGGCTCTGACGAAAGACAATCTGATCGAGGGTAGAAGGATCCCGACTTGTCAAGGTATAGAGAAGAGAAAAGAGATGAGATGGAAAAAGCAGACGAAAGCGAAGGCGAAGGCGATGTAAGGTTGAGGTAAGGTAAAAAGGTGGAGTGAAGGAAGAGAAAAGGAGATGCAGAAGCAGCTTTTGGCGTAACTGGGGACCGGGACCGGGACTGACTGGGACTAAGGTACACTACGACTGGGGGAGAAGAGAGGCTGCAATTTGGGGCACGACACACGAGTCGTGCCAGCAAAGGCCAAAAAGGCCCAGCCCAGGGCGGAATCTCTCGCGCCTCCTCCCCTGGGCCAGGGGGTGAGGGGCCCCTAGACCTAGAGGTTGGGGCTTTTTAGGTAGCCCGGGGGGTGGAGAACAGGGGGTGTATCGTCGGGTGGTACCTCATACTGTTCTGGGATTGAGGTTGGTGATCAAGTGAAGAACAGAAAGAAATGAACAGGCGCAATCGCGTGGAGAACTGCGATGTGGTAACTAACCTTCTGAATTGACCTTGTAATATCGTTTGAGCTGGATAGTAACAAACTTGGATTGCGATGACCTGGTACGGCGGCGAAATGTTCTCTCTCCTCTCTACTGGTGATGATACGTCGATGCTTGAGGGCAAAAGGCAAAGAAGCTGGAGAGGCGAAAGCGGCTGGCGGGTATGCGGATGAATTGGGATGGATGTGACAGGACAGGATAAGCGGGTGAGAATGAAGATGAGAATGGATCGAACAGCCCCAGTAGAGTAAATACAGTAGAGGAAACCCTAAATAAACGGACTGGAAGCCGGAAGGGGCACAAAGCAGTAATCACAGAAGGGGGGGACTGTGGTTTTAGAAAGGAGAGAGAATGAGTTAACAGACAACAGAAACAGAAGCAGAATTAAAGACGGCGGAGGATGGACGCAATTGGGAGAGAAGGAAAAAAGGATGCGGCCGGGGACACCGTCAATGAAAGTGCAGCGGCTGCTGATTGGATGCAAGACAGAAAAGAGGCGTGCCTTGAGCTCTTGGAGCCAGCCAGATGGGAACTGGTCTGGCACTGGAAGCCAAAGAAGAGAAAAAGAAAATGAGATGAGATGAGGCACCCCAGTCAGGTACCGCTTGTTTTGCAGAAAACCTCAGTGTTTATCCGGTACCTTTCGGGTAAACCTTACCTACTAGAGTTGGTTAGAAGGGTCCTCTGCTACCGCTTTAGCCCCGGACACTTTCATTTGCATCAGGATCCATGGATCTCGTTTATTACCCGGGTTATGTACAGATTGGGTGAGTGGAAGATGGTTTCACAGCCTCTCTGTCCATTATCACGAGCCGGCTGAATCAGCAGAGATACTTTGTGGGAAAGCTAGAATTCCTCGTGTAACAATATACCTCAGGAAAGCTCTCCTCACTTCAATTCAGATAGCAATTGCTGTCGAAGCAAATCGTACGGTGCTCAAAGTTTACCTGAAGTGAGGGTCAGGGAACTCTGGACCCTGGTAGCCATCCAATACATCCTGGAGGTTATCAAAGCGGACTCCAGGGGACAGACCCTCTCTGCATGCACTCCATTTCATCACCATCAGAGCACTCTCTGGGAGATTGGAGAGCATCAAGAGCACGCCAGGTCGCTGACAAGGCCAGCAGGCCTGGCTGGCTACTCACCAGAGTCAAAGCCTGCAGTTTCTAATTTCTGGGGTGACCTTACAAAGATAGGTACACAAATCACTGCTTGCATCCATCCAAGTGTACAGTGTGTATATTCCTCAGCGCAGCCTTGAGCTCGGAGCCTCCCCCACTTCAGTATCGCTTGAGAGATCCAGCTTCTACTGGACGTGCTCCATGTCGTAAGTGGTCGATCCATTGGTTGCCCAGCAAAGCTCCCACCTATTCTGGCTCGTGACGGGAACCAGAGCCATGCACTTAAATGCATGGTGATGATCATTGCATTCTGCTGTGACAGTGCTGCATGGCGAGCGATAGGAAGAAATTCACCAGCGCCTGCAAAGAGCCGGTTCCCCAATTGAACAATATGCTAAAGCCCGTCCTCAAACGAGCGAACCTTTTCCAGGAACCAATTCAAAGCCAGACCAGGACCACGGTGAGGTGGAGTAATGGTGCCATCTGCTTTGGTTGTGGGTATCCATGGGAGATGGGCATGGCATGGCATGGTTTGTAAGTTGGAGCGAACGGGCAGGCATTGACAAGGCCGTCTCATCAGCTAGGTAGTGAAGCGATGTCCTGACTCTCGCAAAAGGAAAAGCACCCGCTAGTTAGTTAGTTACTATCCAAATTAATAAAGATACCTGCTCTCAGTCCAGTCGTTCGTTGCATCGCTATGCTCTCTACTCTCTACTCCATGTATGGCCGGTTGCAGAACAACTTGATTAGCTTTGAGCCAGTGGAGCTTTGTCGTTCGTCCCAATCGATTCAGGCAAGACCTGGCCTTCTGGAGTATAGCGCCTTGCCCGGCGGCGGGATGATCATGAAAGCCAAAATGCAGGCGGACAATCAAATGAATCAGGAAGGGCGTCAGTGGGAGACGATGAACAGTGGCAGATGCTAGGTACAACAACCATGACGATGCTAATGCTTTTATGGTTCGAAAAGCCAATCGGACACGGCCGAGAAATTTCTTTTTTGATGGTTCGTTTCCTGAAGATATCAATAGTAAGTTATCAGTCATATATCGCAATTGAAGTGTTGAAAGAACGGCACCACATGTGAACTTGGCTGTTTC
Source organism: Fusarium mangiferae (assembly GCF_900044065.1). Taxonomy (NCBI): domain Eukaryota; kingdom Fungi; phylum Ascomycota; class Sordariomycetes; order Hypocreales; family Nectriaceae; genus Fusarium; species Fusarium mangiferae. The sequence continues at coordinate 1,441,929 of NW_024573931.1, forward strand.
TGGCTTGAGGAGTCAACTTCAGTAGCCATACGTACATACTCGATACTGTACGGAGAATCAAACGATCTGCGGGCAACGAAACATGTACATATGTATATACAAATAGGGGCCATCCTTACGAACTGTGGAGTTGTCACAGCTCTTCGATGCACGGCACGATGGGCTAATAAGGCTGGCTGGTATAGGCTTGAGAGAGATGACTAACTGCATGATACTGATGAAGCTCTGTTCTGCAGTTGAAACACCCTTCATACAGAACTTGGACCCATTCGCGATGTTTGTTGTTTGAGCTTGATAAAGCCGTAGAGCCGTAGAGTTGCAGTCTTGATCATTTCGGCTCGGATCCGAGTTTCATTCAGCCTGCAGTGCCCATCATCACAGGCCAGGGAACTTGATCCGAAACGTCAGGCCAGGTCAGGTCAGGTTCTCAAATCCTTTGAGGTGCGCTATAAGTGCCCTGAGCTTAATACGACCTTAAAACGGCGAATATTCGTCTGTGGACGTGTTCAGGAGTTACTTCAAGTATCTCGTGTGATGTGATGTTGCGATTGGCCAACAGCTCCTGTTACAGCTTACCTAGGTAAGGTACATACCTACCGGTTGACGCAAGAGTAAAAGTGCTGGGGCTCCATGTCACTCACGATCCATGGTACCTTGCATCATGATCCATTTGTTTTCGTTTTCAGAGTATCTGCAGGCAGGCATGTATCGTCAGCAAACACCCTCAAAGTTAATTACAGTGGAAGTTTCAGGCTTGGCTATCATTTCTCACTTATGCACTGTCATGGTACTAATCTACATATTAAACGATACTTTACATGCCGTCATCGCCATCATCACCATCCTCAATAACACCAGCTGAGGTGTCTTTCCGCTCCTCAGCACGAGACGATATCGGCTCATTGCGTCGAGGCGCGTCTGTCCCGCCTCCCGCAGTCAATCGGCATTATCTTGGTGTTATCGTCCAGCTCTAATGCTGCCGTGTCCTACTGTATCCATCTTCTCCGCATTGTTGCTCCTTCTGTGCCCTCAACTCCGGCCACTCAACGTTTCAGCCGTTTGAAGCATCTTCACTGAGCATTGTCACTATTGCTCCACATAGGCCACTGAATGTCAAATGATACTGTTAGTCTGCCAAGCTCCTTGTCTCCTGACCAGGGTCTTCCTAGTTGATGGGTCGTTGCAGACGCTACTAAAGGGGGATCGCCCGAGGAGCGCCAGGGTCTGTCAATCACTAGCAGCAGCGCTTTTCGGCACAGAAGCCATCTAGAAGAGGAACCTCCATAATTCTCTTCTGTGGTGCCCGTGCTGTCATCCTTGTTTCATTGCTTTTTCCTTTTGTCTCTCACATCGGAGCGCTTTCCATCACGAACTGCAGTCTTGATCAAGACTCTCCGGTCTGAGCTACGTATACTACTATTGTGAACCTATGTACTATCCATTCTGTACCAGTAATAACAGTACAACTCGGGAACAGCTTGTGCGGCTGGCAGCAGGAACATGCTACACTAGCACCGTACTACGCAGTTTATTTGCGACACAGCTTGCATCCTGTGTGCTTGTGTCTCATCGGAGTTAACGAATCCTTATCCTCGCAACGGTCGAAACGCTTCTCTATCCAACACTCAAAATCGTGGTTCTCTGGTGTCATCAGATCTACAGCTAGTGAGAGGAAGTGCCAGCTTCTGGGTGTCGCTGCGACATTCCGTCGATCATCAACGAGCCGCGTGAGGCAGGGGAGTTTGGCATGACGGTCCGTCCGGTATCGATGGTACATATCAAACAACCAAAGACACACTCAGACGTTTTGTTGTTCGTGTCTTCCTTGACCGACGCTGACACTGACAGTTAAGCTATCAAGATCGACAAAGTCCGAGCAAACAATCTGGGAATAGTTACAAAGTCCGTTTCTGGTGTCTCCTGCCCGGTTAAGCATTCCCGTATTACACTGTCCCCCAAGCCCCCTGTGAAGAGGGCTTGTAAGTAATATCGTCGCGACTGACTCAAGTGCAGCGGACTTGGTGAGAGAACTACGTTACTACTAGCCTTTATGGAGTTGAAGGGGCCGTGATCCAATCAACGCCATAGATCTTCCCAGGAAAATGGGCACCGAGAACTGAGGATCCTCAAGAGCCTCGGCCACACCCCCAATGGTAATTGGTCCTTTTCAGTAATTGGCAGTTCTGGTTAGTGCCGAATTATAAAGGCGATTCCGTGTTGGCCCACACGTTTCTTTGGTAGTTGGCTGGCGATGTCTCCATGGTTGGTGATCAGACCTCTCCAAGTCCCTGGGATCTCTGATCACCTGCGCTACAGAATCACGATGTTTGTCAATATTTGGTAGAAAACGTTATCCGGATTCCACCGGCTAAAGTTTAATGCCTGCCCACTTGCTTTTTGGAATTGTTTCAAGATTGTTCGTTCTTTGGGGAGTGATCGGTCCATTAAATCCATTCGCTAAGATCCAAGTCTCAGATCTTCAACCTCACATTGAATGATTGGTTATCCTTGCTCTGAGCTTCCGAGTTCCAGGAACTTGGTGCTCAGCACACGAACGTTATGATGATGATGATCATCATCTACGATACACGGGCGCGCGACTGCGTCCGTCTTGATCGATGTTGTCATAACTTTCCACAGCGGTGCGGATATCGCTGGCTGGAAATACTGTGTATCAAACTCAAGACCACCCATCCTTGCTAGCTGAAGAAGCTCTCGGACCCCAAATTTCGCGTGGGCTCTTGATGAAATAAGGCAATTTAAACAACACCGAGACCACTCAGACTTTCAAGCTCCAGCACGATATTCATTTAGCGAAGTGGAGTCATCAAGTTTCTAGACGGGACCATTTCTTCAAACAGGGTGGCCACATGGCAGACTTGTTCCGCTTTTGATCTCCTACTGATGCTCATAACATGCAAATCATCTCCAATACAACCTCTGAATGGCATCATCTCGGGCTGGTACCCAACCGAGGCTTGGAATAAGATCAAAGATGCTTCTCTTTTCCATGCGATGTAACATATGATCTTTGGTTGCTAACTTTAGTATCTGAGACTGATCTTCAGTATTGCACGCCCAGTAAATTCATATAAAGACGGTGGCTACCTACTCAACGCAGACACTCTCACAACAAGAGTTGTGAAGCTCTGTAACAGCCAAATGCTCATTATTCCTCGAGGCTCACTTACTACCGGTTAATTGTTGAAAGATTTTGCATCTGACCTTGCTCTGGAAACTTTGGTAGGATGAGACCAGCATGACCATGACAAGTCCCTCTAACAAACAATCCATTCAAGGATGTATAGCGAAAGAGCTATTGTCAAGTGACAAACTTGATCATAGCCTGATCAACTCAGATTAGACAACTCAAGTGACAGTTGAAGCCAGTCAGATTCTTAGTTAAATCTCAAACGGAGTTCAGCAATCCGGTGTGCGGATGGGATGGTCTGGGTCAGCCTCTGACGTTTTCTCACGCCGACGATGAATGACAGTCTTTAGTATGCAATGGCAACAGGAAAGCGGTTCTCTCTACATGATATTGAAGCCTGTACCAACAAGAACGGCTGTGGCGGTTGAGTTTTACATGATATGTCAAGTAGAACTTATTAGAGTCAGACAAAGACGAGGCGACGACCACCCGAGCAAGCCACAACACTACTTACGAGGCAATTTCAAGCAAAGCTGTGGACCGGTACTCCCACGATGCGTTGATGTTAGCCTTGGGTCGGCTTTTGGGTCATTGGATGACGGATGGCATGCGAAGCAACATGATTCTGTCCGAGGTTGAGGTCAATTCAGCGATGCAACTCTCAACCAGAAACCTCGTAGAGGACAGTGCCGAGTCAATGTAACCCTGTCAGACATTGAAATTGGCTTGAATATCCGTACAGCCATCGGGAATGGCAATCGTCAAGATCGAAAGTCTGTTTCTAGGCCAAAGCTTCTCAGCCTAACCAGAGACACTTATTGAGAATGGAGGCGTATAAATCAAACCCCGTAACAGGAAATCAATTATCAGCGGGCTGCCACTATCACTTATAAGTTCCCAAAACCCTCTGCTAGTTGTTATTAAAGTTTGGTGTTGTCAAAAAGACCTTCCGGTTGCTTTGTTCTCTTGCCTCGACTTGACTTCTAGTGGCTGAAACTTTATATAAGAATTTGTCGGCAGATTTACACTGCTTGCTGTAGATATTGCTATAATTGCTGCTGACATGTGTATAATAATAGACGCTTGTAATGAAGAGAAGAGATCATAGGATAGAGTATTCTATCCATCTGGTGTACGAGAAGTCTAGAGCCTATGTGATTGGCTGATGGCTCAACTCAACACTGGAAGCGATTGCCCAGCTATTAGATCAAGACTCATTCATATTCAGGCGGTGACTGAAGTCTATTTCCAAGACAAGCATGAATCTTTCGCTGTTTATCAGAAATTCAAAGCTCAAATCACTCTCCCTACGGATGTGCAACGTTGTGGTGGCGAAGCTGATCTGAAACCTCGGGTGGCTGGAACAATAGATGCATGCGATGCTCTGTAGTTAGTTGGGGCCTTAAGGTCTAGATCTCTATCGCCACTAAACAAGCTTCTCTCGGCCCGGGAGTGCTCTGAAGAGGCCTCGTGTCTATGAAGATGGCAAAGGGCAAGGAAGTGGCAGGAAAATAGTTGATAGGTGCCGTATATAGACGAATAGCTATACCCGCCTAGGTTGGCACCATATCACTGTAGCTTGGCGGCGCCACTAATTGACAACACTTGCAGATCGCCAGCTCAACACCAGAGCCCAAGCTTCAACTTTCTCACCGACAGAGCCCGGAACAACGGGAACGGCAAAAAAGGTCCTCTTCTTGGGTAGACAAAACGGGCAACGGTTGGAATTGGACTATCCAGACTTAAAAAAAAAAAAATGTCTATTCCTATGCATCGACTGGGCGGTCGCGGTACGTCATCACAAAGAACATGGAACAACAAAGTTGTTGTTTGCGCCGGAATCGGCAACGCGAGACTTCGAAGTGCGGCGCTTTGATATGAGACGTCAAACACTGACAGTTCGATCTGGTTAGCCTTTGCTCACGACGATGACGATATCGAACAAGAGTACGACCGATTGAGAGACTTGGCGCGCGCTGAGGCCGAGAAGCGCAACGATTGCTTCGCGCGTGTACGTTGAATACAACCCGTGTTGGCCGGAGGGCAATACAAGGTAGCTAACTTTGCTTGCAGTCGCGTCAGGCATATGAAGATGGCGATGGTGCTGGGGCAAAGGAGCTCTCCAATCAGGGCAAGGCACATGCTGCCCGTATGGATGATTACAACCAGCAAGCGGCCGATTTCATCTTCCGTGAGAACAACGCTTCTGGTCGTGTAGAGGCGGACTCGATCGATCTTCACGGTCTCTACGTCGAGGAGGCTGAGCGAATTCTTGAGGAGCGCATTCGTGCAGATCAGCGCAACGGACAGACACATCTCTATGCCATCGTCGGCAAGGGACACCACTCAGCTGGTGGTGTCCAAAAGCTCAAACCCAAGGTCGAGGAGCTGTGCCAAGAACTCGGCCTCCGATACGAAACCGATGAGGACAATACTGGGCGGATTATCATCAACCTCCAGGGCGGAGATCCTGTCCCTCCCTCGCACTCTGGTGGCTACGGTGGTCACCATGGTGGGCAACAGCATCACCAGCCTCAACATCATCAGCCTCAGCACCACCAGCAGGAACAGCAGAACGACGACGGGCAGGTACTGCCTTGGATCCTGAAGAAGCTGGAGAAGGCCTGCTGTGTGGTCATGTAAACCTTGGATGTACTCTTCTGAGTTGCCACTTTTGGAATGCTTCTTTGGACTGCCTCTTTAACGCATTTATACCCTGATCTTGTGGGGTGGGAGAGATTGTGACTTTCTGAAATAATCTTTTGTGATTTCTCTATCTTGTCGAGCATTCTGGAAAGGCCAGATGACTTAAATGAGAGACATGCGGAACGTTCATGTTAAGAATTGAATTGACGGAAATATTTATCAAGTCTTTGTTTGCTCGCTAGACATAGGAAATCTGTATTGTATGTAGATCAAGGCTCCTCTATACCCAAATGCGTCTGTGAAATCGAACGCTTCAACGTTTTGTTACAATATAATCAAAGGTCTTCTTAGACATCACTTGCTTATGCTTCAGTCGAGTCCTTAATGTTAATAATCTCCTGGCTCTCTGTGGGTTTAGGAGCCTTACAGAGAGTGAATCCGACGGCCTCGCAGATGATCGCGACCATCATCTCCATGATTATACCAGCACCGAGATACATCCAAACATCCTGCTTGTGGCCGCCAAGGATGAGAGCGCAGGTGTAGGCAAGTCGGACAATGACAAAGGGCAGAGAGGCACCAACGGCAATGAGAAGTCGATGCTCTCCATCAGCAATGTAGGACTGGCTACGGAGAGCAAGGAAGAACTGGCCCAAAACCAAGACAAGTACAATAATCATGAGAATGACACCAATCTTGCACTCGGAGTTGTACTTGACACTGGGAGAGGAGCCGTTGAGTTCGTAGTCCGAGTTGGCACCGCCAACTGAGATAAGGATGATGGCAGCAAGCATCAGGAGTTGGATCGCGCGCTGATAGATTGGTAGAACGCTGGGGCCGCCCTGTCGCTTGATTGAATCGAAGCAACGACTAAGCAGGCCGAGAAGGATAAGAATCAAGGGGCCGAGACCGAGACCGTTCAGAGTTAGCCAGCCAACGTAGAGGCTTGTGTTGCTTGGGTCGTTGATGGTTGCAAGTAGCATTGAAGAGCCGATTAGACGGGCAAGCGATAGGATGCAGATGTAGAGCCAGCCAGCAGTGCGTCCAAAGCCATGGCTCTTGCAGAGAAAGAGGGCTCCGATGAGGATGAAGGTATAGATGACAATCTCGGCGATGGCGATGTCATCGTGAGCGTCCATAGGTCGAGCCATTATAGTTGAATGTGTTGTGGTAAGTACCTATGTGAACAGAAAATCGGTTGAGTCTCAAGATGGTCCTTGGAGAATAGTTGATTTGTAGATGAATTGATGTTAGGAGAAGAGTATTGAATGAAGAAGCGATAATTATATTGCTGTTCTGATCTATTGAATGTTTCTCTCGACTTGAGACATACAGGCATACTTATACATGTCACCGTCGACTCACATTCCCAGCTTGAATATAGGAGATGCTGTACAGTCGGCAGAACGGCAATATCATAGCCTCAGTTGTTCCCACTGAATATCGACAGCTCGAGACAGTTACCCAAACGAGACAAGGTCCTTTACCAGATATGCATGAGAAACAGAGACTTAACCATAGATGTTGCCGCTGTGTGGCATCAGATTCCCGATATACAGGGTCGCATGCACAATCAGAATGCGATATCCCTCCAAGGCTGAGTGCATTCATCGAATCGCATGCCCAATTTGGTTTAGCTCAAGATCTACTCAAATGGGATTACAAGGTTCGGGTCTGTGGCTGTAACGAACCTTACCTTGTAGGGCTGTCTATTCGAGTGCCGTGATCCGTGTGAACGACCAAAGCGAGAGCGAATATGTTGATCGGTGACGCTTCTTCTGCATGTAAGATCGTGGCTTGTACCTGCAAGGGAAGGCTCTTTCTTGAATACCTAGAATTTTGAAATTCCTCTTCCGTGGAAGTTCTTGAAACTGCGAGTATCGATATCTGCCCAAGACCAGGGAGGGTACCTTGGTTACTTCGGCTTTGCCGCCTCGAATTATTTTCCTGCTGAAGACTTGAAGTACTGGTCCTCAGCTGAAAACGAATTACATCGTATGAGGCCGTGATTTGACTCACTCGAGCTTGTTCTGTTGATCTATCAAGGGTCTTCTCGCAGGCACTACAAGTAAGCTAAAGTAACCCCACACAAAGTGAACCCTCCAAATGACGTCGAGCCTTTCTAAAATTCTCCAATCGACAACTTCCTCCACTAACGAGACCTCCAAACCAACTTCGACAGCGCCGAAAGAGGCCTCTTATCCGCATCCTACTATTTCCAAGGGTAGTTGTCGATCTGGGAAGTCTGAATCATTTCCTCTCACCAGACGATGCCTGTGTGTCCCCCACTTTGTGACAACTTGCACGACCCCTCAGCTAAATCATTACCCAGCTCATCATTGTCTCTGGACTACCTACCTCAGGCAAGTCGACACGATCACAACAACTCTACAATTACCTCTCCAATCGTATCGCCGATTCGAAATATCGCCTACACCTCATCTCTGATGAGTCCCTCTCCATCTCCCGTTCCGTTTACGATCTTTCAAGTCTCCCAGCACATACCAGGTCTGCCAACGCCTCAGAGAAGGATGCTCGCGCTACAATCTATGGCGCCGTGAAGCGCGTACTTAGCGACAAGGATATCGTGATTCTTGATGGCTTAAATTACATCAAGGGTTGGCGATACCAACTACACTGCGAATCTAAGGCTGTGCGCACACCGAGCTGTATACTGCAGATTGGATGTTCAGTGGATAAGGCACGGGAGGTTAACGAGGCCAGACTAGAGAAGAGAGAGGCTGGGGCATCCAGGGCTGTGAATAAAGAAGAAGAAGCAACGTCTTCAGCTACAACTTCCGGTGATATGATCGTGGACTCTGCAGAGCCGTACGAGCCCGGCAACTGGGACAACTTAGTCTTTCGATACGAAGAACCCAATCCGATGACCAGGTGGGACAGTCCTCTCTTCACACTTATCTGGGAGGACGATGATGCCCAAACCAACAAGGTCTTCTCCGACCTCTGGGACGCAATCGCCGGTGAAGCCCGCAAGGTTGTGCGTCCGAATCAAGCAACGATACAGCGCGGCCGCGAGGAGAGTGGCGACTACTTGTATCTCCTGGATCGCGAGACGTCGGATGTTGTGAAGCGCATAGTCGAAGCACAGCGAGAGGGTGACGATGTTGACGAGGTACGGATACCGTCTGGCTCTGTAGAACTGACGATACATTTGCCCACGGGGAAAAAGGTTGGCCTCCCGCAATTACAAAGACTAAGGCGGGCGTTCATGGGGCTGAATAGAGGTGGTATTGGATTGGAGGCTGTGGGCGATATGAAGTCTTCACGGCTGAGAGACACCTTTGTGACGTATCTCAATGATGCGTTTGAGAAGGATGAGTAGTAGTTATCTCTCCGTGCGGTTCAATGTGATAGCTTTATGATGCATGATGTGACGATAGTCTTGATACTTGCTTCCATGATCACACAATAAACTTTCTCACATGCCTAGTGAGTTCAGAATTGTTGGTAGAGATACATCGCCGGGCGGGATGTACCTGCGATGGGAAAAATGAAATCAGCATAGTAGATTCATACAAATGTGCTCCCTCATGGTGTTAATCACAAGTTGAACATGACAACAGAGCTTTTGATTGGTTGTAAGTTCTGTAGCTCCAGGGTAATTCCAGACAGTGTAGGTAGGTACCTAGATAGTTAGGATGGTAGATAAATGCGAGAAGCTTGAAGCTCGGACGAGGAATAACTGCAGCTAGTACCCTCACGGTCGAGAGGAAGTGGTTTGAGGATGCCCAGATGCCCCGAGTCATAGCACGGCCCCGGTTGACACCATTCCTTACCTCGCCGACAAGTTCAATGGCAGATATCGTTCCATCATGTTTGTCAGCAGTGTACAGTAGGTTACCGGGTGATTCGAGATTCAAGATGGCGAAGAGGCGACTGGATCTATGAGATCCCTAAGTAAATTATAGTGGGCAAAAAAGCACCAGGGCAGTGTTGGAAAATGGCGAATGAGTCAAGACTTGATACATATGTATCGTTAGGTACTTAACAGTGCAACTGAGGCCGCGCAACAAATGGAAGCCTTTGACGATCCACCATGACCGCCATATGCAGACCAGACAGTCTGGGCGGTAGTAGTAGACTGAGCTACCAATGCAAGAGTTAAGTTCTGTCCACGGTTCCTGCGTGGCACTCAACAAGGTGGCGGGATCATGAGCGAATATGTGTAAGAAAGGGTAATTTGCGCAGTATGTTTAAAATCATTATAGAGAAAACTAAAAGTCCATTTCGCAACCAAAACTCACCTTGTTACAGCACAATGGAAGCTTCTGCTGGCTTCCACCTGTTTTGCCTTTGTAGTCGTCACTCTCTGTTTGCCTGTTGCTACCGCCTTGCGCCCGCCTCTGCTTCATCATGCTAGTGCCAGCCTAGAGCCCCACCATCAAGCTAAGCTACTTCCAACACTGCAACATCATTGTTCCGCCCCGGTTCAGGGCGTCCGGTGATATCATTGGCCCACAGCTGTGGCGGTCGGCCAGTGAATCGCTGTCAAACAGTTCCGATGAGAGGGAAGGGTGCCCTGTGGCCTTTGAGAACAGCTCGAACCTTCGTTACCTTACCTCCGACCTCACCTCTGCTTTAACTCTTGCATCTCTTAACCTTCAACACAAACTTTTGTCTTTACATCTCCCCACGAAGTCTCCCTTTTCTGCAATTTCTATTTAAACCCTCGTCACACACGCAAGAGCCAGCACTTGGCTTTTTCTATCTTGCAACACTCACAGCTCCCCCTCCTTTCGTCATCACCGAGCCAGCATCAGCTTCGCCTGAAGCATCCAGATAACCATCATGGCTCCCCAGCCTGACGAGCACCACCCCCACAAGAAGGTCAACTTGACGTATGTGAAAACCCAAATCTGGATCTATTCCGATCACTGTTATTTTGCCAAGCGGAATCACTGACAAGATACAGCGACCCTTCCGGCGCCGAGGTCAAGAACGTTCGTGTCATCCCATCTGATGAGATTGCCCAACATGCCGCTAACCGCTGTACAGGAAGATGATGTCGCGACTGCGATTCTCAAGAAGAAGAAGAAGCCTAACCAGTTGATGTAGGTGCTTTGCGCTGTACCTATCGCATACAATTACTGACATCACCAAGGGTCACCGATGCCGTCAACGATGACAACAGCATTATCGCCCTCTCCGAGGCCACTATGGACCAGCTCCAGCTTTTCCGAGGTGATACCGTTCTGGTTCGAGGCAAGAAGAGAAAGGACACCGTCCTCATCGTTCTTGCTGACGAGGAACTCGATGATGGTAGCGCTCGCATCAACCGAGTCGTTCGCCACAACTTGAGAGTCAAGCACGGTGATATGATCACCATCCACCCTTGCCCGGATATCAAATACGTCAGTAACCACCGACTATAAAAATGAACTAGCCTCTAACGTTTCTGCAGGCCAAGCGAATTGCTGTTCTCCCCATCGCTGATACCGTCGAGGGTATCACCGGTTCATTGTTCGACGTTTTCCTCGCTCCCTACTTCCGAGAAGCTTACCGACCTGTTCGCCAAGGAGACTTGTTTATCGTCCGCGGTGGTATGAGACAAGTAGAATTCAAGGTTGTCGAGGTCGATCCTCCCGAGTATGGTATCGTCGCACAAGATACTGTTATTCACTGCGAGGGTGAGCCTATCCAGCGAGACGAGGAAGAGAACAACCTCAACGAGGTTGGTTATGATGACATTGGTGGATGCCGAAAGCAAATGGCCCAGATCCGAGAGATGGTTGAGCTTCCTCTCCGCCATCCTCAGCTTTTCAAATCTATTGGTATCAAGCCTCCCCGGGGTGTTCTGCTCTACGGCCCCCCCGGTACCGGTAAGACTCTAATGGCTCGAGCTGTTGCCAACGAGACTGGTGCTTTCTTCTTCCTCATCAACGGTCCTGAGATCATGTCCAAGATGGCTGGTGAATCTGAGTCAAACCTTCGAAAGGCTTTCGAGGAGGCTGAGAAGAACTCCCCTGCCATCATCTTCATCGATGAAATCGACTCTATCGCCCCCAAGCGTGAGAAGACCAATGGTGAGGTCGAGCGACGAGTCGTCTCTCAGCTCCTTACCCTCATGGACGGTATGAAGGCCCGCTCCAACGTCGTCGTGATGGCCGCTACCAACCGTCCCAACTCTATCGATCCCGCCCTTCGACGATTCGGCCGTTTCGATCGTGAGGTCGACATTGGTATTCCTGACCCTACCGGTCGTCTTGAGATTCTTCAGATTCACACCAAGAATATGAAGCTCGGCGATGACGTCGACCTGGAGCAGATTGCCTCCGAGACACACGGCTACGTCGGTTCCGATGTTGCTGCCCTCTGTTCCGAGGCAGCCATGCAGCAGATTCGTGAGAAAATGGATCTCATCGATCTCGACGAGGACACAATCGATGCCGAGGTTCTTGACTCTCTCGGTGTCACCATGGAGAACTTCCGTTTCGCCCTCGGTGTGTCCAACCCCTCCGCTCTCCGCGAGGTCGCCGTTGTCGAGGTTCCCAACGTTCGCTGGGAGGATATTGGCGGTCTCGAGGAGGTCAAGCAGGATCTCAAGGAGAACGTTCAGTACCCTGTCGATCACCCCGAGAAGTACCTCAAGTTCGGCATGTCTCCTTCTCGAGGTGTACTGTTCTTTGGTCCTCCTGGTACGGGTAAAACTATGTTGGCCAAGGCCGTTGCCAACGAGTGTGCCGCCAACTTCATCTCCGTCAAGGGACCCGAGCTTCTCAGCATGTGGTTTGGTGAGTCTGAGAGCAATATCCGAGACATCTTCGACAAGGCTCGTGCTGCCGCTCCTTGTGTTGTCTTCCTTGACGAACTTGATTCCATTGCCAAGGCTCGTGGCGGATCCATGGGTGATGCTGGTGGTGCCTCTGACCGTGTCGTCAACCAGCTTCTGACTGAGATGGACGGTATGACTTCAAAGAAGAACGTCTTCGTTATTGGCGCCACCAACCGACCCGAGCAGCTAGACCCTGCTCTGTGCCGACCTGGTCGTCTCGACTCGCTCATCTATGTACCTCTGCCCGATGAGCCTGGTCGTCTCAGCATTATCAAGGCCCAGCTCCGCAAGACCCCCATCGCCTCCGACATCGACTTCGGCTACATCGCCTCCAAGACCCACGGTTTCTCTGGTGCTGATATCGGTTTCATCACACAGCGTGCTGTCAAGATCGCTATCAAGGAGTCTATCGCTGCCGATATCGAGCGCCAGAAGGCTCGCGAGGCTGCTGGTGACGAGATGGACACAGACGAGGATGCCGAGGATCCCGTGCCCGAGTTGACCAAGGCCCACTTCGAGGAGGCCATGCAGATGGCTCGCCGATCAGTATCTGACGTTGAGATCCGCCGGTACGAGGCTTTTGCCCAACAGATGAAGAACGCTGGCCCTGGTGCCTTCTTCAAGTTCCCCGAGGCCGGTGCCGAGGCTGCTGGTGCTGACGGTGGTAACTCATTTGGCGATGCTGGCAACGATGATGATCTCTACGACTAAGGACGGCAACGACTGTATGGACATGAGTCCTTTGTATTCTAATAATTTCACTCGCACATCTCTACATTGGCTCGTAGGTTGCTAGTGAGTAATCTACTCACGCATTCTATGCTGCCGATATTCGAATGGGAGTTGGTAGAATGGTAGAGCAAAGAAGAACGGCAACCTGATCCTGGCATTTCTGATGAGCCAGAAGGATATGAAAGCAGTCACTGTGTGACTCGAGACGGATTTGCGTTTGATAGATGATGAAATTGATTCCCTTAGCTTTATATCAAGTCTCAAAGTGATTGTTTCTCGTGTGTGCTAAATTGCTTGTCCTCTGTTCGCAAACGCCATAGACTAAATCTTCGTTGAGATGGGCGCTTCCTGTTTGGGCCCTGTACTGTATGGCCTTTGATACAAGGCTCTTGTTGAGCGGTCGCCCTAATACAATGAAGCAGAGAGCTCCATCAGTTTGCAGCTGGAAAGGAACATTTCTCTCCTTCACGTGGAGATATCCATAAAAGTACATCATGATGCCTTGGGGCGCCAAGAAAGGCAAGCATTTATTTTCCGCCGTAGCAAACTTGTCAGAGGTTATCATCAGGGTAATGTCTATTCATTTGTGTCATACGTAGTTATCGTCTCGTGTTCATGTTTTTGGGATCCTGTCTCCCTTCCAACACCCGCGCGAGTATGTTTGTTGTGTATTATATATAATATGGGTTAGTCTGCTATTCAAGAAAGGCCCCCATTAAGCTATTCGTTTGGGCGTATCCTAACTTGTCCGGCTTTGCGTATGTAGGACATGGTGGTTTATGGTGGTAAGCACCCGAGTTGTCGAACCCTTGGTTGGGCTTCTCGCATTGTTTGGATTTTGTCTTCGATTTTGTCGTAATTCAGAATGCCGGGCAGATTTTCCGATGCGACGAGATGTATTCTGTCACCTCTTGACTTGGGGATTTTTGTTCAAACGTTTCAAGGCATAGCCGCATCTTAAGCGGTTCCTTCGTCCTCGATGTCGCAAACAGCTTCTAGGCTCTCCCTGGTGACGCGAAGAGCCTCGTCGATTACCGACTCCGGCACAGCAAGACTAGGCTTAGCGTCGGTCGCGCCATTAGTCTTCGTGGCATCGCCGTTTGTTGCAGGCTTAGCGCTCGTTCCGTTCGAGTTCGATGATATGGGGTTGAGGGCAGAATCGTGGCGGACATCTTCAAGCACGCGACTCAGTAGGGCGGGAAAGGTTGTCACTTCGCCAGAGCGCAGCAGAGCGAGTGCATGCGATTGGATAGCCGTGGGCCAGTTCGTAGAATGGGAGTTCAGCGCGTGGAGAAGAGCATCTTGTATTCTTGGGTAGTGTGTCAGTGGGTTGTCATGATAGAAACTAGCGAGGGAGG
>NW_024573931.1:1456698-1608680 GCF_900044065.1 Fusarium mangiferae
GGGGGCATACTTTGAGACGTGACCGTCGCGCAGAAGGACTGTGTTGATTTGTGACCGTAAATCTGGATCCAGAGTCGCCTGTGTGTGGTTTGCGGCGCTGGAGGGCACCTTGACGGGGGTAGAGGGTGTGTTGCTGGACATGATGGCGATGCAGGTCGAGGATGATCTAGTTTGGTCGCTCTGAGAGACAGCGTAGACGGGAGAAGACGTAGAGTGTTGATCTGGGGGGACTCTTGGCCAATCGAAGTAGTTTCGCCCTCGATACCAAACCAAATATCGTGTATCAGACACAGCGAGTGCTTTCGATCGGTCGCTCCGAAGCTTGAATATTGCCCGTTGGGTCAGGAGTATCGCTTAGTTAGATAACAATTGAGCTAGAACAATACGATTAGCGTCGGTCTCCGACCTGAGCAAAGGGCCAAAATAGAGCTCTTACCCACCCACAATGTATCGCTAGAGGCCAACTCAATGACACAGAAGATAGAGGTTAGTTAATCGTCAGAATGTAGTAGCAAGGCTGAGGCTGGTGATGAAAGCTTCAGGGCACACAAGGCTGAAGTGCGTTTGTGTCTGATTGGGCGCAAGACCCCACTCTGGCTGTGGCGGTGCTCCATAGAGAAACTTATTGTCCTCTTATCGACCAATCCCAATATTGGAAGAATAAACAACACAATATCATCTAATTAGAACCAGCACTTACACGCTCTGGACGACAATGAGACAAACATGCAGCAAGTTATCTCTTCCAGTTGAATAGAAGCTCCAGTAGAGCACAATGGCGCTTGTTTCCCCAAATCCGTTGGCATTTCTCGTTGTATGTTCCAATCCCTGGTCAAGATCTCTTCGCTTGCTGAGTGGCTTGTTTACGATTTTGACCCCCCTACCTAGTTCATTGATTTACACCACGCACTAGATATCACCAAAGGAATTTAGTCAATCCCATCAAACTCATCTTGTGGGCTACGTTCGGTCTGAAAAGAGATTGAAATCTCATGGCACTCCTTAGTACACGAGAATTTGTGATATCTCACTGTGGACTTGAAATTTCCATCAACTCAACACATTCAGTCATATCTGAATGCTATTGTCAATAACGATTGGAAGTACTGTTCCTACCGAAGATAATACAACGGCTTAAGACATAGATTCTATCTATCATGTCTATTCACCATCTCGAAACAGCATTACAGCAAGGGATGTTTAAGCGAAACTCAAGTCTTATGACAACTTCATGCAACAAGCAGAGTCGTTGAACCATAAAGATTTAAGGTTAACGAAAAGAGCATGAGAAAGGTCTGTACTACAACATTCTAGGCCAGGTGAATGTGACTCTATGGGGCAATTGCGTTTTTTGACGTTAGATGTGAGGACTTGATCAGTTTCTGGAGGCTGGTATACGGCACTTTTGTAAGTGATAAAGAGGATAATCTCTAACTTACGTCCCACCATGTCAGAGATTCTGTAGGTTAATTAAGTCAGAGAGAATCGATCGCTATCTCAAAAATCTCCCAAGTAGCCCACTATCAACTATTGACTATCTCGAGGAATTCGATGGGCCGATGGCCCTTAATCAGGTAATTGCTCTCATACAACAGGCCAATGCCAGCTTCGAGGACAATATATCATCTCTAATAATAGACAGAAAAGGGTGCGATGAATGAGCACGGGCTTGTTTTGGAATTTAGTTGATGTGATTTGGGGGGGGGGGGGCATATCGTGAGATATGGCAACACTGTATCTCTTGGGTATAACGTGAAAAGAGACGGCCGACACTCGTACATCGTTCCTCAACACATAGAATGGCCAGTAGGGCGTGTCCAAGTTGCTCTCACAGCCTCACTACGACCCCTGACGCCATTTCTTACACGTCAATAATGTTTGTACCATGGTAGAGTTGAGTCAGACCTGATGGCAAAACTCGTATCATCATGACAAGATCCCCGCCATTGGGCTTGCTTGCAATTCCAATGTGCCTCACGACCAAGCCAATGGTCTGGCCGCTCAATTCGATACACTGGTCACGACATCGGAGCAAACAAAAGTTACTCGCCGTGGCTAATCTGGGATGCCGACGGCAGAGGACATATTGACCATCCTTCAGAATGTCATCAACATGGATGTGAGACGGTCTACTTACCCTGCATCCTCAAAAGTCGTTTCACTTGTAAGTAGTTGGAAGACAGACAGACAGACAGACAGATGCTCGTCTGACGGGGGGGAAGAGTTCCCCGTTCCGTGTACTAGGCATAACTTTGCGCCTTAAGAGGATGCAACCATCCTCATCCTTAACCAACAAGG
Organism: Fusarium mangiferae; assembly: GCF_900044065.1. Lineage (NCBI taxonomy): Eukaryota > Fungi > Ascomycota > Sordariomycetes > Hypocreales > Nectriaceae > Fusarium > Fusarium mangiferae. The sequence goes on from NW_024573931.1 coordinate 1,458,997, forward strand.
ACGATGCGGGTGTCATCCGGGAACATCCACTACTGAGTCGAGGGATCCGGGGCGTACAATGGCCCATGGGTAGCACCATGTGGCTATCGGGCTGACATTTGTGCTCATGACGATGAAGAGACATACATGGTTTTGCCATGGTCGATGTCGATGGTGTTGAGCCCTGTCGTCGCCAGTGATTTACCTTGGGATTATGCAATGTGTTCCGACGGGTACTTTACCCCAGGCATCCACTGCACAGACTGGCGGTACCCGAATCATCCATCCATGTCAACTATCTCACCGGCCGGAAATCCCACTTTTGACTGGACTTGGACTGACTTACGGGCCGACCCGTTGGTATACCCGGTAATGACAGTTTCCCAGTTGGAGCTTGTAGGTATTGCACTCACTCTTCACACCGACACATCACCGTCTCGTCTTGCTTGTTAGCCTGCCACGCCACAATCAAAGGATTGAGCTTCCTGTAGCTGTCTAGTACAATTTTCCGGAAGCTTCGCTCCACCGCGCAGCACGGCTCCGTTCCCAGCCATCACATGAGCCCTTGCTGCCGCAAGATGGGATAACTTGGGGAAGTCAACCGATTATTCTTGGTTAGGGGGGGAGACAGTTGCTTGTTTGTTCGGTAGCTCGCCAACCCCGGTAGCCACCCCGACATTGCGGTCATAGTTATAGGCGGTGAACGGCACCCAAGAAGCAACAAAAAGGCCCTCATAGCGAACCCTATCGCATCGACCCATCACAGTTGCAGCTGAGAGCAGGGAGAGCTCTTAGGCTCTTGGACTCTCGTTTTCCCACGTCAGACGGGCCCCAACTTACAGCTGTTCAAGGGTTTATTCCCTCAGCGATTTTGAGATAAGAACTTCATGTGAAACCTGCTGGCTATCTGGAGGTTTCCAAGGACTTGCATATAATCTGCGAAGTCATGGGTATGTTTAACATACGCTTGATGCGAATCATTGAATCGTGAAAGCAGCATGCGAGCAGGATCGCAAACGTTGTCCATCTCCATCTCCATCATATTGCATAATTTGGCTAAGTGAAACGAAGTTCTGTTGTTTTCAGTGCATGAAACAAATGCTTCTGATAGGCCAGACTGTCACATCTGAAACGAAGACACTTATCGCAAGGAAAGTAAACCAACCGTCCTGCATAGTCAGAGTTGAGATTCCGAGCTGCATATTTCGGTCTCTGTTCAAGTGGTTGCAGGACGTCAACAAGAGACCTCCTTGCTTGCCAAGGCGAGGAAAGAGAGAAACAGCCCACTTGACAAGCCCAAGTAGCATGCCGGTTTTCATATTTTTCTCATAGTATTACCCTTACCTCCCACAAATCTCAGTTATTCAGACACCGTTCACAACTTGTCTTGGACCACTTCTATGCAGTACGTATAACCGGCTTCATTCGACCATGAAAGCCCCGACAAGTCCCGCAATGCCATCAGTATTACTTCCTGTTGCAAGGGTTTGAGTATGATTTCGGCTCGCGGTGAAGCTGGTTGGACCCATTGGAGCGGAAACCTGCAAGCTTGTTTGTATCACAATGCAACCGTTATCGAAACTCGGGATGAACCCCATTTGCTGGAATAAACTTCCCGTTAGTCGACAGACTTGTCGGTGAGCCATGTCTTGAAGTATCTTTTTACCTGAGGTGATAGCATGAGGCATGTATACACAAGGATGCATGTCGTCGAGCCGAAGTGCCTAAACTCGCTGACAGGGTGGTGGTGATTAGCTGGGCTAAGTCCCCCTCGCGATTGAGGCTGAAGTATCGGATTGGAGATCTTGTCCTTTAATGTGGGGGATGATGATCATCGAGGCTGGAGGCGAAGAATGAGCCGGAGCCAAAGAGTAGTGGGCCATCTCCAGGATCTCCTCGTGGTTGACCGGTCAAGTGAAGTACCGCGCAAAGCCAACGTCCCACACCACGCATCCACCCATCATATTGCTTTGCAGCCACGCACATGCTTCCCCAGAAAACTAGAACAGGCAGCTGAAGCGTATTCAGCTGCATATTATACGTGCAGTGACGTTGGGGAGCCACGAGGACTTAGTCAGAAGCGTTGCAAGCCATGAGAGACACCACTTGATCCAACAGCGAGTGACACCGATTGTGCTATTCATGCATTTCATTGACATGAGATAACCATAGAGCGCGGGGGGTTGTATCCTAGCAGACTGAGGAAGAATGAATGACTCGCCAAAAGCACCCAAGACGCAACATCGAAGGGCGGCCATTTTCAGTCGTATGTATCGTCCCGTAGCTCCTTGTGGGCCTATGAAACACAAACCGATGGCGAGCCGCATATGGGCGGATGTATTGCTTGGCGAGGCCGAGACCCAATAGAACGGAGTTTGCATGAAGGATGTCTCTGGAACTAATCTCATTGAACAGAGTATTGAGGCCTGTACCCATGTGAAATTTATGAGTACCAGAGCAGGGAAGTCAAGTCCGATACCACGGGCTATGAAGACGAATCGACAAAATGATCAAAGGACTACCGGCAAGACCATAACCTATCCCAGGATGTTGAGCAGCGCTGTGCAACGAAACAGTCCCGAGATGGGCTTGCCAGGACTCAATTGAAAACGCAATGCCTGCCCAATACTGCCTGGCACTTTTTAAGGACAGATCATTTCCCCTGCCGAGGTGGAAATGCATAGAGCTGCCGGCGGTTTTGAGTTTCGAAAAAGCAATAAGGCAGTATAAGCTAGGAGAGAGTGTCTATGGACAAGACATTGGCAGGGGTCTTCGGGGGCAGGGTTATCTGTGCGAAGGCCTGTAGTTAACATAACCTGACATGATGACTGCGAGGTGAGTAAGGTAGGTCAGCGACCAATGCGATGAGTGAATCTGCGGCCTTGAAGCAATAAGCAAAGAAAGGGACGTCACGCGGTAACAATATAGAGGAAACAAGATAGACGAGAGAAGATGAGAGCCTTCGAAGCTACTCATGCCGGACAGTGGAGTGTGTAGGACTCATGGCCAGAGCTGAACGAATGATGCATCACCACTTGGGAACCGAATAAAGATCGGTATGATAGGTATGTTTTGACGAGTATAAACGGCCCTTCTTACCTAGGTCCTTTGCTCGCGAGATACGACACACTAGACAAGTGTGCAGCTAGTGATAAGGCGCAGAAGACCATGGATCAGGCATGTTGAGCCGGCAGCGGAAGTTGTGAGAGGTGAGTTGTCAGACAAGCAGTTTTCCATGAAGCCGGCAAGGTGTGAAGTTGTGGAGGGAAGCTGAAGGAGACTGACCGGAGTGGATGTCTAAGGAGGTACCGAGATAGGTAAGTATCCCATTCAATCCACCAGGTTGTACCTACCTAAGAGAACCTATGTAAGGCATTGATTGAATCTCAGGCACTCTAGGTACCTACTTACTGAGGTATTCGGCATGAAATCCCCACCGGCCCCGACCTTCTATGTTCGCTGACTCTTTCCTTGCTGATGCGATCAGGTGTTGAAGGTGTTGACAAGAAAGGTACAGTGCAGCGCAGAAAATAGGAGTGTAGTGCAGTGCAGCGCAGTACAATAAAGGAAGGAAGGAAGGCACAGCAGAAATAAAAACAGCAACAGTTGGCCTCAAAGACTCTGGGAGTTGCAGCCGGCGGCTGGCAACATCTCATAATGTAGGTGAAGGGAAGTTAGGTAAGCGAAGGGGACGCTCATATCGAATCGTATCGAGTCTCGATATCTTTCTGGTGGGAGGTGGCGACTTAAGAAGGCGCCGTTAGAAAGGATATCCTTGAGATCAATATATGCATCTGAATCAATTAGGCACTCGCTGACTATGCTCGCCTTGTTTTGAGTTGTGCAGACTGATGCACGCTGCCGAAATGAATAAGATACCCCAGTATCTTACTGCGTGAGATATCTATTCATTCCTGAGTTGTATGTGTACAACCTACTATAGGTAAGTATTGGATGCAAGAGCTCTATCCTAGCAACCTTCCAGTTTCACTTCGGGGCATACAGACATACACATACTCACCTACCTACCTATGCATACATAATGCATACATTATGTATGGCATCCCGTAGCTCATATCTCACATTACTAGGTAGCACCTCGTATTACCTCAATCACATCACATCAGCAAGTCTGACTTGACCTGAATGGCCTGAATGGCCTCACTTCTCGCTTCTACAGATAGCCCATGGGGTAACACGTGCCTGGGTGTGGATGCCAAGCAATATATTCTCGGGGTGAATCTGTTACAAGATGGAAATCAAGAGGGCATGGATTTGCCAGATCTCGACCTGGCCCAAGCCCCCTCGACTAGATGCAGTCGTCTGCAGATATGACACCACCGACTGCCCAATACAGCCACAAACAACAACAACAACAACACAGTACCTACCGCCAACACCACTTTGATTAAGCTACAGGACCCGAAGAAAAGGGTGAGGCTTGAATTAGTCGGAGTGAGACGAATGTGCATGTTTGACTCTTTTAGAATGTTGATTCTCACATTCGGCAGCGGTGTTGGAGTGTTTATTCCTTTGGAGGTGTCCTCACTTACACCGAGAACAGCGGTATCAATTGTGGAGGTGGGGTCATTATCACGCTTACAGTACTCAGACATTTTCATGATCTTTGGCTCTGGCGAACATAGAATTGGATGCCAATCCATACCGTTTTCCATGTTATGAATTAGAACACCAAACCTTACTGATCGGTTGGAAATGGAGGGTTGTGTCAATTTGGCTTGGCTTCGAATTTGTTCCAAGCTGGGCTCAAGTGCAAGCTGCCATGCCATTGCCATGGCTCACTAAAACCAACACTAGGATCGTGACGGAGCGGCTCTTTGAGCCTTGGTGCTTGGCTACCAGTCGTAATCAGTAAAGGACGGAGGGGCATCTTCTTGTCTGACCCGGGTCACGCAGGCTTCAGCCAGTCATTCCCATTTCATGCTATGGCTCGCGGGACCGTGACCTGGGATACCGCAACAGCAAGTACAACAGGTGATACAGACTTGGCATTCCACAACCTAGATTCCGCTATCTTCTCGTCTGGCTGGATTGTTTTCTCCTTTGCTTTCTTTTTACCCGTCAGCTCATTTCTGCACCTTTACGAGTTGCTACCCCTAAGTTACCTGAGTTGAATTGAGCTTCCGTACCGTAACCAGTAAAGGTCCCGCTTTGACGGCGGCGCCGGTGATGGTGGTGATCCATAAAATGAAGGCTAGGGGGACTGGACCCTTGAGAGGATTGGCGGAATAGGTGCAGTACAGATCGCAGATGGCTGTTGGACAAGAGGCACAGACAGGTGTCTTTTTGTCTACTCGACTCTTCCACCTCATCAAGGACACTATCCTGCGCAAGACAGAGGGTCTGGAATTTTAGTGACAAAGACTGGGATTGTGCTGCAGCCCAGGTCTCACAAGCTGACTGTTCTCGTGGCTCCCATGCTCAGTCAAGATGAACTGACCTGTCAACGGCTTAGACACCCATGCTTGGCTGGCGGCTAGACGCCGGGGTTTTGCATCAATCGGATAACTTGACGCGAAGCTATTCAAGTAAATGTTGCAGAGACGACAGGTGTGTCTTGATGACCGGCATGAGCTGTGCACGACAATACTTTGGTTTGAGCAACGGGCCCAATTACCTGCAGACACTTATGCAGCAGCGCAAGCGGTGAAAGAGAAAGGATGCTAACCGTCTCATGATGAAGCAGAGGTAGCGTTGTAGTTACGGACGGTGAAAAGACAAAAAACACGACCGGAAATCTCTGCTTCTACACCGAGAGCGTTCCAGTCAAAAGGCACTTGCAGATCTCATTTGGGACTGATGAAGATCAAATCACAGTTACATCCTAGCGCGGACAACGATCCAGTGCAGTCATATTGGATACAGAACATTAAACCCTCATGGTGGATAAATAGATTGATTAATTGAATCCTCTTCTTTGTAGCCAAGCATTCGCTAGTAAGGTATATAATGCTGCTAATTAACTCGGGCCTGTTCTTCGGTATTAGTAGATGTTGGGGTGATCGCTCTTTTGGTTGCCGAGGTAGTAATTAAAACACATGAAAGGTTTATACAGATAATGCTATCCAAGTCTGGCAGAGACAATAGAAGCAACAATGCAAGCTACCATGGACTCACTCGACTTGTGAGTTGTGACGCATTACGATAGCCACAGCTCACCGGCAGTTGTGTGAAAGAGGGTCAAGCTAACAGGCCTCAGGACAACAATAGCAGCCTCTGTGGAGTTAGCACATAGTCAAAGTGGAGGAGAGTCAAGCATCATGAGTCCTTCGTGGTGACACCTGGGCACAAATGGTGGGGAGAGAAAACAGAAAGACTTGAGACGCCATCGAGAAGGTATGGAGACACGGATCGACCCCTTGTAAACAAAAGCAAAACCTTCAGTGAAGACAGTATGTACATCCGCTATTGGATGTCAGCAAAAATTAATTGATCAGTCAAATAACTGACCATTTTAGCCGCCTACTCATCTTTGTCAGTTTTCCAGAATCGGGCGGTGCATCGCCAATCTTATTAGCTTGCACTCTTCCTTGACCTGAATCTCACCTTATCACTCACCTTGCGAATCCGACATCTGACAGCAGCATGGAATTCGACAGTCCCACCGCAGTCTGCAGTCTGCAGTCTACAGCCAATGCTTTCCTACCAACGCAACAACGATCGATCTGGAGAGCAAAGAGGGGACTACCAGCCAAGGTTGGCAATGTTGAGAGCAGCGTTTGGTGCGGCACAGAGCCAACAATGGGGGCTTTTGCGCACATGCTCGTTCTGTGTAAGCTGGTACACTTTCTGTAAATACTTATTGCATCGCAAATACCTGAGAACCTGTTTCACCGTGCATCGCTCGCTGCACGATATCGTATCGCATCGCTGCTCCGTCGGCGCCCCACGCCTTGACACTAACCAAGGACTTCTGTACAATGGAACGAAGAGGATAGGTAGGTATAGTCAATGGCAGATGGCACAGGCAAAGCTCATTCGTCAATTGCTGCTCAGTTTTCTCTTTCCTCTCCTCAGGGACCTGCGTCAACTCGCATAGCTACATGCAGGAAACTACTGTAGCTGGCGCAATAAGGCAAAGATCAAGGACCATCATCTGCAGCCTAAAGTTTGTGACACGACACGACAACACAGTATGTACAACCTGCCCGCCGGTGAAGGAGGGCTGTCACTTTTCTTTTTATGGCGGGAGAGCAGCCCACCCCTCCTCCTCGACCCCGGCTTTTCAGAAATTCTTGTCTCGGGAATAAGAACATCATCATGACTTCTAAAGCCAACACTCAACAGCGATGATCTGCCCGGCCAGATCTCTCCGCTCCTTTCCCCCGTTGCTGGCCGAGAAACGTCCTTCTGACTTGGCCTCCCATATGACTTGACTCGGATGACGACGGCGGAGTAGAGGGGGTGCTATGGACGTGGAAAGGGGGTTAGGCAGGACAGAGGAATCTACGTCAGGAGCTCAGATCTAGGTACACACATCTATACCTAGACAAGGTGAAGGCTGGGATGTGGCGGTCGGGATCGAAGATGGCGGAGGACTGCTGGGCACAGGATGGAGTAAAGACTTAGCCAGTCAGTTTCCAGTATAGAGAACTGAGATACAAAACATAAAGAGTGTACTTAATAGATTGTATTGGAACAGAAACTTCGATGACCTGAACTCAATAAAGGAATTGCCAGGGTTATGGTCATGACGCCAAGGCAAGCCTCTTGATACCGTACCCGCAGCCTACAAGCCCTGCCAGGCACAATACATGATTTTTATTCGACCTGCGTGGAGAGGTCTCCAACAGCTTCTTCTTTGGAACGGCAGAAATCGAAATCGCAGGCTGCGTTGGAAGTACAGTACGGGGTACATGTTCCTGTGCAACCATTACACTGAGCTAAGGCACGGAACATGGAAGTCATGGCCCTCACTTACATCATCACTATCGCCATCGTCTTAGCCACCTTGACCACTTACACGGCCTTACAGTTCACACCAAGTGTTCCAGATGTGATCGCTGAGGAGACATGTCTGAATTTCAAGAAGCAATCAGAAGCAAGCATCAGATCACTAGGAAGAGAAACAGAAATTCATGATTATTGACACAAAGACGTAGACATACACACCGCTTAATCAAATCGATTAGACGACTAGCCATGCAAGTCCTCTAAATTCCTGGTTTGCTTTCACAAATCAACATAGCCCATCCCATGCGGATGCGTTTCCTTGGTTTGTCATTGGACTGCATAACCATTTCGTTGTGCGCCAAAAAGCAACAATTGAGTCCATGATACAACAGCGTGGCAGAGCGGATGACTACTGAATGTAGTCTCCCGAAGCGCACAAACCAACACCATCAGCCGCTGGGCGGCGTTCCGTCCGGTCAGTGCAACGGATTATCGAAACTCTACAAGGGGACAGGTAGGGTTGAGACGGGATGGATTGGTTGGACTGGATTGAATAGGACTGGTGTTGACTTTGTTTACACACAGTCTAAATTGGGACATCTTCAAGGCTGAGGTGGTGCGCTATCACGATACCCCTTAAACCAATAGGGGAAGTCAAATTGAAATAGAGTGTTTTGGCTGAACATCATGACTATTTTTGTGTATCTGATCACTTTGCTTGCTTGGCCTCTCAGTTCGTTGTTCGCAGAACAGCCGTACTACTAACAAAATACCCGGCGATGGGTCTTGATGATGATAATTCCAATTTCCCTGTTATTGCTTGACTTCTATTCTTATTGATCAACCTTGACCTGCCATCTGGGGGAACCTGGCTGTTGGTCAAACAATCCCCGATCTCACCTGAAGCGGAACCATACTAGACAAGGTGGAGGAGAAGTGAATGTTGTATTGGACCCGTTTCCCTAAAAAAGAACAGAGAATGGATATCCGTCCCTTGCAGTGTCAATGGACGACAAGCTTTATTTGCTGTTAGTTGTGTGCTTTACACGCAATCATCAACGGGCACATGTCGTGTCATTCGAAGCCGAGCTTCATGATTGACCCACGCAAAACAACACCTTATTAGCCAGTCGGTGCGTGTGTTTTGCAGTACATACATACAATGCATAATAATAGACAGTCATCGATTGTTAAACGCCCGAGTCGCGTCCTAATAATAACACCGTCTCTCTATGTTGAGTTTGCCATTCGTTTCGATCCTTGCTGCTCCCGCGGCACCAGCGTTGTAAGCTATCAGTTCAGGTCTATCAATGCCCAAAGCGCCGAGTCTGCGGATCATCCATCTGTCATCTTTACCATTCTTTCATCGTGATTCACGCTCTTGGCATAGAACAATACACAGACCTTGTCAGGTCAAAGAGACAAGCATTGAACTCGAGTTCCCGTCGCTCAGACAAACCCGGTCAAGACCCATCAAATTCCTGGTAGACAACAGACCCAAAGACAAGAACGATGTGAGGATAAAAGCGTGGAACCCAAGCCAAGAACGGCCGCCCCCAGAAAGGGCTCAAGAGGACCCTCTTCCCAAGAATCTCTCCACCAAAAGGGACGCTCCACCCTACCTACCCTAGCTGCTTCTGGGTACACTGTTGAAGGCGTGTGTTTGTGTTTGTGTGTGTGTGTGTGGGAGCGTGCCAAGTCGAGAGAGGCGTGTACTAGAGGCTAGAGGCGTGTCGCCGGACCACAGAGTGTCCCAGGCCTGAGGCGTGTACCCACCTCTAGGAGAACGCCGGGAGGCTCAGAGGGCCTAGAAGAGAGGCGTTATTTGTGGTTGAGCAAAAGTTGATAGTGAAAGGGAAGCACGAGAACAGGAATAAGAGGAGCAAAAGATGGACCAGGAGGCCTACTGAGCCGATGTTTTAGTCACCGAATATGATGTTGATTGCTCGTTCTATAGCAAAAGCCGCTCTCTGTTTCCATTCCCAAGGTCTAGAATTAGTGAAAGCCAGCAGCAACAAGCGAGTTATCGATCGAGCCACAAACGATCTAGCAACGATCCAGCAACGCCCACCGGCGGCGCCCGCGCAATCCAATCTCGAAAGCAATATTAAACTGGACATACAATACAGTCCATAACAGAAACCGTCACAGTAACGAGTATTTTAAAACGAATTGCTATCATACAGTTCGTGGTTTGAGTAAATATAACTCAACAGGGAACCTCCCCGGTCTTGATACTATCCAATCTATCTTATAAAAGAAGAAATATACAGACTCTGGCCATTGCCTAGGTACCTACCTGGTAGTTCCCAACTCTGATTACCCAGAGTAGAGACCCTTGGACCCTTTGAATTACGACAGCGAATTCAAATTCAGGCTGGTCCACTCTGCAGTGCTTGTGTTTGACCCAATAGGTGCGTACCCGTTATTCACTATTCTTTTTCCATCTTCAGCACCTCTCAATCTCAATCATTCATTCGATGGGCCAAGAAGAGAGCATCCCGACGGGAGGGCAATCTTCGGGGTGGCTTTCGCCACTTACCCAAGTCAGCTGCCCCACCAAAGGGCCCAAAGACTAAAGCAAAAAGCCTGAATACGCACTGCTGCTGGCACCTGGCCTTCACTGCCTTCCACTGGCTGGTTTTCCATGTTGCTAGTTAAAAGCTGGGCTGGTGCTGGGACCTGATAGAGGGGCAATTGACGACCGATGTCGTAGTTAGCTGGAGGGATGGAAGGGCTTAGGTGTGCTGAATAGGGCATCTATCATCCATCCCTACTGAGCTGAGCTGATGTGATGGATGGTGTCGCCCTGCGCTCACTACATCCACGCACTCACTCACCCATTCCGTCACCCAATACTGTTCAACAGTATTGCTTGCTTCAGATTTGAGGTGCTGTTATTAGGTTGTGCTGCAGTACAGTAGAGTGCACACCCTGCGGAAACCGGGGCACTCCTCCAACACCCATTTCCATCCATCACAGGTTGCTTGTCCTGGACTGGCGCTGCGAGCGAATGGATGCTCGTCGGAGTTACGCTTGCCCAAAATCTGTATAGGTGGGCACCTGCCCTGCTGCACCTGGCACCTGGCGTCCGGCATCCTCCCCCCGGCACCTTGCACCTTCCCCCCCTGCACCCTGCACTTGCATTCGCGCTTGCACTTGCACCTGCACTGGTAGTGGCACCTGCTTGAGTCGTAGGTTCGGCTCAAAGCAAAGCAAGCAGGACAAGGACAAGACTTTGACCGCAGTCGTCTTTCGAGTCTCGAGTCTTTCTTTTAACCCTTCAACATCTTCAACTCGTGCCTCTTCCGCAGTCTCCCCGCCACTCACTCGTTTATCGGCCCCTCTGTCCCGTCAATTGCCACGGGCAGGGCGATGCTTTGTCCGCGGTGAAGGCCTTTCCCTTCCTCTATCGACGTCGTCCTATTTCTCGGATTCAATAGTTCACATATGAGCTTGCCGCTCTTTGACACCGAACGACGCTCACAACTATTCTAGTCCGCCATCATGGCTGCCACCGACGACACCGTGATCATTCCTCTCAGCGGTGTAGGCCGTGATGATCTACCGCTGGCCGATTATATCTTGCGCAAAACGCAATACCTCTACGCCCTCATCCTACTTACAGCATTCATATCTTGCGCCGCTTGGTACAGCGTCGTGAACTCCAAGAAGCAAGAAGACCTTGTCCAGCCTACAGTCAAAGGACCTGGAGGCAAGCCATTACCCATAACCAAGAGGAAGCGAGCCCGAGGCGATGGTGACCGCAAGATCGGCCCAGGTTTTGGCCGTACCGCAAAAAATGTTTTTCGTTACCTCGCCTTTGTTGTTTTCATGACCTATGTGGGCAGCGCTGGGTTCATGTTTTATCATGCTTTCTGGTACGAAGACCCTTACCAATGGTCCAACGAGGGGCTGCCATGGGCTGGTGAATGGAGTGTTGTATGTGAAATACCTACCCCCTCTAACTGTCTCGAGAGTTATCGTAACTGCAACTGACACTTTTTCGCATAGGTCCATGTCACCGGATCCCTTTTCTTCTACCTTTATATCCTCATCTCGCTTTTCGATTGGCGCAAGGGCCCCAACATTGTTCACTTCATTGTCTGGACCTTGGGCTTCATTGGCGAGATCATCATGTTTTCTACAACTGCAGTTGCGGCCTTCGATTGCCACTTCTTCCGCTCTGTTAAAGACAGCGGCTCAGACAAGGAAAGAAACTGTGTAGATTACTGGATGAAGATCGACCTCGTCCTCTATTTCGTTCGAATACTCCATCTACTTGCCTTGATCGGAGTCTTCAGCTTGGCGTGGATTCGCAAAGCTCGCGACACTGACGAGAAGAAAGCCGAGGAAGCTAATCCTGCCGAGTCAACTCCACTACTGAACGGAAACCGCCGGTCGTATGATACTAATGGTCAAGCGGCCAATGGCCAGATTCCCAATGGTCGTGATACCAATGGTCGCCGTGGGCGCGGTAGAACGATGTCAAACGCACACAAGACACCGAGTTTCCCTAAGAAGGAAGAACCTGCTGCCTTTTATCGACCCGAAAAGCTACCACACAAGACGTGGTGGGAGTATCTTAAGGGGTACTCGCTTTTCTTCCCTTACCTCTGGCCCAAGGACTCTGTCAGACTTCAGATAAATGTTCTCATCTGTTTCATCTTGGTGATGCTACAGCGTTTGGTCAACGTAGCTGTTCCGATGGCAGTCAAACAAGTGGTAAATGATCTCGAGGACGTGATCAAAGATGTTCAAGAGGGCGAACGCCTTTCCATGGACAACTTCCCATTGAAGGACTTTTTGATCCTGGGAGTCTTGTGGATCCTTCAAGGTCAATCGGGACTTCTGGGATCGTTGAGATCAATTCTTTGGATTCCCGTCTCGCAATATTCGTATCGGGGACTAACGACAGCGGCCTTCAACCACGTCCACTCTCTGAGTCTCGATTTCCACCTCTCTAAGCGCACTGGGGAGGTCCTATCAGCTCTCAACAAAGGTTCTTCCATTAACCAATTTCTCGAGCAAGTAACCTTCCAGGTTTTTCCAATGCTTTTCGATCTTTTCCTCGCAATCTCGGTTTTCTACTATTATTACGGCCCACTGTATGCTGAGATCAACCTGGTTGATACTTGTTGGTATCTCTACATGACTATCAAGATGGCTTCCACTCGAGCGGATCAGCGTCGCGAAATGACCAACGCCGACCGCGAAGAGGAAGCAGTAAAGAACGACTCAATCTCTAGTTACGAAACAGTCAAATACTTCAATGCCGAAGATTTCGAGTCCAGACGGTACCAAGGCAAGGTTGCAGTCTTCCAAAATGCTGAGGCAAAGGTTCAGATGGGCATGATGATGATGAATATTTGCCAAACCGTTGTTTTCAACCTCGGTAGGATCATCGCTGCCTTGGTCTGTGGCTGGCAAGTCGCCATGGGTATGGATCATCGCACCACTGGTGACTGGTTCATGGTAGTCTCATACTTGACACAACTACAGGGTCCCCTGAACTTTTTTGGTACTTTTTACCGGACCGTACAGCAGGCCATGATCTCAGGTGAGAGATTACTTGAGCTTTTCAAGATCCAGCCAACGGTAGTGGATACGCCCCATGCTGTCCCTCTGGGCAAGGACTTCCAAGGTCATGTGCGTTGGAACAACGTCAGCTTCGCCTATGACCGACGAAAACCCGCGCTACGCAACATTTCCTTCGAATGTCTGCCTGGTACCACAACAGCGTTTGTGGGCGAGTCAGGTGGAGGCAAGTCTACCTTGTTTCGTCACATGTTCCGTTACTACGACTGCGATGAAGGATCAATCGAGTTGGACGGGAAGAATGTCAAGGATCTGACCATCAACTCAGTCAGGGAGAAGATTGGTGTCGTTCCCCAGGACACAACGCTTTTCAATGAGACCTTGATGTACAACCTTAAGTATGCAAGACCCTCCGCCACAGACGAGGAGGTTTATGAAGCATGCCGTGCCGCCAGCATTCATGACCGCATCCTATCATTTCCAGATCAATACAGCACACAGGTCGGCGAGCGGGGTCTCCGTTTGAGTGGTGGCGAAAAGCAGCGAGTCGCCATCGCACGAACAATTCTCAAAGACCCGCGTATCATCATGCTGGACGAGGCCACATCAGCACTAGACTCGCATACTGAGCAGGAGATTCAAGATAATGTGTGGAACATTGGGCAGGGCCGAACTTTGCTCATCATTGCGTATGTAACCGCCCCATACCCTCCACAGCTTTCCTACTAACATCAATTAGACATCGACTATCTACGATCACACACGCCGATCAAATCATTGTTCTTAACTCCGGAACAATTGTTGAGAAGGGAACTCATGAAGAACTCCTGACCGCTAAGGGGCGATATGCCTCGATGTGGGAGAAGCAAATCCGAGCCGAGCGAGCCCTCAATGTGGCTCGTGAAGCGCAACTGAAAGCTGCCAGGGCCCTTCGCAAGGCTAAAATGGGACCAAAAAGGAATTCAGACGGTGCTATTGACAGCTACAACGGTCTAGGATCCTCAGGAAGCATATCCGGCTCAGGTTCACAAGGCCATGAGGATGATACACACACATCCTCTTCGTCATGCTCAGACGCAGAGTCGAGCCACAGCGAGGAGCACTCAATGGAGCGAAAGTAAGCTATCGCTTCGCGTTTCAGCACCCCAGTGTTTCGCCAATATACACAACCTTACTGTCAATCGCCGTAACATCTTCACCACTGGGGATTGACGAAGCTACCCTCTAACTTAATTCTCATCACAACTCTTCCACGTTCTCATTTTATCTACTTGGCTTACGAAGCACCATCTCCGCCTACGACGTTTCACCCATAGGTTCGGCATCAAGATTGCATCGGATCGGTGTTGAGGCGTTTTGCTTCTAGTGTTTAATGCATCGGATCATCGGAGTCCGATTAATCATCTCGAAACAGCCTGCATCAAGGCACTCGAGTGAATATTTTCAACCTTATCATCAAGGCAATAGGAAAGGGGGGTTAATGCAATCAAACGTTTGTGTTGCAACGTGCTATATAGCACAGTAATTGTCATGGCAGGGTACATATGCAGGCGTTTACGGATATCACGATTTGCTTTTGAATTGGGACATGGCTTAGGCCGAATATAAGGGGCATATGGATTGATCGGAATTTCTCTTATCTGCGACGACCGGCTCGACGCTCTCGACACAGCACGCGACATTGCACACATGATATCCTCAGAAGAGGATGCAAATGAGTGGCTGAGGGAGGCGAGGTCTTTATACAGGAGACTTCTAGGTCTTTAGACAAACAGACCGCTCATGCGGGGGAAACGGTTGTGAATCGACTGGCCCGTTCAACAAGAATGGGGCTGCAGGTGAATGGATTGCTACTTAGGACAAGGAGAAAATAATGACCTCTTGCTATCTTACATTCGATGGTCTAAAATCTCTCGAAGAGGAGGCAAGGACACTGTTCGACAGAAGACAACAAGCTGAGTCGTGTCTATTTCGGGGCCCAACATAGCATGTAATGCAAGGTATCTTACCTGAGTCAAAGCATATTGAAGTATGGACTAGCATAGCATAGCATACATAGCAGGCGAGTAATCGAATGAAGTCTTTGTGTTCTAACTCTTGGTTAGTGATTCGCTTTGGTATTTCCACGTGTTATTGTATGCCGGAATATGTGTGACAGATACCGCGACGCGTTTCAACTCGTTTCGAGGGTGGCAACGTTTGAGGAAATGTGTCGTCGTTGTTGTGTTTTACGGACCGTACTCCGTTCCGTTACATTGAGGCTGTGCTCGGTAGAATTGACCCACTTGACCCGTACCCGCGACCCCGGATGCCGGGATCCACGGCGAGAGGGGGTCCAACAAGCGCCTCACCGTAGTAGCATTGACCCCTGAAAGGGAATATATTTTGACGCCATTAGGAAATGGTATGGGGCACCCGAGACTCGGTTACTGTAAGTCGTTGCTTGTCTTCTGTATGTCTACGGCGTATGGTTATCTCCCGGCGGCTAACCTCCGCGAATCTCAGGTCTACGTCGCACACTCTTCATCCTGTGGTGATGTGCTGCGCCGCCCGATTGCTTGATTCTGAGCGTACGGTGTGCGTAGAGTAGAGCAGTCTAGCTATGCCTTCACATATAAAGTTGTATCAATGTCGCAGTGCATACAAGCCCTGTCCCGAGTGGATGTGCACACTTTAAACTGCCATTCTTCCCGCCGGACAAGGCAAGGGGGCATGCCCATGCGTGCATGGATGCATGCATTGTGCAGATATTCTCTCTCAGACTCCATCTTGAGTCTCGCTACTACGCTAAGAAATTCAAGTGGACTGACTGCGACATAGTAGAGTTACCCACGACTTAGACAGGCGAATGATAGGCACACGTTTTATTTCTGACTGATTTCCCATGCAGGACCTTTCTCACCGTACGGAGGAGATATTGGAGCTCGCTCGTATCGGCTTACGCGTGCGCCTCCAGCGTGATGCGGTGTTTTTAAGGGTCTGGGATAGTCTCCACAAGAGGCAAAATTGGGGGTTATATCCCCACCTCATAGAGTGCATACCGGTAGGTAATAAGTGAGATCTGTTGTATGCGTATGCTTTCCAACACGAGAGGCGAGTTAGTAATCGGGCCTCGGACGCGTGTTGAGGGTTCCAGCTGCAAAAACGTAAGCTATCCATTCACTACCGATGAACACGAAAATAGCTAAATGGGGCTAGGAGTGTGAATAGCACGCGGGTTGGGGAGTAGAGGTAGCAAGCGTCAAAGTGGTAATATTATTAAGTGTGTTCGTATAGATAGTGACAAGCTTGATTGTACAAGAAGATAGGTGCTTGCTTGCATACATGGCCCGAGGGAGATGGTGTACTGCCGAGGTGCATGCGGTAGGGTGACTTGAGGCCAGCGAGTATTGCATATATAAGTGAGGAGCCCTCCTTTTCCAAAATGGCCGGACGAGTTCGTCGAAAGACGTTGCGACTGCCTCATTTGAATGAAGCCCTCTTGGCTCCCAATGTTCAGACGACAAGCCAACATGTGCATGTGTGCACGATCCGTACACGCATGTGAAGAATGTATGGCTGTCTGTTGTCCAACTCGGCAACCTACCACCGCAACACAACAGCAGATATAATTAGTCCGTTTAGTTCGGACTCCCTCGGAACGCCGGCATGTTTGATACAAAAGCGACAGTGAGGTCCAACCACTCCCAGTTGAACTCCATTACCATCCATTTCCCATCCTGCTGCCCCCGTGGTCTCAAAAAGAAAGTGAGAAATACAGCTATGCGCCCGTTTCGTGGCATCCCTCGCTCGATGTGGTCATTAGATGATGTTGATCCATTAATTCGTCTCACCAACCCTCTCTTCGTTTTTCCGATACTTTCCTGGAAACAAAGTAGGTCGAATAAGTCCTTTCCTCTGGCAGTTCCCTTCCATTAGTTTCAGATGCCAACCTGAGGTGCGAATTCATCTAGTTCTTTGCATCTTCAGGGATCTTGCTGATGGCATGACCATTGGTATGTCCGTTGGCGAAGCCATTTGCCTTGCCGTTGGTCTTGAGGGCAGAGGCAGGCATCTCTTCCTCTTCCTCGACATCATCGTCCTCATCCTCAGATCGATCATCCTGGAGATCGTTCTGGCTGAGGAATCGCCAAGCAATTCGAGCAATGCAGAAGAGCCAGAACAAGTTCAAGGCCTGAAGGGACGAGAGGAGTGCGAAGGTGATGACCTGTGCGATACGGCACTTGTATTGCTGAGTCTCCCAGTTGAGCTCAAAGGGGCCAACGGTCTCGAATTCGGTGAGAAGGGACCAAATGATCTTCAAGTTGAGGAAGTGACGCAGATAGATCCAAGCAACCATGAAGACTCCGAAATAAGGTCCGACAAGGGGAGAATCAATGTAGTTGAGCGTCTTGGACGTAGCGAGGAAGAAGTCACTGATATCGTGGGTGACGTAGACTGCCAGACCAATGTAGGTGAAGTGGAACCGGTAACTCAGGGCAATGAGCCCGAGGGTGACAACATGGTGACCAACAAGCTCCTTGAAGTCCTTGCGAGGCTTCTCCATACCCAGGAGAAGCACAATGGCCTGCTGAGCCCAGTACGCGGCCTCGAACAGATAGTAGAACTTGACTGGTGCAAGATGAGTTCGGTGAGGGAAGCCCTCGTACATGCCATGGGTATTGAAGTACCACACAGGAGTGTGGCTCATGACCCAGAGACCGGCGGGACCAAGGACGCCGAAGTAGAGAGCAGTGTAGACCTGCTCCATAAAACGGGCCTTCTTACCACGGGTGAGATTGTAGTAGCGGGCCAGTGGTGACAGGAGCTCCTGCATGATGAATTCACGAGTGAAGGAGAGGACAATTGTGTAGAAACCAACAAAGGCGATATCCCAGCGTCCCTTTCCGTACTGCGCAGGCTCGTTAGGGTCATCTTGAGGAAGCTTGTACGACAAGAAGATGAAGTGATGGATAGGGTTGGACTCGGTAGGGTTGATGGCATATCCAACGAGGAAGAAGACGAGGAGGACGGCAGGGAGGACGAAAGTATGCTTGATCATGGTCTGTTTGGCTCGGCCGATGAGGCCACGAGCACGGCGTCGTTTTGAGAGGCGCTTGCGGCCGTCGGACTGTTCCATCGACGTGTTAGTACACAGGAGCATGCACAGGTGGTTCTTGTCTGACAAGGACAGAACAGAACAGAACAAGGCAGGGCAGGGCAGGGCAGGGCAGGAAATGTGACGTACGTGACCATTGGAGTGGTTATCTGAGGCTTCGAGACTGGCACGACTAGAAGCCAATGCCGGAGCACCCGTGTCACCTCTGATCTCGCCGCCCAAAAGACTACTCTTACGTCGCCTCCGGGCGTTGTTGATGGTGTCTTGGGTGGCTGTGGTATTGCTGACGTAGGAATCTGCTTGGTCTGCAGGACGACGCTGATGCAGCTGATCGTTGGCCGTGTTTAGCAGCGGAAAGGGTTCTGAGCCTGACATGTCTCGTCTCGTCTCGTCTGGTCTTTGATGTTGTACTTGCGAGCTTCCCCAGAAGAATATTCCGGTTTCGATATTGTAAATATTAGTTGCCGAGAATTTCTGCGGTAAACTAGCTTGTAGACGTTGCACCCCTATTTCGTTGGACGCCTTGAAGTGGAGTTTTCTTGTCGCAAAAGAGTCCGCGTATAGGTCAAGGCCGGTCTAGTAGGGACGGAAGTCGCAAATAGTGACAAGTCGCTGTAGAGAGAAAAAGGAACGTGTTTCTTGCTCGACCTGAGCGGCTCTTCTCCCGTATTTCAATGCAACGAAGAGATAAAGACGAAAACGAGGAAACAGAAGACGAGCAATGAAGGAGAGTCGCGGATTGTGCGGGATCGTCGCGTGCTGGAAAGTTGTATTAGAGGGAGTTGCTAGTGGATAGTGGAGGGGGAGATTTTTAGGGTGGGTAAGCCGAGGCGGCAAGGGGTCTGATGATTGGTCAGATTGGGACGTATATGGGGGGCTTACTTGGTTCTTCCATCTCCATTCCGTCCATCATCTCAACGCTGAAGCAACTGTAAGCCAGCACCTAGTTACCATCTGCTGTTTAATGTTAGTTCCCGTTATGCGGATGCCACTGGAATATATAAACATACATGAAACTCATATTCAAGCTTATAGCGATAGAGTTTAAGCGGACCTGATCCCCCCCCCGGATTTTCGTCTCTTTCTTATGGCTTCAAATCCTTCCTCAGCCCCTCTAGAAGCACTCAACTTCCCACAATGTGGGGAACAAAATAGGCCTCCTGGCTCCGCGGGCTCCAAAATTGAGATTATCCAAGGGTCTCACAGGATCTCATTACCTGCAGAGCTGACTTTTCTGTGGTGTTCGGTGGCCCGCGGAGTCCATTGTTGCACAGAGGGTATCTAATCATCATTCCTTGTAATATTGCGATGTCGGTATTATTATGTTTTGTGCCATGATTTGTCTGATATTGGATTCTGCTTGATGCATCGTCATGTAATGATGGCGGAGCCATACAAACTCTAAAAAGTCACTTAGTCAATCCAAGTTTTTCTCATTAATCTCCGTGCCCAGGCCTAACCAAAAATCATTGGATCCAGTGTGAACATGTGAAGGAACTTGCGATAGCGCAATCATCCCCTATCCCCCCCTATCTCTATCATCATCCCATCTGCCATGATTCATGTCCTGTCGTCTTCCGAGCTTGCCGAGAATTGATGTTTTTCGCTTTGGCACGGGATTGTCTCTAGTCCATTTTCATTTGCAGACGTTGCAGCTAACATGCATCACTACGTCATGCCGAACGTTATTTTCTACGTATTTCAAACCATCAGCCAACGTTACCTCCAAACATGTCAACATCCTCCGCTTACGAGAGGCATCAAATGATCACGGCACCAGAGTTCGTGCTTCTGGCCATTCGATTGTTAAACAAATGTCTCTATGATTGTATAACCGTTGATTTCATCGTGTTGTTCTTTTATAGTCTATTTACCACACTAACACACGCCATATTCGGCATGTCCTTTCCAGATGAAAAGGCCGTTCTGACTATGAGCATCCATGCATACTTCCAACATTAATGCCGTTGCCTTCCTTCAAGGTCAGCCCATCTAGCATATACAGGATCCAATCCCAAGCATGATGCCCATGTCTGTTCCCTCCCATCCCGTAGATATACACGCAAAACTCTACTATACTCATTCCTGGGGTATCATTCATATAAATCATCCAGATGCTCATCAAATCAGAGAGCAGAAAACAACGCCTCGCTAAGTGCACAACTATCAGCACAAAGTTCTCAACTCGTCCGGTGGAGACCAGATGAGTCCGAATCTTGCCTCCGATGATCCAATGATGACCTGCCCGACAGTGATCCATCGTCAGAATCATCATAGTAATCTTCGTCGGCAGTCATTCTCGGCCGAACACCCCGCCATAGTGGTGGGTTGTTTGGTGGGATCGGCCCATCGCCCTGGCTGCCTGAGAACGTGCTTCGACTCCTGTCGAGTTGTGCAATCTCTCCTGTTGCGTCTCGCGATACATTGCTGGGACTGCTCGTGCTCCTGTTTTGTGACGTAAAAGGTTCGCGACCTGGCGAGCCCTGCTCTGATGTGTTGAGCTCTTCTTCCTCAAGCACCTGCTGCAGCGCTGCTCCTCTTCGCGGAGGTGCCGGAATAACTGTTACAGGAAGACTCTCGGTGTTGGGAGCTGTGCGCATGCGGTCCCGTAATTTCTCTGCTTGATTGGCCGCGAAATCTTCCAGGCGAGCTCTCAGATCCCACCGGCTCGAACTGCTTGTCCTTCCTTCGCGTTCCGCGACTGGATTGTTCTCTGATTGCTGGGTCATCTCCCTTGTCGCATCCTCACCCAAGTGACCAGATCTCGGGCCGGCAAATGCGAGACCTCGCCAACCGCCCTGAGGTGGTGGGTTTGTCAGGTTTGCTTCTAGATCGGCAGATTGTTGTGATGGCGATGACACGACATGCCCATGTTGTACAGAAGCTGGAGCTTGATTTGAAGAACTGGATTCATCATGCGTGTGCTGGCTTGGGGGAGTGCTGCTCTGTTGACTCAAATCGACCACACTCGGTTGCGGTAGAGGGTCTGGTGTCCGCGATGTGGTTTCTGAGGGTGCTTGATATCTCACGGCATAGACCGTGCTGGCTGCGCTGGCGGTATCTGTTCGGCTGATAGGAGTCACAGCAGGCGCCGGGCGAGCTGGCCAGATGTTGGGCCGCAAACCTCTGCCTGTGCCTCTTTGTGTGGATTGTTCACTAGTCTCGGCAAAAGCACCATTGCTCTGCCCTCGGTATCTGTTGGCAATGGAGGAAACAGTCGGCCAACCGTTGACAGCAGACGAAGACATTTGCTGTCGATCACCGTCGCCACTACTTCCCGAACTGCCTCCTTTTCGGCTCTTGCGATTGCGGAGCCATGGGAACTCGGATGCGTTGATTTCGAGTGTATCGTCTCCGTCAAATACTTCACGTCCAAGTATGCCGTCCTTCTTCTCCTCTCGCTCTAGAGCCTCGATCCTTTCCACCCACTCCCAGACTACTACACTGGCAGCTGCAGCACCAACCCATCGCACGTAATCTCCCCATCCAGTGAAATCAGGCTGGGAGATATCAAGAATGAAAAACACCACGGGAATCAGGATTGAGATAAGCGAGATGATGGCGACGAAGCTTATGTTCTTCATAAAGGGATGGTAGAAAGAGTAGCGCTTCTTCATTAGCGCATAGTAAACAACCCATGCTGCGTACAAGAGCCCGAGGGAGAGCTGAAACAGATAGCTGAGAGCGGGCACGGGATGAACAAAGTTTTTGGGTCGCGCGGTGGTGTTGATGCCATTTTCCGAGTATTTGAAACTGGTAATGGCACTAAAGACAACATCGAGAGTGATTAGTGCGAACGCGACCCATTTGATAATGATCTTTTCTCGGTGCCGGGGAAAGAGTCGGATCAGAGTCTGGGCCTGAGCCAGCCACAGAAAAGTATCGGAGACGAGCCGGATAACTTTGAGTTCCACGCTATTCATCACTTCATCCTGCAGTTGATTCGCGTTCTGGATCCCCCACATGTACTGACTTTTGGCGGCATGAAAGGTGTCAGCCGAGGCAATCGTTAGCGAGATGGCAACGGTCAAAGCTGCAACTTTCTGTAGCCATGGCCGGCCACCGATCGTGACACTGCTGGAAGAGCTGTGAGTGAAAGCGGATCGTCGGCCCAGATAAACGATTCCTCCATCAAGAAACGATCGTGGGGTGACAAATAGCATAATAACGAGCATGTAAGCGGTGACGGTAGTTGCGGCAAGGGCGTAGCATATCGGAAAAGTCGAGGCGTAAAAGGGGTCGCGGAAGTCGGAGAATTTGGGGCTGCTGTCAGCTGCATCATGCTGAGTGAGGCTGCTCTCGTCGCCTGAAGCAGCGACCGTCACGGAGTACTCGGCTCGAGGCAAGAGATCGGGGGTCGGACATGGGACTTGATACACAGCCGGCTCGGTCAATGGTACAGGGACGCCGTCGAATCCCAGTGTCATAACGCCACTGTCGGGCAGAAGAGTCGTCGTGCACAACGACGGCAGCCCCGTGATGGTTGCGGAAACCATGTCGAGGGCGGCGGCAGCAGCCATGATTGCGGCTGGCCGGTTATCCTATGAGTCAACACGCAATAGTATGGCCAGCCGCGAGCGACGAGGTTCGCAAGTTCGGTCGGGGCGAGGATTATGAATCGGGGGGGTCGCTTAGGCGGTCGCCATGAGAGGCACGTTTCGAAGAGTAAGCGATGCGGTAGTTTCGACAGGCAGCAGCTCGTGATTTTCGGATCTCTCAATCTAGACCTGAATTCGACGAGACGCGGTAATTGTTGGAGATTATCGATGAAGAGAAAACGAGTGTGTTCGGGGCGCGATTTGGGGAAGAGATCGTGGGGAAAGGAACAGGAGGATTCAAACGCGGATTGATTGGATCCGGGCTTCAGTTCCTGGTAAGTACAGTAGTGTAGTGTCGGGGGCGTGATTGATTAAGGCGGGCCTTTGACTGGTAATGGAAGGAGGCGGAGCTCGGGAGTTCTGAATCTCAAAAATATTGTGTAGGCGAAAGTAATTGAGAATGACACAGGGAGTCTGAAGTCTGGAGTCTGGATTCTAAAGTCGTGGTCGTAATACTGTACAATAGAGAGGCTGTGACTCTGGGCGCCCAGAAATCTTGGCCTTTCCCACTGTCGATTGTCGCGTGGATGGTAGGTATGCAGGAAGACCAGTCTCGGGGATCGGGAAACGTTAGGTGGCGATCTCGAAGGGTCGAAGAAGCCTCAAAGATGGGATGTGGATGCTAAGAAGCTGAGGAGAAGAAAAGTTGAGTCTGGCCTCTGAGCAGAGAGAAATAAGCTCCTGGTCCGTTCGTCTCGCCTCGCCGCGTGGTTGAGAAATTACAATGTTAGGTTGCTTGTGGAACAGTATGACAGAGGGGAAATACTGGGGAAACTGGTTTATTTTGAGGATTTTAGTGACGGCTCACTCCATGGATGAGGTGGTGGGCTTTCGATGTTTCGTCTTCAAGCGACGCACTGTATGAACTGTTAGGTGCTGTCAATACATAGGTAGGTACTTGCAATCAGTTGTCCTTGGGACAATGGTACCTATAGATCTCGACTTTATTTATAGCCCATGGTGATCTTGTGTCATTTAACTTAGTCTCGAGTGGCAATTACGTATGTAATTTCGTAGTGATTATATTGTCCGATCGCATTTCCATGAGCTCTGTTGTGCGCCTTTGCAGAGAGAGCGTTAGTTAAGTGTTACTGATCTTTGAGTAACATCTCCTGGGCTGTCAGTGGCACGTGTGACTTTCTGGATGTGATTCTAGAACAAACAAACCATTTTTGAAAAAGGCACTTGACCGATCATGAGATTGGAAGTCGGTTAAAGCTAAAATGTAATGAAGCATATGTATGCACAACCGTTCATCGGTTCATCGGTTGGCTGCAGTCAAACTTTCGGACCGTTCATCATCAACGGCAATCAACCTCCATGCATGGATCCAATCCATTCAATTGATGACGCCTGGTAGCAGATGTTGTAGGTACCTTCCATTACTTACACAGTCAGCCCTGTGGCTTAGTGGAATGGTGTCGAATTACAGCCCCCGCCCTCTCCCAGCCCCCAAAACGCATCAATACCCTGGATGTGCGCTCAATTTATTCCCTTTCGTCTCATCCCCAATTCTCTCAGTCAATGGTCAAACCAATATGACCCCTCTTTATGTCAAAGGAGTCAGGGTGCTGACACGATCAGATATGCTTATTTTCTGGTGTGAATGAGTGTAGAGGGTGACCAAGGATTCACCATAATATTTGTCAACAATAGATAGAGACTGGAAGACTGCAGCTATCAAATCCTTGATGTTCTGGACTGAAAGTGTCTGCAGTTTTTCAACACATCGAATGCCCACACTAAAATGCATATGCTACCTACACTCAGCCATCCGCACTGTGCACTCTGGGGAATAAGTACGGAAAAGATCACCCGGGTTTCCCACAAAATATCAAGATTGACTCTCGATAGTGTGATCCCTTGAGAACATGAAACGACCAATCAATGACCAGAGAGAGACGGGCAAATGATATGAAAAAAGTTGACCAACAATACCTGGCAACCTCGATTTTATAACAGCTAAAGAGTCTTCGCTCTTGGATAGGTATCTACACATCTAGCATCACCAGCTTCTTCTTGTCGGCTTAGCCGATGAACCCAAACCTAAAATCAAACCTAAAATCAGACTAGGCTCTAGCAATTCTCCGACCACGTGCTGCTGCTGCCAATCAATCGACCATTGCCCTGCCAAACAAAATCAGAAGCGCTATTCTCGAGCTGTTGATTGATGCAGCTATAACCACACCCAATATCGGACTGTTTTCTATGTTTTCACAACATACCAGTCTCCCTAGGCACTATACTACCTGTAGATTTTATACCTAGGTAATCAATAGGTACAGAGACTCAAAACAAACCCGCTCGTTGGCCTCCCCTTTCACAGTTCTCACGTCATATAACAGTATTGGCATAAACCCAATCAAGCTTTTATAAAATGCCAAGCCTGCACATGCACAACAAATTCACAATATGCTTGGCAAAGCTTAGTTTTCTCCCCGTAGCTTAACTTAAACTTGGCCTCTCTCCAACCTTCTCCATACTCTTGGCGGACTTGGCTCGTCTCGTTAATCAGTCTTCGACCAAAACACAAAACAACTGCAGCAGCTATGGATATTTTTACAGTAGCTACAGCGGCAATAGTGAAACCACCAGAAAAGCTATCTACATATAAAAAGCATCTTATTTTGACTGAACTCCTGGGTATTTGGTCCCCTTTTGACCTCAAATGTAACAATGCATGCCCTTAAGCGCCAAAATAAAACCCACCAAACGCCAAATATTGCCCAAAATGCATCTTCCCACTGGCCATTTCCCATGCAACAGGTAAAACAATCGCTGAACTTTTTGCTCTCCTTCGTTTCTACTTCCCCTTTCTCACGTCATGAATGCATGTTCTCGCTGGTTTCGTGCGGTACATCATTCCTCATCTGAGTCGGTTCCGTCCTGCTGTCCATCCCGATACTTCATCTCCAGTAACCACTTCTCATCAAAGTCGATACCTCTTCGAATCTTGGTTCCAGCCTTCCTCCAAACGGCACTTCCTAGGCCAATGTCCGCAATGAATAGACGCCATTCCTCTTCGTGTCCGGCATTGTTCATGTTCTGGGGGTCATCCTCATCGGGTGGTGTCACGGCTTCAAGCAGGCCCCGCTTGGGAGCACCCATTGCAACAACGTATCGAGGCTTCACGAATAGGCGGCTACCATCTATCACTGCCACTTTACCGGAAGTTGGGTCGATCCCTGTTGGCACATCGACCGATAGCACGAACGCTTCGTTTCGGTTCGCCCACTCCATCAACTCATAAACAGCAGCCTGGTCACCAGTTCGCAGCTCTTCAAACGATATGGTCAAGCCCAGAAGAGCATCGATGATGAGTGATACTGAGACAGGTGATCCTGACGATGATGCTTTGCGCAAATGTTCAAACAGATCTGCCTTGCTGAGAATTTTGCCGCCAAAAGCTCGATAAAGTTGAATCTGTTGCCGCAGGTCTTCGAGCAAGTCTTTCTCGCGCTCAATACCCACTAAGCACACGAGCATGTTGATGTTCTTGTTCCGCAGATGGCGAGCAGCAGCAATAGCTCGGATACCTGATTTGTTATTGCCAGCCAGGATCACCACCACCGGACTCGTCAATGTAGCACTGGAGGAGGGATTTGCACCAGCAAGGCCGAACCGTACTTTGATAGCAGGATCTGAAAGGGCTATCAGAGCAACCTCAGCGATACCTCGCCCTCCGTTCTCGGCCATAAGCTGTTCTGTTAAGCCGATCTCGTTCGCTGCTATGTTCTCAAGATTAAGCATCTGCAGGGCTGAAACGGTTTCAAGACGCTTATGCGAAGGGACGAGGTATAAGCCAGGCGGATGACCTTGCTGTCTACTGTTAGTACTGCGAGACTCTGGTCGTGAGATCGACAACCGAGACAGGTGGCTTGCACGTACGCCAGAATTGACGCGGCTTAGCGGAAGGCCGCCAGAAACTGCAACAGCGCTCGCCTTGCGTGACTGTGATCTTCGTGACGGACCCGATTTGCTATCAGCCTTCCTATTACCTTGACCACTACGAACCTCCCGTCCACAAAGCCTCTCAGCCTCGTTCAATCCATCATCTGCCTCACTATTCCAGAAGTCTGCATCCTTCTTAGTTGAGGACGGCAGGTCCAGTACATTTTCGGTGTAATGCAGATTCTTTCCGCCAGCTGTGCCAGGCTTTGGCTTTCGATTGTGAGACACCAATCGGCTGGCATCGTCGATTTGATCCTCCTTCCTCATCTGATCAAAAATGGTGCGTTTATCAAACTTCGCAAGGTTGTTCTCAAAATCGAACTCCCCCATCTCTTCTGTGACATCTTCAGAAGCCCAGCCGTTATCGAGGAGGCCTTTGCGCCCCTTGGAGCTCTTTTTCAGAGAATGAAATGGTTGGAAAGATGATGTACTCTGCAGGATTGGTGTTTGCCTCCATCCCTTGCCTCGGCCACTGGCGGGTGAACCCTCAATAGCTTGACCATCATCCTCAGCACGCTGGCCCTTTCCTTGCTTGGACTGTCGAGAGCGTCGGTTGTTGTTGTTTTTCTTCTTGGCGGATCGCGGTGCCTGTCCTTCAATTGGCTGGCCATTGTCCATTTCCTGGACCGCTTCATTGATGGCTAGATTACTGACAGAACCAGTCAGGTCGTGGTCAGGGGTGGGTCTCCCCGGCGTTGAGACAGCGGCACTCGTAGGAGCGACTTGTAGTTCAGCTCTCACATCCTCCAATGGTCCTTTTGAATCGGAGCCTGCCGGCGTTAATGCTGCTGGCGGTCTCCCCAGACTTAGGATCGCAGGGTCTACAAAAGCAGGTTGCGGTGGTGGTTGCGAAATGAAAGGCGCAGCGATGGGTTCGGCTTGAGGAGGCGCATATGTCGCTGGACTGTCGTTCTTGACTTCAGCAAGATCGGCGATGTTAGCGGCGTGGACCTGCAAGTGAGGAAGCCATTGTTTGGTATCAGAGACGAACACTGCAACTCGGGCATTAGCATCGTTCTTGCAAGTGTAGGGTTAGAATTCTGTGTGTACCGTTAGTCAATGTTAAGCCGCTCCCTGCCTGGACATTGCCAACTGTCCCCGTCAGTTCGCTCCCGGGAGGGTCCCTCAACACCACCCGCATATGCAAGCCGATGAACTGGGTTGCCATGATTGGTAAGATTTCGCGATTTATACGTGATCGGAAAAGGGTTGTGTTCCTCGGCACAAATTATTGGCTATGGCAGATCGGCAATGTCAAGATGTCATTAACGTCTTTTGACGAGGGTTTGAAGACCAATCCCCAGTCGCGCAGAATCGAGACCCCAAGATTTATGTGTCACTTTGTTGAGTGAACAAGGACTGATTTTGTTTCGAAGTACCTGGGAGCGAGAGGACCGGGTGGTTGGGCTCGTCGACGGAGTGACTGAATTCAGGCGAGTTTCGAAGCGGCGGGATGGGGCAAAACGAGGGGAGATCGAGACTTGGGGCCTAGCAATGAAATGGTGCGAGGTGCGAAAAGTGACAGCTGCAAAGCTCGAACTCTCCGATTTCTATGCCGTATGCGATAAGGTATTGCTGCAGGCGCTTCGGCGGGTTTTCGTATCGCGATTTAATGTTGTGTGATGCGGGCTTGTCTTGGTGGGAGAACTTCCATTTCAACATGGGGCAAGCTACTAGGGAAGTTCGCGTGGGAACAAAGTTGCCAATCTTGTTATCGATAAGAAGGTGGTTCCCTCGGTGTGCGTCACAACTATAGTATAGTAACTACCTTACTAGAGGTACTTACCTAGGTACTTAAGGCACCTTACTTTTTAGCCTCTCTTGTGTTTGTGTTTGTGTTTGCAACCACGGTGAGCATCGCTTGATTGGATGGCTTATAATGAGATTGGTTCTCTTCCCTTAACTAGGTATGCTCAGGCTCATGAGCCGACTTGTCTGTGCTGAATGAGAAGCCAACCGAGCAAACGTTTCGTTACTATGTAGGCCCAATGGTCACAGCAGATGTCATAAAATTAAATAGAGCGGTTCATCATTTGTATTATCATAGCTTGGTGCATACAAGTCTCAATATTTACTAGGCCTTTGGCGTGTCTATCCCGACCAAATTGCCCCTTTGACACCTTGACGCCTTTCCCATAGTTATTCGCATCTATCGAAACTTCGCGTTTCGACTGAGTCTTCCGTATCATACAATGGTATCAATAGATTGTAAGCTCTTTAGCATCTAAATGTAACCCCACCAGCTTGAAACTCAGTATCCCATAGAAGCCATCGCCTCTTCCTCATCGTCTAAATCTATCACCTGGTGGGTTGACTTCGAGGGCGCTGGTGCTTTCGAGGGTGCCGCTCCAATGCGATTGGATACAAGACTAGTGATAGATTGAGCCTTGGGTTTTCCGAGTGCCTCCTCGGCACTGTAGAGTTTGTTGTAAAAGTCTATGACTCGAGGATGTGCCATGACCTTGGACTTTTGAAAGCCCAGAACCTGTAGGCCATCCTGTGTAGTCGCTCGACTAAGAGCAACATAGGCCTGGCCCTTTTCAAAAACACGTCCAAGATTGACTTTGACACGTTCAAGAGTTTGACCTTGGGCCTTGTGAATTGACAATGACCATGCCAGAATCAGGGGCAGCTGAGTTCGCTTGGCCTGAAGCTCGCCATTAGGCAATTCGACCTTCCATTCCTCAGGCTGGCAGAGGATCACGCGTGACGTGCCATCCGTTGCCATGAACTGTACGACCGGGAATTTGGTGCCACCAGAACTTGAATCGGATTCGCGCTTGAATGTACTGAGTAGTTTCTTTCTAGCTTTGGCCATTCTCTCTTCCTCACCGAATTCATCAATTGGCTCCATGTCGAACGTCTTTTCATCGGAGAATCCTATCACCTTGCCTAAAGATCCGTTCACAAGTGATTCATCAAGGTTCTTGATCAGCATTACTTGAGCGTTGATCTTCAGATCGATGCTCTTGGGCGCCATCATGTTCATCAGTAGTTTGTCCCGAATATCTTCTTTGCCAGTATCTTGAGCCTCATACCGCCTGATCGTGCCAGGAAGTTCTCTCAATCTTCTTTCATTTGACATCTCGACTTCGTTCCGGGTAGAAAACAACTCTGCAGTTCCCAGTCCATCATTGAAATTGAGTGGTCGCTCCAGTTTTTTGAAGGCTCGAACAGTGTCTTCCGTTATGCGACCGAGGCGCATCTCGTTGAGCATGTTGGCGAATACTGGGTCTCGCTGTCGGAAGACCTGCGTAAGTCCAATAGTGTGGTCTATGGAGGTAGTCCAGGTTGATGCATCAAAGGCAAACTTGGTCTCCCGTTTTGCACCCTGTTCTGGGACTGGTGGAAGCTGGAAAAAATCACCAGTGATAATGAGTTGAATGCCCCCCCACGGCCTCCCGTTGTTTCGAATCGTTCTTCCAATTGTAGACAGTTTGTCAAACAAATCTCCGTCCACCATGGAAATCTCATCAATGACAAGGCATTTAGTTCTCAGCCAGCGGTTCTTTGCCTTGGGATTCCTTCGGATCTTCTTGACCAGTGCTTGGGCATCCTCTTTGCCAAGTCCAATACCAGAGAAGCTATGGAGCGTAATGCCTCCGATATTGCATGCAGCAAGTCCCGTGGAGGCAGTAACCGCAACTCGTTCTGGGTCTTTGGCATACTTCTTCTTCAATTCCGTGATGATGGCTCGCATGAGGACAGATTTACCAGTTCCGGCCGCACCAGTGAAGAAGACACTCTGGTTCTTGTTCACTACCAAATCCAAGACGTGTCTCTGCTCTTCACTCAGCGATATGGCAAAATTGCCCTTGGAATGCGAAGTGGAGACTTCTTTGATCTCATCCATGGAGAGATCGGTGCTGGCCGTTGGTTGCTCTTGCTGACGCTGAGTTCGGAACTGTTTCTTCTGTTCCTTGACAGCGCTCGCTGTGGGATTAAGAAAATCTTTCCGCTTGTTATTCGGTGTTTGGGCGACCTGTGAGTGAAAATCACTCTCATCTTCGGGTTCTTCCTGCTTGAAACTTTGGGGCAGTACGCGTTTCTTGGCTTTTTTGGGGACCGGAACATCAAAGTCATCTCGGTCACCAGAAGAATCGCGCTTCATCGAGATATTGGCCATGGTTGAAGTGACAGATGTATTGCGGGACGGTGGTAGGAAATGTGAGGGTGGTGATGAAGACCAAGGTATAGCCTTGTCTGTCTGTGTCGAGGTTGGCGGTGGGGGCGGCATGTTCTCCTTGGTGATGCGCTTGGATGGGGTATTTGCAGGAAGCGGCGGTAGTGCTGAAGGGGCTTGGAAATCCAGATCTAGGTCGTCGTCGCCACAAAAGTCGTCTTCAGTAAAGAAGACCGCTGCTTGGGCCTTTGCGTGAGCTTCAGGTCCAGTGAGATCAACAACATCTGCTTGCCCGCCGAATGAGTTTGATCCTCCACAGAGAGAGGCCAGTGATCCACCGCCAACACCGTTTGGCGGTCGAGAATTGTTTGAGAGTTGGTTCATGTTAGAAGGTCGATTTTGAAGAGGTCTGGAGAATGGTGGCATGGTCCTCGCCGACACAGCAGGGGCGTTTGACTTCTTTAGTTGTTGTCGAATATCGGCATTGTGAGTACTTGGGCTGCTGGAAGGAAGAAACGATTGGCTTCTGGGCTGGCCCCTTTGTTGGGGAGGAGGGCCATTGGCCTCGTATTGGCTGTTTGCGCGCTGTAGCATTGCGTTGAGATTTGGTGAATATATCGGACCAGCTGAGTGCACCTGAACTCGTTGCTGTTGCAGAGCTCGTCGAAGAAGGAACGCCCGTGCCGGCGAGGAACGAAAAGGAAGGTGGTTGATACCAACCTTCATAAAATATCGTGAACTGGCGACAGCTGAAGGTTAGGCAGGTAGGAAAACGAGGGAGGAGGGGAGGATTAAAAAAAAGAAAAAAAGAAAAGCGAGGCAGGAAGTTGCGATGCTCAGTTGAGCGAAGGCGAGATTATCGAGGAAGTATCCGTACCCCACGGTCCTGTCATATTAGACTGTGATTTCCTGCAAGATAAGGACGCGTCTCGGCCCCGAACCTGGTCAGTCAGGTACGACGAATGAAGATGCCTTTCACATGAATACAGTATCTGCCCGACGCGTTCCAGGCGCGACACCCCTCACTTAACGCACTACCGGCATTCGCTTAGTCACGTGGTCTATAATTGCCGTTCATGCATACAACTCAAGCTTGATGTTAAACAAGGCGGAAACGAGCCCTTTGCACAATTAATGATTGGCACTGAAATTGTTTGTCATCATAATATTCATTTTTAGCTCCAGGATAGGGGGTAAGGACGACACCAAATCATCAACTCAGCTTCATCCCTTTGAAACGATAAAAACGCCATTTCCAGACCTTAACGTCATATAGTCCATTCCGTATTTCATTTAAGCGAACTGATCCTATTCAAACATTATGTAAAAGCACAGCAATTGCAATCAAGAGACTGTCGACTCATTCTATCAGTCTCGTCGGCCACTATATCTCCCGAAAGCCTCACGATCTTCATGATGCTGTCGTGAATAGCGTGGCTCCCTGTGGCTCATATACTCTCGAGCCCGTCGATTACTCCAGCGAGGTTCAGGGTCAGCGTACTTGTAGTCGTCGGGCCTTCCATCTTCTCGCCTCTCTTTAAGTTCACGGCGCCGTCGTAGATCCTCTTCAAGATGTTTGAATCGATCATTATCTCTTCGAACGTCACGCTCACGATGGCCGTCGTCTAATCTTGCTCGCTCAAGGGGCTTGTCGGAGCGACTGGGTCTGATATCATAAGAATTATCTCGTCGGGGCGCAGTGCCGCGCACATGACGGACACTAGGTCTTGCGGCCTGGATAATTCGTGGCGGCTCTCCTTTCCAAGGCTGTTCTCGGGGAGAATGATACCCGCCTCTAGGCGAGCAACTTTCGTCACGGTAGCGACGGCCGGGGGAATTGAATCGCACATGTTGCTGATCGGAATCTCGAGAGGAGCGGTCATCAGCCATATGTTTGGCATCCTTTCTGAGGTTACGAGAATCCTGGATGATGATGTTTTCGTGATGATCGGAAAGCATAC
Source organism: Fusarium mangiferae (assembly GCF_900044065.1). NCBI lineage: Eukaryota > Fungi > Ascomycota > Sordariomycetes > Hypocreales > Nectriaceae > Fusarium > Fusarium mangiferae. The sequence goes on from NW_024573931.1 coordinate 1,492,159, forward strand.
GCTTCGGGTTTGGGCTACGCCCTCGACCCCGTTGCGGGCTGCTACCGGAATCAATAGACGACGGCCTTGTGTCCTCACTTTCATCCTCTGACCACTCGTCACTGTCACCATCAGAAGGTGAGGAACTTCGGCCTGAGTTATCATAAACCTTGACTTTATCTTCAAATTTGAACCTTGGCTCTGGTGCCATTTTCTTTGGTGAGCGATTGTCTGCCTCAAATGGAGTTTTCGGTGCACTGGGACTTGACGGGGGCATCTGTGGAGGGGCGTTCGCCCCTGGCAATGGCCCATGTGGTGGTCGGTCGATGGGGATATTGATCGCGGGTAGCCTTGGGGGTGGTCGAGCGGGAACTTGTCCTTGTGCTGGTGCTGGTACGGGAATAGGTGGCACGACACCTGCATTATGAGGGACCCCATTGTCTGGCTTTGCAGGTGGCATGCCACTTTGCTGTGCGTTATTGAATGGACCCTGTCGAGGAGAGTGGGCTTGGGGCATGCGAGGAACGTTTTGTTCCCCCATAGGAGGCCTAAGTTGACCGTTCAATCTTGGATCAGTTGCTGGAGGAGGCGCTGGCCTGACAGGGGCAGCAGCAGCAGTAGGAGCAGGAGGAGGGGGGTGCACAAATCCCTGGGGAAGGGTGACAGGCGGTAACCCTCCCATGCGTGGCTGGGTAGGTGTTTGTTGGATTTGCCTTGGCTGCCTCATCGATACATGTGTATCGATAGCTCTGGAGCTATGGCGACCAGAGGCGGGCATCCTCTGGAAATATGCATTGATTGCCACTCTCTCAAGCCTAGGAGATTTGCTCTGCTTCGAGTGGCTTCTATGCTTTCTGGAGCTTCGCACACTTCTGTCATCCCAGTGTCTGGGATCATCTGCCGCCCGCCATTCTGATTCGATCTGGGCCAGCTTATAGTAGAACCGGAAGTCACGGTCCTCTTTGGTCAGATCAGCTTGAGCCCTGTCGAGCTGAAGCTGGATTGTCTCGTTCTTGTCTTGCTTCTTCTTCGAGACAGATCTTGTGGTTCTGTCCAAGTGCTCGATCCTCTCTTTGATCCTTGATTGGGACATGTTCTTGTCTGTACGAGTGATGGTCTCCCAGTCATATTCGGTGTCCCGTGCCTTGCCACCACTGGAGGCACCAGGAGTCTTTTCGAGGCGGAGAGCTCTGTACATAGGAAGCTCACCGCTTCGGGCATTTTTGATCTCAGCGGGATCTTGCAGCCGCAGATCCATAGGAAGCTGGGGGGGATGGCTATAAGGCCGGATGTTGGCAGGCATGAATGTAGGAAGCCCTGCAGGAAGCCCGGCAGGGGCCCCGTTCTGCTGGGGCATTGAAGATCGTGTTTGGGGAGCTTGAGTATGATGCATTGGTGCTGGGGTATTTTGAGGCATAGCCCCGACAGGAGGAAGGCCAGCCATAACGTGATTGGTATTTGCTAGGTGAATGGAGAATTCCAATTCTGGGATTGATACGATTGAGAGGAAGAATAGGGCTATGATATATGCGACTGGAGATGGAGAGCTCGGGTGGGCGTAGCTTGGGAGGGATTCGAAAGCTCCTACGTCCAGAGACTTGTGCAAATCAAAAGTGAGGCTGGCGAGATAGCCAAGGGATGCGTCCTAGTCAGAAGATGGAGGGGGGATGGAAGGTTGAAGACTAAGGAGGGGCGCAGTACAGCCTTGCTGAAGCAGTCGTGTCAAGCAGTAGGAGAAAGTCTTCTTTGCTTGTAGATATGAGGGAAGAAAAAGCTGTTTATTTGAGCTGAATTGGGAGTGTCTCTGGATCTCTGTGGGAAACTCAAAGGGCGAGTGAGGGTCTATTTGAACTTGAAGAGCCATTGCTCAAGACAAGTACGTATTGGCATTGGTTTCTTGATCTGGTGTTCCGACACGATACGGCATTGATGAGTACTCTTGATGATGAAAGCCAGTTTTGTGTTACTGAGAAACTGAAGGTTGTTGTTAAAGGCGAACCATACATTGGTTGTTCTGCGCTCGAGTTGGTGGTTCGCCCGTTAACCTCCACCAACAGCACATCAGCTTGGCGCAAGCCAACTACGCACATTGAGTGTGATATAATGAATAAGCCTACAGAAGGACTCTCAGCCGAAGTGAACTGAGTAATCGGCAAATGCATTCCTTGCCGAGCTTTGCTGAGATACGGCATCATTCGCCTGGTCGACGCGGCCAGACTGACATGCATCAGGCAATCGGCAGAATCCAACGACTCAAGATGATCCTTTCAACCGGCGCCTCCATTGTGTGTTACCGCATGTTGTCTCGATATGGCGACCGACGATGAATGATGAGGCAAGTTCCCGAGAGGCTGACCCGACACCGACAGCCCGTTCTGTCCGCGCCCAGATATGCAGGAAGGCGATCGCCGTTTCTGGGATACGGCATCTCATGCTGGCTAGGAATGCTATGCTGTTCACTTTGACTAAGTGTCTGGGTGTGTTACTCTGCGGCCCTCGGTCGCCCGGTGAGAGTTTAACACGATGATCTGGAGATCTTTTACGCTGCGTAACCATTTGTTCGAGTTAAGAGAGGCCCTGCATTCTTGTGCTGTTGAATCAGATAATTGCCTCGGATACGCCATGGCTGGACTCAAAAAGAAATCACCACGAACTCGTTGGGCGTTGATGTCGTTGGATATGTCCGAAACTTGTGCTACAGAGGACGAGAGGGCAGACGCAGACGCAGACGCAGACGTAGCGTATCGCCACAATCGAGAAGTATAGTCTATCGTGGAATTAGGCCTTGTCCGCCATGGCACGAAAGTGAGAGCGACAGGTCCGGGTTGGACACATCGAGGAATCGGTGAAACAAGTTGAGAGTTGCACTAAGGCATAGCTTCACGGGAAGGTCGGGTATGCAAGTGATTGCAGAGAATGTACAGCAGCGAGCTGAATGATGTGCATATTTGGTTGATACGGCCATTGATTACCCATGGATCTCTGGCAAGGCAGACAGACAGTTGTTCTAGAGTGCATACTACGGTTCTACCTAGATAGGTACTTTGGTCTGTTGGTTCGCCAAGTCAGCGGCAGTTGGGATTATTAACATGGTTGAAAATACGCATAAAGTGTGATGTTGAGGCATAATGACTCAATCAGCCTCGATTGCCTCGCCTTGGAGGCGAGTGTGTCCAAAGTGTAGATGCCTCTTGAGTTAGATGGTGATGGTGGTAACGCAATCCATTTACACCGCGTCACGGCCCATCCCACCTAATGCACGATATAGTCAGCAGTTTGGTCGAGAAGCGCCCTAGTTGTGCTGCAACTAACTCCAGACTATGTGAGTATGTCGAACATATTGTGATGCGGGAGGTAGTAGAATGAATGAATGAATGAATGACCCAGTCTAGAAGTGCATGTGCGGCACAGGCTGTTGATGATGGATGGCCTTTGAGGGTTTCTATACGTCGAGATATAATGCGACAACAAAATGAGGCGAAAGTGAACATGTTTCAAGTTTTGAGTCGTTATGAATTGTGTCTGGATTCCGAGACATGAATACGGAGTTTATCAGTCTTGATTTGAGACAGCAAAGCATAGCACAGCACAACACAGCACAACACGACACAGCAACACATAATACAGTTGGCGATAGTACAAAGGCGTGTCTACCGCGTGGCCGTGTGACCTGTCAAGAGGGTTCAATATATCAATTCTTGCCGATGGCGATACAACCGTCGATGATCAGGCAACTGGCCGCCTGTCAACTGAGGTTACACTGAGACATGTCCAAGTTCTATGGGGAATCCAACTCTGAACGGGTGTGTCTGTTGTACCTAACTTTTGCGACAGAATATTCAGGGCGTTTCTCCTTCACACCCTCAGTTCATGTCTGCTAACTTTGGCCGGGCGCCCAAATATGGTTGCCTTGTGGATGCCTCGTGAGGGGTCGATTAAGTACTTTGCTTTGGTTTTCCTTTTTTTTCTTTCTCTTCTTGTTCCAAGGGCGACCGATTACTCTTTTTGTTAATCCGAGTGTGATTGACAAGTCTTGGTTAAGGTAGGTAGGTAGGTATTGGTTTACGCCGGCGACATTCGTCAATGGCCGATAACATCATTTGCCTTCAGAATGCTTCTCTAGGAATCAGAGCGGCAGAGCATTGTCCGTGACCAAACCAACGTCAGTCGAGAGATTCAGGAAATACCTGCTTATCGTCTTAAACACGCCCAACGTGAAGCACCAAGATCTCGCTCGCAATGTCCCATGGAGCCACTAGTCCAAGTCTGAAGTTACTACCTATGTGTGGATGTGTTTGTCTGAAAACTGAAATAGATAGATACCAAAACTTGTTATCCTCAGAGCATTGTGTGACTGGTGACATGCCGGGAGAATGCTGTGTCAAGTCTAGACCCTCCTTCTTATCCCTTTCAATGCCGTCGGTGAGTCTCTCTCTGTGTGGCCTTTTCAACCTTCTTCTACCTCTCAATGGCCTTGCCATTCTCATTCGAGGCCGAATCCGTCAGCTCAACAGAATGCGTTGGTCTTGGCTCTGAATATTGACGAGTGCACGGGCTCATATAGAGGCGCAGGTCATTTCATGGCAGGCTACAAGTTCCATCGTGGCTCGGAGCTTGTAAGGAGATTGATTGTGGTTATCACATTCGAGCTGCTACGATACTCAAAGTGCAATAGATATGGGCATATTTTCATCTCAAGATATCTTAGATTTAGAAATGCCTACATCCAACCCGCTGGCGGTTTTCCAATTCCGGAATCAAAGCTGTCTCATATAAAATCAATTAAGCTCAGATTAGTTTGAGGCAGCTCAGCTTGGGAGAACTGATGAAGCTCGCAAACAGCAAGGATATCACTTCAGCCCTCTAGGCACCCACGCCCTATCAACCCCAACACACCACTCTCACCAATCAACGACTTCTTGCAGACATGAGCCACCTGGTTGTATATCAAAGTAGGTGTCTACTCATTCAGCGAAGTAGCTCAATCAGTCAGCAATATGTCACTCAACCATTTACCTTGCTGACTATGGTCCCCCTCTTGCTTCGTTTCTTTTTATTCGATGTTCGATGTTCGATTCCCAGATTCCGTCGTTTGCTCCAAGGCAGTCATGTTTTGACATAGAATAGAAATCAAATTCATTGGTATGGGTACATACATGTCTGTGTCGTTGTAGCATTCGGTTGCTTTATGCCTATACATCGTTCTAATGCCGTCTTCATCGTTGAGCCTGATAGCCTTGCCTCACCAATCTCCATTACCCAACTTTCCAAGCCTTATGCCAGGTACACATAGGCGTTGCCCTCTCTTTCGATGTAATCCTTCTCGATAAGACTGTATCTCGCGTCAGCCACCTCCGGACAGCATCATTAACGTATGGCATCACATACCTTTCGATCTCCTTCTTGATCGCCGCCGGCTCAACACTACCTCTTTTCTTTGTCAGGTTGATAACCTCTGCCACCAGGTCACTGTGACCCATGCTCTTACGACTTTTCATTATTCTAACGATGGCAGCCTGTGTCTCAAAGCGTCGGTCTTGAGCGATCCTTTCATGTGTAGCCTTGTTCTCCTCCTTTGTCTCCTTCAGCTGGATCTGATTGATCTTGACTCTGTACTTGGGGTCTGTAAATGTTTTGTTAAAAGTAAACGTATCAGTAGGCTTGACATCACGGCCTTTCGGGTGCTTGGTAAGCACTCGCGCTTTGCCGCAAGCGAGCGACTGAAGTGTGCGATCAAGATCACCGCCTGAAAGACCGGTTCCCGTCGCGATCTGTTCATATGCCAAGAATCCATCAGCCGGCACGCTGTTGAACATCATCAGAACCACAGCCTGGTATGCAGATACAAGAAGCTCCTTCGGCCCCTTGGCGAAGATGCCCTTGAGGGAGCAGTGAGCCAATGAGTGCTTCCACGTCAAGGCTCGTCCGGTATGCTTATTCTTGTAATACTTGTCAAACCTCTCGATCTGCGTGGCAACCTCATCTGGCAGGTTGAGACGAACATCCGGGTAAGTTGGCCACGCAGCAGCGGACAAAATCATGACGGAAAGGTCCAGAGAATTCTTGCGCTCAGCACTTCCTTGACGCCATTGCTTGAAAGACTCCATTTCATCCTTGCCGAGTTCCTGGTCCTTGAACATCTGTTCCAGATTATGTGTAAAGTTAGCACCGCACTCTCCTCGAAGCTTTGTTAGCATGTTGCGCTCAGCGTCTTGGCTGGCACTTCGTCCCATGAGCAGTCTTCGAGCCAAGTCCTTTTTGTAAAATGCCTCGAAGGCGTCCTTGCCCTCGATGAAGCGGAACAGCTCGAGCGCCTGGTCAAGCTGTCTATCAAGCTCAGCATCTTCATCACCTGTGCTGGCTTGACCTTCCTTCTCAGCTGTCGCTCGATCTTTCACATCTGACAGAAGCTCCTTTGGTAGTGACTTCAAGCCACCTCGCAGAAGCACGTCGATATATTTGGCGATCATCTCGCCGATTTTGGATGTTCCCGTGTCCCAGCAAGATGCAGCTTTGCGGTCGTTCATGAACTTCCCAAAAGAATCCCTCATGCCCCAAAGGAAGTCTTCGTCCTTATTAAAGGCATCTCGGATCATCAGGTCGAGTGATCGGCGGAGCTCTAGTAAGCGCAAAACCATTTGGTCACCCTTGTCTTTGTCGCTGATGATTGCCGAACCAGTTGATCGAATGTAGTCGCCCCATGGATCTTTCATCTTCTTTTGGATCCCTGATAACCGAAGCAAGTCATACAAAGCCTTCATTGACTCAACTTCTCTATCAGCCAGGAGCTTCGCCAGGTTCCCACCGTTGAGAAGCTTTTCTGAGTAGTTGGTGATGAGATGGGCGTGCGCAGAGTCCATAAGTTGCTTCTCCGTCGTACTATCGAGGTTGAATTGGATGCAGCGATAGTCTTCCCTTTTCAGTAACTTCTCGCAAACCAAAATGTAGTCCTTGAGACTTGACGTGCTCCAGGCTTCGCCAAATTCTTTCAAGTATCTCTCAGACTGCTCTAAGAAGTAGGGCTCAAAGTGCTTGACATAGACCTCCAAAACATAAAGCATCATGATGGAATCTTTCAGTAATGCAGGTTCGATTTGGTCGACGCCTCTTCGATCATGCTCAACCAAATCGCAAACGCCTGCGATTAGCTTCACGCCGACCGAGTTTCTATAGGCTTGACTCTGGGATGGGAATGCCATTTTTCTGAACTGCTGGATCGCCATATCGTTTATAGATGCAAGATTCTTCTGTAGTAAATATGTTCGATCGAGGTAGCTGAATGTTGATCTGATCAATATCTGCAAGTGTTTCTTAGCATCTCAAACCTATATACAAACATCCAGCCTACCGTTTGTGTATTCCAAGTCTTCCATTCCGCTAGTACGCTCTTCACAGTATCGAGGTTCGAAGCATGACCATTCTTCTGGATTCTGGGTAGCACAATCCGCTGCAAGTGCACATCGATTCTCTCTTTGAGCATCTGGTACACCTTTGCGGGATCCCCCTTTCGACAGACATCCTCGACACCCCTGTACAGCCTCTCCAAAGGGACATTAGGTGTCCGTCCCGCAAAGACAGCCTCTAAGGAATCCTCGAGCTCCTTCTCCGTCCGTCTATAGTACTCCGCGACCTGGGTATCTCGACTCGTGGGCGCCCGCAGATTCTTGATAACAAGCTTCTTGGAACCAGAATAAGGCTTGAACGCAGAAGGTGCCTGCGTTAGGTCGATGGTCTCGGGGAGCTTGCCCCGCGCTTTAGCGGTGGTCATTTCGAAGCGCGCCCGCTTAGAGGTGGCAAGGGGAGGTGAAGCTGAGGATGATGAGTCTAACCGCGGCCTTCGCCGGGAGGGAGAGGTTGTTTCCGGCGCCAACGGTTGCATGGAGTGAGCCCAGGCGATATATCAAGAAAAGAACGAGGCCTGGAACAACCGTACAAAGAGCTGTCGCGCAGGCCTCGGTTTCTCGGACTGTCCGGTGTTTGGTTGCGGTATTCGATAGTGAGCAGACGTGGGCGAGAAGTGTATTATCAGAGTGTTTCTTGGTTAGAATCAAACGGAAATGGACTAACTCGAAGAAGAGTCAAGGCAGTACTTTTGGAGATGATGGCAAGTCTGAATAACAATGTTTTCGAGGTGGGCGTGTTGATTGATTGAAGGTGATTGAATCCATGATAAGATAAGAAACTGGAGCTACCGCCATCTATCTCCGGCTTAATAAAGAGCGTCATCGGTTTGTATGACAAAAGAAATGGAACGCTTGGGTACTAACTACTACTACGTCTACATAATGCTACAACAAAGAACACAAGACTGGCATTCTCGCTCCGTTGATGGCTTCTCTGAATCAATTCAACTCTTCGAGCTCTTCTTATTAAATTCAATGTACGTACTTTAATTACTTAGGGTAATCATTGGATATTGGCAACTCCCGACTTACACCAACGTTTTGACAGCTTGAACTTCCCCGAGTGATAACAAACGTTCATGAGATCATTATCAATTAATCGCCGTATCTCCAACTGTGTACTAGTAATACTGAAATGCAATTGACACCTTGAGCTGAGCCCTGAGCTACCTATGTGTGATATGCCTATTCGTGTGCCGTCTATTATGTACCAGTCCTCAGTACGTCGCCAACTACATAATGATTATGTGTTACATCTCTCTCTGCCTCAAGTAGGTTTTTGCCCAACATCTTAAGCATACGCTGCCCAACCTAGGAAAAGGGGCCTGTTAGCTGTGAACCCAAGTTGGTGACATCTGATCAGCTTACCAGAATACAACACTGCCAAATTTCGCTCATCGGTGGCTTGGTTGATCAACTTGTTTACTGTTGCAGTCACACTCAATGTTTTCGAGAGCTTCTTCCTTACAATTTCTAAAGCTCTGTCAGCTTCAGATGGTTCATTGACGTGGCCTGCAGCCCTTTTGCCCTTCTTTGTCTCTGCCTCGCTTTGTTCATCATCCATTGGGGTTTCGTCATTGTGTCTCGCCTTTTGGAGTTTGGCAAGTCGGAGCGGCGAGATCGACCACGTATACAGCGGATCAAACCGCAACACGTCCAAGATTGTCATGATCGAGTACTGCTCTTCTCTTAGAGCATCTAGCGTAAATTCACAGCATCTCCGGAAGACGCCTTCTGTCTTGGTGATTCCCATTCCATCCACAATGTCTCTTGTCAGTCTGAAGGGGACCAACTCCGGTACTGGCAGAATACGACCAGCCTCAAATGCAACACCCAAGTCAATGTGGACAACTTCCCCCGTCTTGTGGTCCAAGAGAATGTTGTGCCCATGCCGGTCTCCTAAACCGAGAACGTGTCCCAGCATCGATATAGCCGCAGTGCTTCTGGTGTACGCTAGTCTTTTTTGGAACCATTCATCTGGATCCATAAAGTGTTCCATAAAGAAGTATCTCATGACTGGGTGGAATTTCTCCGTGACCTTGCGATAAGTGCTGATTCGAGTTTCCACCGTCCGACTTTGGACCCCAAATATTTCCTTACGACATTGGGAGCCCTTCAAGTCTCTTGGGTGGTATCTTTCATGGGCGGGCATCAAGAACTCATGAAGTGGGATCGTGTTGGGGACAAATTCAATCAAACCTGAAGATGCAGTGAGCGGCAATACCTTGTATGTCCTGATCCCTAGGTTGCGCTGCTGAGTCGTCCTATGAAGCTTCAGCAGAGACGATACGGCCGAAAAGACCTGTTCCATGATAGCATCCTGTCGCAGGTCATCGTGTCCTCCTTTTACAAGCTGTTTGTAGCGCACACCATCACTCCCAATGGCAGTAATGATTTTGGGAGCACTGACGCCTGAAGCGATGGTCATGGTGGGCTCTAATTTGGATATGATCGGGACCTTTGAGTAATCTTTTGTATGGGAGAGTTCGATGTGCATAGTTGGAGATGGAATCCGATATTTGATCAAGCAGTTAATGAGGTTGTGCCCGGGCGAAGACTCTTTAAGCGGAATCTTCGCACCCGACTTGTACCTATTGGGGTTCCGGTCCATAGCAAGAGCATGATAGTATTTGCTTGTCTTGTCGATCGAGAGCCAAATGTTGGCAACAGATTGCGTCTCAGCAAGTCGTTTCGCAATACGATCTGTTGCTCTGACACGAAGAACAGCGACATCATCCTTCTGCTGTGCTTTTGCCTTGGTTCCAGACCAGATCTGATACATCCCGTGATAAGGATGGTCTACGCAGATTTTGTAGACCAGCTCCAGCAGTAATTTCTGGAATGAGGTGTCTTGGTCTTGAAGTCGGGATGTCAGTTGATTGGCAAGACCAGCAAACTTCCTTGTTGGGACGTCAGACAAATGTCGCATAACCGCCTTGTTAGTAGTCTCCTCTTCTGATCGCTCCAGCCAAAGAGCCGTGAAACGAAGGGCGTCGTTATTGTGTTCATCAGAGGCAATAAGAGATAGGAGGTAGTTCTCGAGACTCAGCCGAACGAATTCACTGCGAGTCTGCTCAACTCGCCGCAGTTCCTGCTCATCAAGGTCCAGCCATTGCTTTTCCTTGTTCAAGACATGTGAATATCTGGTTTTCAGCTGAGCATCCTTTGTGCCGCTGACCAGGGTTTTCAGCTCTGACACTTCATCGCCCTTGGCCTTCTTTAGACTTTGAAGTCTTTTCAAGTCTTCCAGGCCATCTGGGTCCTGCAGTTGTTGATCACAGAACATGGCAAACTGATGGAATACAGCAGCTGCTTGCCGACCTTGACCTTTGCCTTTGAGTTCCTTGAGTGCAGGTTCCAGGTAGTTTTTCTGAATGTCATGTGGCTCTTCAAGGCGAGCGACAGAGACCTGATACCCAATCTTTGAAAGCAAGTCAGATCGGCTGACCGGCAGAGTTTGCTTTTTGAGGGAAGCATCTCTATCTATGCCTTGGAGCATACGAATGGATGTGCTCATCTGACCATAATCCCAGAGAGAATTAGCTGTCTCGATATTAACCGCTGCATCAACATGAATGTCTAAGGCGGCGCATGTCGGGATGAGCTTGGTGAGCCCAGTGGATATTCTGAGACTCTCTTGTGTCGCTTGGTGATAACGATAAATCTGAGATGCGGTGATCATTGCTTCTACCTCCATATGCCGTGCAACGGCCGCGGAAAGCTTGATATTTGTTCGAAGGGTATTCTGCTGACTGACCATGCTCATCGTCGACGCACGGCAAGACAAGATCTGGCTGACACTACCGTACCTAATTGGATGGTTAGTAGCTTGCTCTACGAATAATAACGGATACTCACAGTCCGCTCCGCATCCAATCGCTTCGAGTTTTGAATTTTTCGATGAGAGCATCCATCTCTGCAGTGTCAGAAACCCCTATAACGTCATCAAGTTCTGTTAAGGATGCCAAAGCTCCAAGTCGTTTCCTCAATGAAGTTGCGTTCAGGTCGAGGGCAGCCAAGCTCCTCATTGTGCGACTGAAGCCCTCATGCACAGCCATTCGGATTTTCGTAATATCGGCTGCCTGAGAAATACTTTGGTACGCTTTGTATACTGTGACCGCGTGATGATCACTTGAGGGAGCAGGAAGGTTCCAAATCCCTAATTTCCTAGCAGTATTGAAAGTGTCCTCGAGAGCAGCTGGGGATGACTCCATGTTTTGTTGTGTCTGAAGAAGTGAGTTTGAGAGTCCTGACAACCCAAGTGTACCCAGGGCTCTGACTAAGGCTTGTTCGTCTAACTGAGTCATTGGATCTCCGTAGAATATGTGGTTGTCGTACATGGCGCCTCGGAATGCAAGACTTCTGGGACCATCATTCTCATATTCTACGCGAGCGACAACCTTAGAAAGACTAGGCTCTTCAGGTAGCCCATAGTATGCATCCGGATCATCGATGTTCTCAAAGATCGTAAGGAGAGAGTCACTCATATCCACCTCCTTTGCGGCCGAGGACCTTCTTGAGGACCGCGAGGTTTCAGAAGTAACATACTCGGCGAAAAGCAAAGCGGTCTTGTACATTCCGCATCGCGACGCCGTTGATGCAACCATCGCGGAATCCACCTCGAGCCAATACGATCGGTCAGCTATTGAAGATTCTTTGGGGTACTGCTGTGTCCTGAGATACAGAAGCATGTTGATGAGCAGCTTTAGATTTTCTTTGGCTGCAGGATCAGAGCATTTCAGCCAGCTCTTGATTGCCACAGAAAATGGGCGCTTAGGGGAGTGTTGCTGATTTATCGGAAAGTAGAGCGCAAGATGAGCAACGAAGGGAAACGCGCTCTCCGCAAAGTGCTCAACTCTGGCGAGAATAGGGGCCAGGACTGAGAGAATGATTGACTCTGGAACACATTGGGCAAGGCGTGCGCTCAGGCTCGGGAGCCACTCTTTTGAAGTGATTTCCATAGACCACACGTCCTGCTGATCTGGTGAAGAAGGAGTAATAGGGGCCTTGTCAGATGGAGGAGATCTGTGCGAGCCCCATTGGGAGGTTATTAAGAGAGACTCTGTTAGACTCTTCTGACAAGCTACAGTTAGTGGTTCATCCTCAAGTATAGCGGCATCTGAGACGATGGATCGTAGAGCAGCCTCGGCAAGACCAGCAGTGACAGAATCGGGATTTGAGGTGAGGTCCTGAAGCAGGTAAAGTATTCCCATCTCTGAGCCATTTGACCCTGGAGCTATTTTTTGGTAGCGAGTAAGATGTGATTCGCGTAGAATATTGACTGGAATCTCTCCGGAAGCCGAAAAGGCTCGTCCGACAACTCGTCCTGCCCATGCTAGATACTCTTCGCTCAGATTTTCTGTATCGCAGCTCTTCCATACAGCCGTAGAATGCTTTACAGCATCATGATCAGATTCGATAATGTCGTCCTTGATTGACGTAGGAATGCTAAAGTCGCCACAAAGAAGACCGAGAGCTAGCTGTCGAGAAGAATTGTTGAGAAGCTGGTGATTTGCGCCACCGTCGTCCATGATATCCAGCAATAATTTGCTCTCTGCAGTGCCTCTTTCAGCATTTCCGGAAGCTCGAATGCGAGCAGCAGACTGTGTTATGGACTTAAAGGCACTTTTTTGCGCAAGATCCTTAAACACTGGCGAGTCATACTCCTCAAGGTACTTGCTGAACCATCCATGGAACTTTTCTGCTTTGCTCATCGTTGCTTTGAACTGACTCTCTTGGGTGGTGCTCGACTGACTTGATTCCAGGAAGACTCGGAGCGACGCGAGGGTCGACAGGGCATAACCAGCGAGAAACGATGGCACGTTGCTGAGATGCTTGACACCTTGACCCAGGAGATACTGGCTAATTCCAAGTGCATCATCTGCACACTCCGAGTCCGTGATAAATCTACGCGTTGCGTTCAGGAGCATTTCCAGGGGATAAGAGTCCCAAGCGACTGGGCCAGCAAGAGAAATCAAGACGCGGACCTTGCGGAGAACAGAGCATGCGTGTAAGGGGCCTAAAGCCGGATGCACCGTGTTGAGAAGCTTCCGAGCGATCGAGACAACCACAGGTGGCGTCCATAGGTCGTGAAATTGGAACTCCGTGTTTTGGCAGAGCCTGTAAAGTTCATGGATGAGATATTTGGCCTTGAACATTGGCTGTTGGTTCGCTGGTAGCTCAGCAGGTGAGTGAGAAATGGCTTTCACGGCACCCATGATCTCGCCAGCGTAGTCAAGCTTGTACCTGGCAAACACCCTCTCTAGAGAATTTTCTTGGTCGATAAGGTCAAAGAAGAGGGCCGCTATATCAACAAGGTTGATATAAATAGAGTCCATGTACACTTGACTTCCGAGCAACTTTTTGATATGTGCCTCGCCTCGGTCCTTGTCCTCGCCCCCATTGGAGTCACCAAAGATCATGCTATATGCAATGGCGGTAGTGAAATTTTGACGAACGAGGTCGCTTTCAGAATTCCCCAAGTTGCGGCACACTTCTGCAAATGCCTCATCTTGCCCCCTCATCACTGTCAAGCCAATGGCTTCGGACTGGGCTGACTTGAGGAGATCTCCGAGTGTCGCGAAGCCAAAGATGGAGAACGGGATATCCTCAATCGGATCACACTCCAACCAGGTATACAAGAGTTGGCGGGAGAACAGGCGGAACAAGGCTTTTGGTGATTCCAGTCTCAGTGTGTTTGACACATTGATCAAGCATCGAGTTGCATACTGAGTTGAGTCTAATATCTTTCCTGGGGTTTCAAAAATGTGATATGTACATCTCCGAAGCAATGTCGACCAACGGCAGGCGAGATTTGACAAAACTAGCAAGCGGAATGCGATGCCAGTGGTATCGAGAGGATTGGTTGGTAAACTATCCAGCACATCCACAAAAACTTCATCGTGAAGCTTGAGAACAAATAGATCGAAAACGCTAGCGATCCTCTGGGAGATAGCGAATTTGACCAACATTGGACTTTTCTTCAGGATGTAAAGTAAACATGTTCGAGGCGAATCAAGCCCTTGATCTTTGCCATACTCTGTGTTGGTTCGGAGCAGGGTAAACAATAATCGAACCATTGATGTTTGGGCCCTTGGCGAGAATATGTTTGATGTGAGACAGACCTTGATGAAGTGATAATAAAGATCGCCCACTCGCTCCGAGAGATGCAGTTTATCGTTCAGCCAAATGGGGTGAAGCCCATCAATCACTCCGATACAAGTGCTTAGCACAACTTCGGCACACTGATAATCAGGCTGACCAATATACTCCCCAAGTCTTTCAATGATGGCAAGCGCGTTGTCTGGGGTAACAACGAGATCAGAGGTAAAAATGTCCAATAGCAGGTTTTGGCACATGAGTAAGTCATCGTCCGGCAAGTTGATGAGATGTTCCACGTAGAGATCAGGGATGAGGCCAATCTGCCCGACGTCGTCATTTATTATAGACAGAAAATGCAGCCGCGTCCTCGTATCTGTATAGAAAGCCTGCGTATCCAACTTCATCTGGATGTCGAAGCGTGGGACTACCGTTGGCGCATGAATCGAGCTTGCTCTGCTACTTTGTGAGTCAAAGTCCTCGTCAATGTCCATTAGGTCGATGCTGTTGTCATGCTGTGTCTGGTGCTTTTGTTCTCCAAGTGAGCTCCACATTCGAGAAAAGAGTTGCAGGAGGGCAGGGTTGTTTGCAAAAGCCCTGTTGAGGCTTGTCGTATTTAAATCAGGCATAATGGGCCGGACGGCTCGCAGGATTGAATCAACAAACGCATTGGGCTCAACGGACGTCAGGGCGGAGTGCATTCCTTTCTCTAGAATCTCTTTGAGAGTTGACTCAACGGACGAAGACTGAGTCGAGTTGATATCGGCAAACAATGGTAGCAACAATGTGCCCGCCAAACAGGCCGATACAAGACTTTGGAAGCGGTCAAAAGAAATTTGTATACCACCTTCATTCATCTTCTTTGTCCACGACGTACAAAGCTCCATCAGCTCACCCAATTTGGGGTAAAAGAGTTCGAGGGTGAGTTTTTGGGAAGCATAACGCGTGTTGGCATCCGCCAACGGTGGTGAGCTTGCGGGCTTTGAAAAGCTGCAACTCCGGGCTGTTGCGGAATTGTTAGATGCATCTTCCGATAGGAGTATGTACCGTGTGAAGGACTCAATCTCTTTGAATGAACTCCAGGTCTCTGCCAATGGGCCTCCTGGAGCTGCGGGGTGGGTGGCCAACTCCAGAGTTGTTGTTCCACAGCATGTTCGAATTAGGTTCACCAAGTGAATTGGCTGAACGTGCAAGGAGTTATAGGATGCGAAAGCAGATTCATCTATAGGGCGTTAAAGTTTATTCGAGTTCAGGACAACAAACTCACTTGGGTTCCATCTTAGAAACACCCACCGAATGATATGATGACATGTACTTTGGCTTGCACTCGGGACTTTCGCGTTCCGTAAATGAAGAACATGGAACATCAAGCTGATAGAGGCATCACTCAAGGTGCTAGGCCCACTGACATCGGCAGTTGTAACCATGTTATTAATGTCCTGCGAAATGGTGTGATAAGGGAGGATGTCTGCTTCAAGCAGCTGGTGTAGAAGCACTGCGGCTGCTCGGCTCGTTCCTGGCAGACTGACGGATCGTATGGCGAACCGCCAGAGCTGATGCCACATGTCCACTTGATCATGACAGCCTTCCGAGTAAGCAATACAGCTGATGATGTTAGCAGTATGCCCCGTAGGACAGTGCCCATCGAACGGGTGATCTTACCTTGCAGAGGCAACGAGGGCCCAAGAAGCTGTAACCGGGTTCTTGTCATTCGCCAATGATATCAAATCTGGCAATAAGTCGAGAAGTTCTTCACGACTTAATGAATTATGAGCTAAAAGAAACGGGATCAACTGCAGGGCAGTCCTGCAGATCAAGACATCGACAGCCTTCAGCTTGAGCCGGATGCGACTCGAATTATCTTGACGAGTTCGCCGTCTTTTGCGCGGTTGCTCATCTTGTTCGCCATTATCATCTCCTTGTCTTCTCAGATGAGGCAGCGCCATGATGCCTTCGAGGAATGCCAGATTTTGGACGACAGCCCAATGTCCCTCGCCATAAACATTATGTGATCGGAGGCCAAAAATATCCAGCTGTAGGCCATATGTGGGCAACGAGGATAAGGCAAATGTGATGTCGCTCATTTGGAGGCGGAATGCTTCACCACGCCTTGAGTATTCAGACCATATGTTCTCTACCAAATCTTCCAAGTCCAAGCGTATGGTTTCATCCGACGACCTAAGAGCCAAGTGCTCTATGTGAAGGTGTGTCAAGAGTATACTTCTACAGATCTCTATTCTTAATGCACGGATGACTTCATCCTGAGATACTTTCTCTGATCTCCACCAGTAACCCATGAGCGGCACCAGTGTTTGCACCAGAGAGCTGGCGTGCTCCAAATCATCAGCGTGGGTAGCAGAGAACACAGCATTGATGATAGCGAATGCCAGAGTCTGCAAAGAGCCAAGACTGACTTGCTTGAGACTCAAGACTCTGAGAACTACTGGCGTGATATCTTTGAACTGCCGAAGTAGGGGTGCATTTCCACCGACAACAAGATAGTACAGTCCTTCCAAGACATCTTTCAGTAAGCCACCCTCACCAGGGGCAGCTCGTCTCTGACTTTGGGTCGATGGAGTTGATCGTCCGCCAGATCGGCCATATCCTGCTGATCCTGGAGCTGGTGATGATCGAACCAAAGCCGGAGATGCTCGGGCCAATGCGCGGGTCGAAACATCTCCCTCGTTAGGAAGCAAGAACTGAGCAACACCGAGGAAGAACCCAACACAGAGCTCCCAGGGGTGGCCTTCCTTCCTGGAGAGAATCTCTACGTGGGCCGGCCTGGAAAGCACCTCGGTCAGGGCTTTGATGTAGTCCTGGAGTAAAGGGGGCACGAAATCGTCATTAGGTCCTGGAAGAACTTGGGTGATGTGGTCCACGATGGCGAGAAGTGTCTTTCGTCCAATCTTTGGGTTACCACGTCCCACAGTCATGCGTACGGCATCGGCACATTTCGATAGCCGAGAGGTCGTGGCATTTATTGTTGTTTGAGACTTCTTCTTGTCATAGAAAATAGGCTTCTCCCGAAGAACGAAACTGAAAATAGCTTCAAATATCTCATGGTAACTCTTGTCACCGAGGTCGGAGCTTTCCATTGTCAGAGTGATCGAAAGGGGGTTGCTCCGTGCTTACAGATTTGTAGCTCGATTCCGTGGATTAAGAAGATGCGCCAGTTCTAAGATGAATGTAAGCTCTCCAGGTCTAGAAAAACCAAAGGCAGATATACCGTCTACAGCTTTTTCTCTATCTCTGACTGAGCCGGCCTTCACATCACCTAGAATCGGGCATGTTAGTAGGTGCAACCATCAAGAAAACATCATTATCCATAGGTTACGAACGCGCTAGATTCATAACATTGAATCCATGAGACGAAGCCATAATGAGCGCGAGTAGATGCGACCGCCATAAAAGCTTCCTGCTCCTTCATTGAAATATCAAATCGTCATCAGAGCTAGGTGAAGATGAGGTGAAATACACAGGTGGTGCACAAATCCGCCAAAAAGCGCGACTGAAGATTGTGCCTGCTGTACGTATTATGCAAATATCCGATGGTCTAAGCTCGTTTGCTCGACAACCAAGGGACAGTGGAGGCCGTATAGTAGGTACCTTACCTTGGGAAAAGTAAGGTTAGTACTTAGGTATGAATATGTAGAACAAGGAGAGTACAGCCACGGGACAAATTGAAGTAGTGAATGACTATTCGGAGAAGAATCGCAAAAAGATTGCAAAACAGGAACGCTTCCTTGAACGCGGAATAAGCTGCAGCTACAGAAAATAGGCACCCCTCAGCATCATACCCATGGACGCTGTATAGGTGCCGACTTACCTTTGCTAGAGGGGTCATGGTTTAGAAAGGCTCTATGCTGTTAGTTTGATTTCTTGGTGGCAAAACAACTAAAATACATCATTCCTATCTTTAACTTCTAAAATGACAAATATGATTTTCTAATGTTGACTCTATCGCTGTTCTTAGGTACTTTAGATAATAAATCATTGAGAGACGATTGCAGGGCCTAAAAGCGTGCCAATTTTTTACAGCATACCTGCGCTGAGAGCTCCTAGAGCTTTCAGGCGGCAGAAAGCTTCTCACCGCCTAAGCCACTGGGATGCTAACCAATCAAATAGCTCGATGAGCTCACCTACTGGGGAAGTCAACAAGTCTCAAAGTGAAGAATCTCAAAACCGCGACCACTAACAACCATCGACAAAAAGATTCAACATTTACGACACGTTACGCACCACGGTGCAAATCTCGCAGCTTGTATTCTACACTCGCTGTCGCCCTTTTCATCAATATGCGACAGTATTGAACCATAAAAATGGCCGAGATCACCGCTTTAGATGCCCTCCAAGCTTTCCATCAAGGGCTTCTATCATTACGCGAAGGTCGCGTTGAGGGCGCAGAGGCTCTGGGCAACGAATTTCTAGTACAGGTCTTTGAAACAGAATTAGGGAAATTATGGGATAAACCAGCAAGGAAAGGGGACAAAAGAAATGCTGTCAAGTCTGGTAAGGAGTTTGTTGGCGTAACTCAATGTTCTCTCTCATCTAACTGATTGCATAGGCAAAGTTGTCATTGACGGTGACGAATACTCAATAAACGACAACTTCCAGCAAGATGTTCTCACCTTTTCTGACGAGGTAGAACTCGACGAGCTCGAATCTACCCGCTGTTTGCTTGAATCCCAAGAGGACCCCGACACGCTGGGCCGATCCCTTCTCGAATGTGCCATTATACGATTCCACCAGCAGCGCAAATACGTTTTGGACATTGTTAGACTTCTTCTCGAGCTAGAAGGCCTCGACGATGATCTTGCCGACGCCGAAGCTCTCGAGAGCGTCAAGCTCTACGTGGCTGAGCGTTTGCTTCAGCCAAGCATGGGGGCAGATGCTACAAAACGGATAGTACCTAGGTGCATGGCTTCCATGAAGGAGATTAAGGCCTGGCTTCAGAAGATAGGAGACAAGATCGCTGCTGCCCAAACTCTTGGCCAAACTACGACAGGGGGTATCTCTGAACAAATGGAGACTATCGAGTTCTCCAGGGTCAGCTTAATGCAACAACACGAACTACTAGGTGTCATCCTCTGCCGGAGTATTGAAATGAGACAAGGGTCAACACAAGACTTTCTTGACTTCGTTTCGGTTCTCCAGAAAGTTGATAGGTATGATGCTCTGCTGGTCCACCTTATACCATCAATCGGGGCGTACATTTCGGTGTTCGGGTCTGCGGAAGGAGGATATGACCTCATCAAGGCTCGTGAGCTGAATGGGAAACTCTTTCCTGCGGACAGTCCTCTGTGGCCTTTATCTCAGCTACAGGCTGCTTTTCGTGCTTGGTGGCTCGCCGAGTATAGTGGTTTTTACGTGGATGACCCTCCGGAGGCTGCAATCCCCCCCAACACTGACCTGGATGAGGAGGATCGACAACGATCAAAAGCTTTCCTAGAGTCTTTGAAGGATGGATCATTTGACTTTCTTCTCTCCATCGCCGCTGATGTAAAGTCTCCTGATTGGCACGATCCTGTGAGAGCAGGCATGCGCAAATGGCTTCAACGAAAGTCCCCCGCACTAGCACCAGATGCGATTCCGTTCGCGGACTTCTTCCAATTGACACTGATGCTCCAGCTTGAAGTGTTTGTCGATGGCTTTATCTCTAACCTTCCCGACGTCCTACGAAAGCTTCGTGTGGAGGAGGATGAGCAACGCCAATCCAGCCAGACTCACGAGCAAGATCTCGATCTCGAAAGATTCTTGTTGGTCATTGCGTACGCTTATGAGGGCCGACCCGATGCTGCTATGAATTTTTGGTCCGATCCAGACAGTAACCTGGCTGGCTTCATGCATTGGGCTTCTCGTAGAGCGTCAACACCTCTGGTAACAGCTTTCTGCGAGATGCTTCAGGCTATTTCGGAAAATGAGGAGTGCGCTTCTGCCGCACACGAATTCTTAATGGATGAGGGCCATCATTCATCTGGGAAGATGAGAAAATCGCAGTCTTTAACATGGGCACAAATCTTCAGGGAGCTAGACTTCTTCTCTGCCAAGATACGGCAGAAGCCGACACCGCCCCAGACAATTCGTTATCGAAATGAAAAGATGAGCAGTGATCAAGCAGAGACCGAGCCAGAATCGGCCATGATGCTTGAATGCTACCTTCGATTAATGTCAAAGCTGGCCAGCGAAAGCGAGATAACCAGACAGTTTCTCCTTCACAATCCCAACTATAGCCTGGTTGAAACATTGTATGAACTCGCAAGCAGTCCCATCCCCCCGCGTTTACGCGGCTGTACCTTTATGGCTCTACGGGCTTTGATGGCACGAAAGTCGCTTCAGGAGGGCATTCTTATGTGGAATTGCCTCGATACCTGGATCACAGGAGGGTACGCTTCTCATCCAATCACTCGCCAAGCTCAGCAATCGCCAATTGTCTCTATGGACCGTATCTTTGACGAGATTAGCAGTGGTTTTGAGGACCCCGAGTCTTTTATTCAACTCCTACTTTCTCTTATATCTCCAGCCATCGATAGCAGTCCCCTCAATGACGGATTGCCGTTCCCTGAGAATCTCGGTTCAGCTTCCCGTATGCCTGGTATTGAGGTTTATGTCGACTTCGTGATGGGACTGGTTTTTGCTACCAAGGCAAATGACCTTCAAGATGTGAACCAAACTCGCGTTCTTCGCCTTAGCTGCCTAGAGTTTATCTTGGTCTGCCTCAACACATTCAACGAAGATCTTATTATCATGGCTAATGAAACAAACATCAACGTCGATGGAGTCATCGCAACTACCGACCTGGCAACCTATGTTCGCATGCATCCTTTTGCCAGAGTGATGGAATGGATGTTTAACGACAAAGTCATGGCTGCTCTATTCAACACAATCCATCAAGAGCCCGTAGATGTTGGGAATGCTGCACCGGACTCGCCCCTTATTCTTGGCATCTTACGTGCCGTTGAGGTTATTAGCAAGGTCCTCGACCTCCAAGCCACCTATCTCGAGCTTGTTCGGCCCATCATCAAACTCCAGTCAAACCAGCGCCGGCCTCCTGTGTCGAACGCCGCATTTGCCTCATTTGAAGATGGCCTGGTAACTCGATTGAATCTTGTTGTTGACCTGGGCAACTACTGTGGCATCGGACACCCAGACCTTACTCTTGCATGCCTAAAGTTGCTCGAGAAGATGTCTTCTTCGTCGAAAATTACTGCTGTCTGGTCAGGCTCTAATCGTCAAATGCACCGTAACAAGGCTATTGTGGCCTTGGAGGCAAACGGTGAACACGAAGCCATATCCCGATCATTTGTCTCGGAATTGATAACCCCTCTCGAAATTGGGCGTGAGGCAGACTCCCCAGCTTATGTCACCAAAATTTACATCCTCGACTTCCTATATCAATGCCTACAAGAGACGCCTCGCAAGCCGACGATTGCACACTTGCTTCTCGGCTTCAAGTGCGGCATTGACTCTCTGTCCGTGGATGCTAAGGGCGCTTTCGCTTCGAGAACTTCTCTCTTCCACACCTTGTTAAGACTACTCCTGGAGGCTCCCTCTGGCGATGCCCAAGGAATGCGACAGTGGCTCATCGCTATCAAATCACGTGTGATGCGCATTCTACACATCCTTTGGAGTTCGCCCCTATCTGCACCTGTTGTGGTCGAGGAACTTCGTGACAATGAGATCCTCTTCCACCTTTTGTTGCGCGAAACAGTCATCAATCCTAATCTCCCATGGGAAGGTGAGAATGTCGCCATGGTGCAGTTCCCTGTGACAGATGGTGCTGTGGCTTTAATCGACTTCTTGTCTCTCCGAAGTATGGGCTTGGAATACATTGCTATGGAGCTTTGTAGCATAGCTCAGAATCGTATGCCCAGCGTGAAGCGCCGCATCTTTGAGGCACTAAATGGTCAGATTATTGGAGAAGGAAACACACCTATACCGATTCCAACTATTTTCGACCTCTATGACTTCCTCCTCCCAGAGGGCGTTTGGGAGATCCCATTGCCCCCTCTTCAATACTATAAAAATATCGATCTCTCAGCCTGTCTAGAGAACGACGCGGACTCCAACCCAATCTACAATCTCGAGCGTGTTAAAGAAGTTCTGCTTCTGAAACGAGGTGAAGCTCAAGGATCGGGAGCATTGATTGCAGCTCAGGATCTGGCTACTATCGAACGCGAAGAGGGCATGATAATAGAATATCTTATTTCTTCAAATCGACAGAAGCAGCTCACTACACAGAGCCTCAAGGTGCTGAAGACATGGACGAAACTTTTACTCGTTATGATCGAGTCGAACGACTTCAAGGGTTCAGCACAAACCTCTTTCTTCCTCCAGGCCCTACAATCGATTCTACCCAGCTTAGAAGCATTTGCTTCTGAACGGCCAGATGAGGCTTTCGAGCTTGCCCGGCTGGCCAAGGTCTTACTCTTCAAGCTTGACCTCTCAGCGTCAGCAGACGACAAGCAAGGCTCAGCCATTGGTAATCTCGTGAGTGACAAACTCTTTCAACTTTTCCAGATCTGCTTGCAAGCCATCGGCAAGTGGGCTGGAACCCCGGAGTTGAGATCCGTTTACTATGGTATCTGCTACCGCTACCTGATTGGCATGGATGATCAAGGATCTCTGATCTCGAATCGTCCTAAGACTATCAAGACGATCCAAGTGTATGGTGAGCGCTTGATAAATGTTATCTGCGATGATGCCTACGGTGGTGAAGCTCAATGCCAGACAGCGGCATTGATCCTACTCAACGCTCTCGTCAGCCTAGGTCGTCAGGAGAGTGATGACCATGTCGTGGAGACTCTCAACCGACTCAATTTCATCGGTATCATGGTGGATTCTTTGCGAAATATCATGCAAGAGTGGCATGAAGTCTTCACATCAGGTACGTTTTTGTTTGCTTCTTTGCCGAAACTACTGCTGACTCTTTCTTTCAGGCACCTCTGAGCAGCAGAATTACCAGAATGCTCGTCTTGCTTTACTCCTTGAGCTTGCGCAGACACGATCTGGGGCCAAGTACATCATCCATTCCAACCTTTTCCGGTCACTTGAGGATTCAGGTCTCTTCGGAGCAGATCCCGAGCTTCAAATAAACAACACCAACCCTCGTGCTCTTGAGCAACACTATGGCCTTCTTGCCCAAGTCGTGCGCATTATCGGTGCCGCCCTTGTCTCTCGCGGTAGCCACAACGTGGTGCAGGGTCGCAAGTTCCTCACAGAGCATCGGATGCTCGTCACCCATACCCTTAAACGAAGCGCGGGTATCGGAAGCGGCAACGCGGATGAGGGCCTGGATCAAAATATTGAGGAGTTGGCTGAAGGGCTAATGGTTATCATCGCAGCGACACGGTTCCTTGAGGTAACGCTTGCTCACTCCTTGAGATACACAACCAAGCAACTAACAAACTTGCAGTTCGAGAATGAAGTCCTTCCTGAGCCAAAGCAGCAGAGCCACGGTCTCTTCCACTAAGCCAGTCTAAGACAAGGAGAGACACCCTAGATATAATTTGCGATGACATAAAGGAATGTGTGTCAAGATGGGATATAAGCTGTAGACTTAGGCGGCGTTGACAGGATAGCGTGGAATGGAATATGCGTTGAGTGTGGTTTAGTCTGTACGGGTGAGATTATCAATCACGTTATTACCAAGACAAGACATGAAAAGCGACCTCCCTGTTGATTTTACCTGTTGTGAGTCTAAGCGCATGGTGGGATGGGTGTATGCTTTGAACAAATGAATTGCGCATACTCTGACATCTTACAAGTCGGTTCATAAGCACTGCCTCAAATATTCGACACTTGAGGTCGGCACAAAGCAAATCAAATTGTATCAGAGGTCTAAAGTCTATGCGCCATATACTGTTGCCTAAACACCAAATAGTTAACCCTATGAATGAGTCTCTGTGTCCTTTCCATGGGTACGGCACGATACGTATATCCCTCACCAACCTAGTTACTCCGAGTGCGCCATTTCCTGAGCGACGCAACAACCGTAGTCGCGTATTAAATCAATGCAGTCCTATGTTCCCCTTATCCATGTAAATGCTGGGTATCTTTATCTGACGCCCCAAAGTGACCCGCCCGCCGTAACGTTAAAGAAGAAAACACTATATAAGCCATGAGGGCATGTGGCGGTTGGCACAGTCCCGTACCTGTGACAAGTTCCAAGTATCCACGGATTTGGATTAAACGGAGAGCCACGTAGCAACAACGACGGTGCATTAGAGCTAGCCATCAAACTCTGAACCAAGTGCTCAACTGCGCCATGAGTTCAGAGAATCGCAGCATTCGCCCATTGTAGATGTTTGTCGATCACATCAAGACAGCGTATTGGCCTTGCGCTTTCCTTTCCGTGTGGCAGTCATGAGCTTCAGTTCAAGGGGCCAGTATCCCTTGGTCTTGCTGTTATAGCTCTCTCGAGGCTTCATGTCAAGTTTTTGACGGCACATGGGACACTTTCCTTTGGTGACGTCGACATGAAGAGACTGGTGCAAGCAAGAAGCGCAATATAGATGACCTGGGGCTATGTTAGGATCTTACATGAGTCTTCTTCAACACCAGGGGCGAAATTACTCACCACAATGTGTGACTGTCAGGTTGGAGCAGTCGTCCATACAGATGACACATTGAAAGGCAGCAAGCTTGACGCGATCATCCTTTTCTGGCTTCCGGACTTCCTCCAACACTTCGTTGGTCTCGGTCAGATCGATGGTATCGAATTCGGGCTTGGCTTCAATGTCGATGGGGGAACGAGTAGGGCTTGTGCCGAATGGCTCTTCAACATCCATGTCTTTTCTAGTTGCGGGTGACTTTTTCTGTCTCGACGTGGGCCGCGGGGGGGCCGCGGGCGCAGCAGTCGTCGATGTTCGTCGTCGCTTACTCGCGTGCGCTGAACCAGTTCGAGCAGCCGCGGCTGTGGTACTCCGCCGAGTTGTGGGCGGCATAGCTTCGGAGAAGGAGCTTGCGGGGCTGTCAAAGAAGAGGTCGTTCTCCTCGAGGGAGTCGAAAACAGGCAGTGATGCTTGAGATTCGCCAGTAGAGTTGCTAGCCGAGGAGAGCTGGGTTGTTGTTCGCTCAGGGCCGAAAGGGTGGAGGATGCAGTTGGTGGACGATAATTCTCGTGGAGCAGCAGTGGCCGTTGTATTTGTAGTGGCGTTGGTGGATGCGGCGGTGTTGCGGAATGCACGATGCGGCGTGGAAGCCTGACCGGTTGATTGAAGGCTTACGCTATGGTACTGACTCGGCCGTGAATCGGGGTTCGTGAACGGTGGGTACGATGAGGGCGACGAAAAATCACCATCAGCGAGGTCGGCGAGGAAATTATCTTCGATTTCGGAAGCGAGGAGTGAGTTCTCTAAATCGGCGTTATGCAAAGACTCGGGGTGGTCATTTTCCCAGGAATCTATTGGCGGAAGCTCAATGTGTGTTGATGATGCGCTCGCTGGTTCTCCCCAAGGTGATGTTTGGATATTCTGGGGTGGAGGGGAGTGGGAGGGCCTCGGCTGTTGGGTGGTTGTTAACGGGCTTGGAGTTCGATAAGTACGGAGGCGAGAGTTGGAAATCAATGGTGGCAAAGAGAAGTACGGTAGAGGTAAAGACGATGACGCTGTTGTCTGGCGAATGTGGGAGCGGCTCGCACCACCACCACCACCACTGTTGCTTCTGCTGCTGCGATTGCCGCTGCTGCCATTGGCATTGGCGCTGGTAGTGGCACTGATTCCATCAATCTCCAAGTCGATTGTCCTCTGAGAACGCGAACGCGGTTGTGTATTTGGGTGTGGAGCTCCAGCTCCGGCAAAATCAGGAGGTGACACTATCCTCGTGGTGGTTGACATGGAGATTGTGATCGGAGGAGAGTAATAGTCGTTTGCCGAGTTCAAAAACAAGTCCGCGTTGCCTATTTCAATCGGTTACAAAGGAACGTCAGGAGTTGACTTGCTACCGTGGAATACGTGGGGACATTGGATTCGGCTAGAGCGTAGCAGAAGCAAGAAGAGAGACAAAGGCAAGGCAACGCAAGGAAAGGAAACAGTGTCCAAAATAGTAGGTAGAGAAGTGAAGACGAGTTTTGGATTTCTAACCTTGCAACATATAAGAGAGTAGAGAATCCATATACAAGAATTCTTGCTCCATTGTTGGTGGGCGTCAATGTCACGGGAAGGGGAGAAATGGCACAAATTGCGTGGAGATGCACCACTCTTTAAACCACCCACTGAACCCGGCCTGGCTTTGGGCGGGCCGCCTTGGTCTTGAGCAGGGTTGAGCTTGGACTCGGGCTGTACGAATCGGATGTGAG
Organism: Fusarium mangiferae; assembly: GCF_900044065.1. Taxonomy (NCBI): domain Eukaryota; kingdom Fungi; phylum Ascomycota; class Sordariomycetes; order Hypocreales; family Nectriaceae; genus Fusarium; species Fusarium mangiferae. Next base: position 1,518,934 of record NW_024573931.1, read on the forward strand.
TTGAAACCAGAAGCTTGGCTGACTGAGAGTGGAAGAAGGGATGAAACAGCCCAGGTCAATACAAAGACACAAAGACGCGCGATATATCAAGAGCAGGGAGAGTAACAAGGGCTCTTTGTATCGCAAAGGACATCCCATGCAGCAGATGATGGAAGGGTAAAGAAGTCGGGGACACCAAAAGGATGTCGGGCAACAGACAGTATGAGAAACAAATAACATCCATACGGATATACACACAGAATAACTCAACCGAACTCAAATGACCGGCGGCGGGAGCTGAGCCGAGCTGATGTGAATGGAAGTGACCGTGAGCCAACGAGGGGTCTCGGCCCTGCCAGCAGGAAGCCTCTTATTACCAGAAAACATCCATGCCTGTTGAGCAACCCTACCTAAGGTACCTAGGTAGGTACCTAGATTATCACCTATGTAGGTACTGTCTGGCATCCTACCTACCTACCTAGGTATGTACCTAACCTTATCTTACCCACCTCATTCACTGTTGTCTAGTTACAGAGTATGGGCTTTAGCAAAACAAGCATCATTCGCTCTCTTTGTCCACTCAACACAACCTCCACGTAGCAGCAGTCGATTTGACTGTTGACAGCCACAGTCAAAAGGCACCTGACTCTGGTGATATCATCAGATATCGAGACTCGGATATGCATACCTTTTTCCAGTGTCATCATTCCACCATCACTCGGACGATGGCGTTCGCGTTTGCCTTGGACAAGTTCGGGTCCCTGCATGATGCATATCGCAATAGGCCTCGACGATCCATTTCATGCGCGAGTGATACCAGAATTTGCTCAAGTCGATGTTTCCATTCAACACAACTCAATGAATACTGGTGCTCTGTGTTGCAAATCGTATTCATGGCAATTTCCATCGCTTGGGGGTGGGATGCACGAGTCCAGGCGCCACCGAAACTCTTTCCAGCATCAGGAACCTTTAGCTGAACTGGGGACTCCTTCGAGGGATGAACGGGGATTCCCTCTAACATTAGTGTTTGGTCTCATATCCTGACTTTCAAGCTAACAAGCTTTCATCTTGATAACACAAGGGTAGGTTGAAAGGACATTTTCAAGCTGTTGTGGATGGTCTTGGTGAGCTTTACCACTCCATCGTTCAACTACAAGACAGCGTGAAGACACCCAAGCATTCATTATACGAGATTTATATCTCCTATTATCAGCAGACAAGCCCTCTGAAGTGCTTTATATACAGTACAACACCCATAGGTATCTTCAGGGACATCGAAGCCAGTACTAAAGTCTAACCAGTAGTAGGCATTACTTTTCGTACGCCATACTACTAGGTAGGTACCTAGAGAAAATTGCAAGATGTGTGACGTTTGTAGCAAATCACCACATGCAAAAAGATTTGTCCACTGCCTTGTACTTCAAGACACCATCATTTATCATTCATTCTGCCATATCTCTTCTTTTGCAAACCCTAAGTTACCTTGCAAGCTTGCTTCAAACCATGCCCCTCCATCTTTTTAGACCCTTTGCATCCCATTCCCCACTCCTATCTGAAGCACATGGAAAAGACCCACCAAGAATGCACAGCGTCATCCACTTAACAGGGGTGTCACCTCACTAATTTGGTCAAGATTCATCCGAATGCCAAATTCATCATCTAGGGCTATCTCTTGCTTCTATCAAACCACAGCCTGGATATAGACGAAACAATACCGATACATCCTAGCGGATTAACTACAGTATCAGAAGCCGTGATGCTATCGTGCTGCACCTAAGTATGCTCATATCGGCTGCTGCTCAGCCGTTGCGCGGTTCGACGCCCAGCTTCATCCGAATTGCTCGACACCACGCTTTTCGTCGTCATGCTTTGCGCGCCCATGTCCGATGGCTGGCTGCTGCCGCCGACAACGTCAAATCGAACCCGAAGGGCACACTTGCACGTAAGAAAGGATGGATCATTCACAACCCTACCAGACTAACTTTACCGCAGTGCCCTCCGAAGCTCGATATAACGAGATAGGCGTCCAGCAACTCAGCTCTCACATATTTGATCAGATTTTCCCTGATGGTCTCAAACCTCCACCACAAGAGCTGGTCGAGTTATCGAGAGACCATCTAAGGCGCCATGACTTGCTTGGAAAGAATACCGATAAATCCGAACCCATAGCTTTCGATCTTCCCCCTCTCCAAGGGCGCACACTGGACGAACATTTTCACAAACTCGGACTGGATTGCGCCGAGCCGTATCTGGCATATGCAAAAGAGTTCGCCCGCGCCAATCCACCACCAAAGCCTCGGAAATGGATACATCAAAGCGGTTGGACGAAATATTACCCCGATGGTCAGACCGAAAAAGTCGATGCTCCTGATGAAGAGATGTTGTCGTTTGACACGGAAGTTATGTGGAAAGTCAGCCCCTTTGCTGTGATGGCCTGCGCTTCCAGCCCGACTGCCTGGTATGCGTGGCTTTCGCCGTGGCTGCTAATGGAGACCACCAATGATCGACAATTAATTCCATTAGGCGACCCGAATAAGGCTAAAATTATTATTGGACACAACGTTGGCTTCGACCGAGCGCGGGTATTGGAGGAGTATAGTGTCAAGCAGACTCGAAATGCCTTTCTCGACACAATGTCGCTCCACGTCGCTGTAAACGGTATGTGCTCTCAACAGCGACCTACCTGGATGAGACATAAAAAGAATCGAGAACTACGGGATCAAGTTGCGAGCAAGACTCCAGACCATGATTTAGCGGTATTGATGACCAGTGGTATGCATGATGAAGAAGAGCTCTGGGTTGAACGAAGTTCCGTTAACTCTCTCCGTGACGTCGCCAAGTTTCACCTCAATATTTCGATTGACAAAGCTCTTCGCGACGACTTCAGCGAATTGGATCGGGAAAGGATCCTGGAGAGACTAGACCAGCTTCTGGACTATTGCGCTGCCGACGTGTCAGTCACTCATCGTATTTACCAGATTGTTCTCCCCAACTTTCTAGAGACCTGTCCACACCCTGTCAGTTTCGCAGCCCTCCGGCATCTTTCGTCCGTTATTCTTCCTGTTGATAAGTCGTGGGATGCGTATATCACCAATGCCGAAGCTACGTACCACAAGCTCAATGACGCCGTTGAGGAACGACTTATTGGTCTTACTGATAAGGCGTTGGAGATCAAGGACGAGCCTGAGGCGTACACAAATGACCCCTGGATGCAGCAACTCGACTGGTCAGGTCAAGAGATCAAAATGGTCAAAGGCAAGCGGAAGCACGACCCCCCAAGACCTGCAGCTAGGCAGAAGAAGCCGGGTATGCCCAAGTGGTACAAGGACCTCTTTCAATCCAACGATGCCCCTATCAACATCACTGTTCGAACGCGAATCGCTCCTCTGTTATTAAGACTAGCTTGGGACGGGCACCCGCTATTCTGGTCTGACAAATATGGTTGGTCATTTCGCGTACCACGAGTGGAAGCCTCGAAATATGCAGCCAAACAAATGATCGAATGCAAGTTCGACGAGAAAGAGATCCATCTACGTGATGACCATGCCCATACCTACTTCAAACTCCCTCATAAGGATGGCCCGACGGCTCGCTGTGCGAACCCAATGGCAAAGGGCTATCTGGCTTACTTTGAGAGCGGCGTTTTGTCCTCCGAGTACTCATATGCTAAGGAGGCTTTGGAAATGAACGCATCATGTTCTTATTGGATCAGTGCAAGGGACCGCATCAAATCTCAAATGGTTATCTATCAAGAGGACCTTCCGCATCAAGACATGCAAGCTGAGACTGGGCACGAAGGCGAGGAGCCCAGTACTAACGGCTTTATCTTACCACAAATCATCCCAATGGGTACTATAACTCGCAGAGCAGTGGAGAATACCTGGCTTACCGCTAGTAATGCCAAGAAGAATCGAGTGGGCTCTGAGCTCAAGGCAATGGTGAAGGCGCCTGAAGGCTACTGCTTTGTGGGAGCAGATGTTGATTCGGAGGAGCTTTGGATTGCCAGCCTTGTCGGCGACGCAACCTTCAAGCTTCACGGCGGAAATGCTGTTGGGTTTATGACCTTGGAAGGCACAAAGGCTGCCGGCACCGATCTTCATTCGCGAACCGCTTCGATTCTTGGCATTACCAGGAACGATGCCAAAGTTTTCAATTATGGTCGGATCTATGGCGCAGGCCTGAAGTTCGCAGCGACTTTGTTACGGCAGTTTAACCCCAATCTGTCGGAAAAGGAGACACTGGAGACGGCTTCGAAACTATATGCCAATACCAAAGGCACCAAGACCAACCGCAAGGTGCTCTACAAACGACCCTTTTGGAGAGGCGGCACCGAGTCATTTGTCTTTAACAAGTTGGAAGAATTCGCCGAGCAAGACAAGGCAAGGACGCCGGTATTGGGAGCTGGTATCACTGAAGCTCTTATGGGACGATACATCAGCAAAGGTGGTTATTTAACATCGAGAATCAACTGGGCTATCCAATCTTCAGGTGTTGACTACCTCCATCTGCTCATCGTTTCCATGGACTACCTGATCCGCAGGTTCAACATTGATGCTCGGCTTGCTATCACAGTTCACGACGAAATTCGCTATCTAGTCAAAGATACGGACAAATACCGCACTGCACTTGCTCTGCAGGTCGCCAATCTGTGGACCCGTGCCATGTTCTCTCAGCAGGTCGGCATTGAGGACCTTCCTCAGTCATGTGCTTATTTCTCTGCTGTGGACATTGACCATGTTTTGCGCAAAGAAGTGGACATGGAGTGCATCACGCCGAGCCACCCAACCCCTATTTCCCCTGGAGAAAGTATCGACATTAGCACACTTCTGGAGAAGGGAGAAATTGCAAGACTAGATCCTGATATCGTTCCGGATGCAAAGCATGCTCCCAGACTAGATCAGATCGAGTATACTCCCCGAGTACCTATTATACAGGGTATTCAGGAGTCAGCACAAGAATCAATCCCCTTCCTCAAGGCCCAAATCGTCGGCGACGACGCAGAACTTCGAGAAATTGTCAAAGACGTCCAGAAAGCCAAACTAGCTGCAGCGCCGAAGAAAGACAAGCCATTAAGTAGGAGAGAATTGCAGAGTGTGTTACCTTACAGAGCATACCCGAGACTAGTTCCGATGGAAGAACCTGTCTCTGTATCGGAGGCCCTGAAAGTCAAACCCAATGCCTACGAGAACAGAAAAATGACATGGCCGAAATACTCAGGCAAGAGCTGGAGCCAAAACTCGAGGATGTAAACTCACCCACGCCGGTGAGGCAACTCAGGAGAGCGTAGTTGTATATTCGTTTTGTACATTTTGTTTGGCGACGTATTATAGTTACTCACGCGGAGACGTCTATTTGGTTGTATGAATATGTATGATTGCATCTAGGTCTGGGTCTGGGTCTGGTGTTTAGTGTTGGGTTGGGTTGGGGGGTTTTCTGAGGATGGGTTTCAGGGGCGTTAAAGCGAAAACGAAAAGGTCGGGGCTGCTGTACTATGTATATTTGCAAACCATATGTGCAACTCTTTGTGTTAAGCTTGAATTACCATGTTAGTTAATACCATAGATTGCTTTACTGAAATGTTGCTTCGCCATATTGCTTGCCGACTTCATATTGAAGCTACAGAAGGTAGACACTAACTAAGGGTGACCGGGTGAAGGCTTGGCGATGGAAGGATCAAAGATCGACCCCTGTAGCACATCAAACGCCTCGTTTTGGGTAATGTGTATGTGTTACTGGTATTGGCTTGATTATCCTGGGCACGAAGAGGCTAGGCAGAGCCTCACTTGAATGTTCTCATAAATCCATCAGCCTAGACATGACAGTCGAAAACCAGGGCCTCATTTATATGCACTTGAATCACAGAGTGTGGTTGCCTCTCTTGAGCCTCCAAATTGAGTGGAAAACAAGCTCATGTCTAAAAGCGTGATGACGAAAGTGTCCCGCGCTAAGTGGGAAAGGTCTCCACTAAAGGCTCCTCGTCATCCCCCATCGCATGTTTGGCTTTCCTTTTGTGTTCCTTCATCAATCTCATTTCAACGAGATCACAAAGAAGCTGTACATCGATCAGGGGAGGTTTACCCCTTCCGATTATTTCTCTCATTGACTTGCTTCTCTCAATCTTTCTTGCGCCCCCAATATTATTCACTTCTTGTGCTGTCTTCACAACGCTAGACCTGTCACGAGCCGAACGATCGACCCCTCAGTAACTAGGTATAGCTTGTCAAACCTCTCGGACCGTTTCGATCGAGCTAGTATAAGACGAATACTATCGATCGCTGCATGGTAGTTACTGGGAAAGAACACTGCACATTTTTTATTCATTCAGCATCATGGTGTCCGTCGACGAAGCTATTGAAAGACTCAAGGAGACTCGGCCCCCGGCCACAGACGCCTTGACATACCTCACCATAGTCGAAACGAACCTATCCCCCGAAGTTCTCCCAACTCTAGAGGAGATTCTCGAAGATGCTGAGCTTACGCGCGATATTGGCTGGGACCTCGTGGAGATGCTGATCTCCGTCCCTGGTAGCCAAGGTTGCCTCGAGACCGTTGCCCGCCTTGGGAACCCCCGCGAGGTCATTATCAAGGTGCTCGAAGTGCTTGACTCCAAGGCCGAATCTTCTGAGGCCGGTGATGCCTCTGCGAGCGCAAGTTTCATCACTCTGGTTGGCATGCTGGGCATCCTCCATAGAAGACTGCAGGTCAAGGCACCATCACGATTCCTACATACGACACTGCAGACCGTTTACCGGGCATACAACCCCCAGGGTGCCGAGACTACAGCCGCAGTTATTGATCTCGCGCGTTCTCTTTCTGGCAGAAAGCGACCACCGCTGCCCACTCGCCAGTCCAGCACCAAGCTCGAAACACCATTTCAAGACAGTGACATCTCCAAGAGCGCACCCGATCCTGAGGCAGATGCAGGTCAGGCCGCCGAGGGTGAGGCTGATCTAGTATCGCGCCTCTTACAGTCATTTGTTACGAGTATCCTCGAAGCATATGTCAACTCAAATAGGCTTGAGTGGGCGGCACGGCACTTGGAGTATTACAATCCGGAGAGGATCGTGCCGGGGAAACCTACTATGTTACAAGCTTTCAAGCAGGTCGACGAGCTCCAAGCCAAAGATGCTTTGGTTGGACAGTTGGTTGTAAGTGGCAATTTCCAATGGAGAGATCTTGGTACTAATGTTCTTTCAGTCTGTAGCTCGCGATCTGGGTCTGGCGAAGCTACCATCAGCTGAGGTCAAGAAGGCCTTGCAGTCACCTTTTGCTGTGAATCCACTTGAAGTCGAGCCAGATCCCAAGAATCCTGAGGGCATCAAACTCTCAACTGGTGGATTTCTTTGCTTGACCGCTTATCGCATGTTTGCATCAGATATCTTTGATGCCGACTACGAACAACCTGACGCGTACATCTTTCCTGAGCATCACAATTTGCTCAAACGGTTCCTCGGAGATGACCCTCAGACGCAGATAGAGAGCAACCCTGGAACTGTCGAGGCCTTGTTAGTCATTGCACTGTGGCTCCACGACCAGAAGCGCATTATCGGACCTAAAGGAACCGACGATAAGGATGTGACCTTCATGTCGTACCACCACTTACTTACGCTCATTTCCGTCTTCCATCCATCATTGCGGGTACGGAATGCAGCCACTGTGCTAGCGGGTCACATCCTTCACGAAGATCCCCACGAGGAAGACAGATTGGGTATTTTGGAAGACTTGTTGGAAAACTGCATGTTCTCGTCACTGAAAGCATGCGCAGTGGCATGGCTACGCGAGGAGATCATTGCCGCCCGCAAGGCTGGCTCTACGGGCCGCTTTGCCGATCCGGACTGCCTGGACACACTTCAGTATACCCTCTTTGAGGATCTTGAGTCCCTTGCTGAGACAGACTTGGAGGCCTTGTGGGAGTTTTGGGTCCAGTTCGCACCCTTTCATCTTCAGGTTGCCAACTTCGCTCTGTTCTTATTTGGTGGTCAAGATTTCAAGCACTTGGTTCCTGCTGGAATGGCCGCAGCAGTTGAGCATCGATACGCAAGCCCCTTGCTGGCGGCCGCCAAGCGCCTGAGAGAGGCAATAGATAAAAAGGATATTGATGGACAGGGGCAAGAAGACGAGGTTTCGATGCAGCTAGGCATCTTGGCTGATACTCTCGAGCGTGTTCCATTACAGTAGAGCTTGATGACTATGGATTGTAGTGGCGTTGCAGCTGATTTACGGTATATTGGAGTACGGCATTTGTAAATACATAGTAAATGGCGACGTCTGCAGTGTTTTCCGGCTGGGAAACGTGAACATGTCGTTATTGATATTACGTATTTCGTATCGCCCGCCCTCAACATGTCCATGACTGGTGTTTTCGGGTTTGTGACTTAAAACCTCAAGTGACATAAACTCAGGTAGATATAAGTACAATGTTAGTCTAGTAAAGAAGATACCACGTGTTCACCTCAGTTCAATTCGTCGAGGTCCTACAATATCTCCCATATAGAAATGTAGCTATAGGGTAGTGCAAAATAGCTTCAGCTGTCCGGAGCATACAGTCCGTCTGAGCCAGGGGACGATGCACAAGGAAATTAGCCTTGTTTCTGTCCCATGTTTCTATCACTGAGTCAGGATGTAGAGGACGGTGACCAATTGCTGGTCCAGGTTATTGGTTAGGTAAAATGCCACTACTGGTTGAGTTTACTAGAGCCGGAAAGACAACTTATAACATTGCTTACTGTACGCCCAGATCGAGATGTGTAACTCATTGAGTCGCTAGAGCCACACAACTAAGGGAGGCTGGCTGGCTGGCGACTCATACCTACCTAGGTAGTAAGTAGTTGGGTGCCAGAGCAAGAAATGGATGGTCACGAGACACCCTAGACAAAACTTATTGTTAACATACCTACTACCTATAGGTAGGTAGGTACCTTACTTGAAGACGCCGACTTGACGATGCGATGTGATGCGATGCGATGTAGCGCATAAGCATAAATGCAGCCCTTCCGAAGCTTGAAACGCGGCATCTGTCCCGAGAGAACTAAATTAGCGGTGCATCATCGACGATTCTTCGCCTGTTCCTTGTTCTGAATGAGACCTTGTGTGACCCCATCAATCCTTTTAGCCTTAGTCTTGCGGAGCAAAAGCAGCTAAAATCGCCGAACGCCAAGGGGTTCCGCTGTGGATAACACGGCAAGTGACATCATTGTATCCTTCTCAACCAGAATTTGGGGAAGGAGAGGTCCATATCTCCCTAGGGAAGGTTACCTCGTGACGCTTCATAGAACGGGACGGCTCGGAAATTCGTTCATGGCACTTCGGACTGCCTAGGCCTTGATCATAGATTCTTCATTTCTTTCACCCTTTTTACACTGTAAATCATGGGCTGCTACTCGCGACTCCGGTAGCAACTAACGTACTGCCAAGTGTGCAAACAACGACACACCACTCTGCGTTTCTGTGACACGATAACGACGCCAGTTCGTCACAGCAGACTGACAGATATACTGTTCAATTGTCCCTAACCAAGCAACCTTCTTTCTGGCACAACTCAAGAAATACACCACAAAACCTCTGGAAAACGAAAGGAACTGCTCATACAGTGCCATGGATTCTCCGCAAGAAGACACCAACAAGCTCAAGCTTGAAGTGTCAGAGCAACGCCGCAACAATGACGATAAGCAACAATCTACAACACTAATCACAGATACTCATGGGGATGTCGCCTACCCTGCTCCTATCCCACCCCCAGTACAATCTCCCGAAAGTCCGTTGTCGCCCCGAAGCCCTAAGGACAACATCGACCCTGGTGACGGCGTTCAACAAACACCAGTCAAGTCAGAGCCTGCACATCTGCCATCGGCAGACGATTCAATCTCACCTGAGAAGTCGCCAGCCCAAAAGAGTCGACCAAGACCGACCAAGTCCTGGCAGACTGAGCAACCACGGCGCGATCATCACCACCGTTCCTACTTTCGTCCCGGCCCAGCGAGAGCTGGCACCTCATATTTGAACAAGGCGATCTGGGAAGCACCAGAGGACCCAAGACTCAGCTCAAGTGATAGTTCGGTAGCATCGGCTGGCAAGGATGAGCTACAAACCAGCCAGCAGGAATCGAATCACAGCGAACACAAGAAGAAAGCAGGCGAGAAAGCAAGCGGGAAGGCGAGCCACGATGAGCATAAATACGGCCGTTTCAACATTGGTAATCAGAACTACCAAACATCCGGCAAGGTAAAAAAAGATGGTCGTTTGCGCATCACGGTCAACGAGACTGCAGGCACTGGATACTTGACTAAGGCTTTGGGTGCAGCTGTCAATAAGGTCACTCCCGCAAAGGCTGAACAAGCGGACAGGGTGTCAACTCTCAAAATTCCCGAAAGCCCACGCCGGTCATCTTCTTCGACAGCTGTCGCGGATCCCAGACCTCAAGCACGCTTGAACATTGTGATCATGGTTATTGGTTCACGAGGAGATGCCCAGCCCTTCTTGAAGATAGGCAAGGTTTTGAAAGAGGATTATGGACACCGAGTACGCATCGCTACACATCCGGCGTTTCGCGACTTTGTCGAAAAAGATTCCGGTCTTGAGTTCTTCTCTGTTGGGGGCGATCCATCAGAGCTCATGGCTTTTATGGTCAAGAATCCAGGTCTGATCCCAACACTTGAGACAGTCAAGGCTGGGGATATTGGGAGACGGCGAGCCGCAATGGCCACCATGTTTGATGGTTTCTGGCGAGCATGCATCAATGCCACAGACGATGAATCGGACCGCCAGAACTTAAAGATGATGGGCGAAAAGGACCCTTTTGTCGCGGACGTCATCATCGCCAACCCCCCAAGCTTTGCGCATATTCACTGCGCCGAAGCACTTGGTATTCCTGTTCATTTAATGTTTACTTTTCCTTACACACCTACACAAGCTTTCCCCCATCCCTTGGCAAGCATCAAGAATTCCAATGTGGACCCTGGATATACAAACTTCATCTCTTACCCCCTAGTCGAGATGATGGTATGGCAAGGTCTGGGGGATCTGGTCAACGAATTTCGTGTCAAGACTTTAGCTCTAGATCCTGTCTCGACTCTTTGGGCTCCGGGTGCAACATATCGCCTGCATGTGCCATTCACATACTTGTGGTCACCGGGCCTTGTCCCGAAGCCACAAGACTGGGGAAGCGAGGTTGACGTGGCTGGCTTCGTATTTCTTGACTTGGCTTCAACCTTTGAGCCACCGAAGGAACTGGAGGAATTTCTAGCAGCTGGGGAGACTCCAATCTACATTGGGTTCGGATCCATTGTTGTTGATGATGCAGACAAGTTCACACAAATGATCTTCAAAGCTGTCGAGCTGGCTGGAGTTCGTGCCCTGGTATCTAAGGGCTGGGGTGGACTTGGTGGTGACGATGTTCCGGAGAACATCTTCATGCTTGACAACACCCCTCATGACTGGCTTTTCCCGAGAGTCAAGGCATGCGTCATTCACGGAGGCGCCGGAACAACAGCCATTGCGCTCAAATGTGGCAAGCCTACAATGATCGTTCCCTTCTTCGGCGACCAAAACTTTTGGGGTAAGATGGTGAGCAATGCAAATGTTGGACCGGAGCCAGTGCCATACAAACACCTGAACGCCGAAAAGCTTGCTGAAGGCATTAGATTTTGTCTTACGGAAAAAGCAAGGGATGCTGCTGGAGCAATCGCCAAACGAATCGCAGAGGAGGGTGATGGCGCTGTTAATGCCGTCAAAGAGTTTCACAGACAGCTGAGCCTAAGGAGCCCGACTCTCTTGCGATGCTCCATTCTCAAAGATCACACAGCCGTCTGGGAGTTGAAAAACACTAATATAAAACTGGGTGCTTTGGCTGCCGACATCCTAGTGGATAACGGCCTGTTGACCTGGAAGTGCCTGAGACTTCTCAGACATGTGGAATGGAATGACTTTGAAGGTCCCGGCGAACCTGTCACAGGAATTGCCGGATCCATAGCTAGCACAGTCAGTGAAGCATTTCACGGCGTTGCAAGTGTTCCTTACCATTGGGCAAAAAGAACAAGATCAATCAGCAAGAAGAAGAATCAGAGGAATGCTAAGAAATCTAAGAAGCCAAGCAACAGCATAACACGACACAATCCGGCGGACTCTGATGACCCAGTGGATGCTGCCTCGTTGCAGACCGAGACGACAGCTGGGGACACTGGAGGTCAGTATGTAGGCGACATAGCGAGCGGCGTGGAAAGGACAGCTACTGCCATCGCCAAAGCGCCGGTGGATCTCTCGATGGCACTCGCACAAGGCTTCCACAATGCTCCTCGACTCTATGGCGACAATACGGTACGTCGTCCCATTCGAGTGACAGGCTTCCATTCTGGCCTCCGGGCGGCCCGGCATGAGTTTGCGTATGGAGTCTACGATGGCTTCACAGGAGTAGTTCGCCTGCCGGTCCGTGGAGCAAAAGAAAATGGACCGATTGGATTTGTCAAAGGCACAGGTATGGGACTGACAGGCTTAGTCCTCAAAAACCTCTCTGCTATTGTGGGCCCAATTGGATACACACTCAAAGGCGTCGTGAAGCAGGCTGAAAGGTCCAAGACGCCCCAGAAATACATCCGCCGGGCCCGCATTGTCCAAGGGCAGAGGGAGTATAAGGCGCTGCCAGAAGACCAGCGAAAGCAGTTAGAAAAGGAAGTCATGGAGGGATGGCATATAATGGATGAGTTGAGAGAGAAGATCCAGGATTTGGAGAAGCAAAGAGGCATAGCGGGACAGATCGATCGAGTTCTCCTCGACACAGAAGTCATTTTCGAAGACGTGGATATTGCCAAGAGATCCCTCGAGGCGCTCAAACAGGGAAAGGCCCTAGAAGATGTGGTAGACCCGGATCGAGACCGAGGCCGTGATGGAGGAAAATCCGAGCGAAATCGAAGCATGTCGATTCGGAGATCGTTTAATTTAACAAAGAAGTCGAGGGAGGAAAAGCGCCTTACATCGCTGGCTGATGCCGAGAAAAACACAAAGACAGGCGGGGGAGATGAAGGACCTGCTGAGATGGATAGACTGACCGTGCCAGCAATGTAGTATCGTTTGCTCATGGGGAAGTGCACGGCGTTGGGTTGCTGTGGTCTTTGAACGCATATCATATACCCAAGGATCCTGTTTTAGACTATAGTCACACTGTAAGCTTATTGAACTGTATGATTTCGTGATTAAAGCGTCATTCTTACATGTCTGTGCAATATATGAGCATCTCCTTTGTCCTGCTTCGTCTTCTTCTTTTTGTTTTCTTCTGCGTTTGGATCACTTTTGGTCTACGTAAAAATGCATCTCCAGGAAGAATTGATCCCTTTCCCGGATAACAGAGGTATTATTGTGTCGTGTTGGGAAACCGGTGGTAAGCCTTCATAGCGAAGTTGCGACTGCTTGATTATCGCCGTCGATCATAGTCCCGATGGCTCCGATGCCGGTCGTAGTCCCTGTTCCGATCACGGTCGCGGTCTCGGTCACGATCACGATCACGATGCCCATGCCTGCTGTCTCGACCCCTCTCGCGTTCATGCTCACGCTCACGCTCACGCTTGTAACTATCCTCATGGTAGCGACCCTCCTTTCGTTTACTCTCCTCTCGGCGATACTCATCCAAGCGCGGTCGTCTGTTCTTCTTTCCTCTCTGATTCCATCCGCCGAGGTTCTCTTCACCCTTGAGCTCCGTACCGCCAAGGCCGAGTTGGTTCGGACGTCGCTTGACTTCCTTGGCTGTATCGTGAGTTTTTCCGTCCCAGCCCAAACCGCGGAGAAGAGCTGCGCCGAATTCTTCCACTGGCATGGCTTCATAGTCATCAAGGGTCGTCTCTGCTGCTCCTTGGACGTCGTGACGGTAGGCGTCCTCTTCGCTTGGATGGATGATCTTTTTGTCATCCTCCTTGTTGCCTAGTAGAGCGTCCAATGCTTCGTCGTCTGCTGTTCGTTTGGGCGGTGGCTTTTTCTGGTTGCCATCATTGGAGACTGGCTTCTCCTTAGACTCTGATCCAACATCTTTGTTGGCGTCCTCAGTCTTCTCCTTAATCGTCAGACCCCATTTGATTCCCTTATCCTGATCCGCAGGTTCCGTCTCGGCGGCTGCGTTGTTTTGCTGCGCTCTTGCCTCCTCGGGTAGCGAACTCTTGCTCTTCCTCTGGGCTTTGGCCTCTGATCTCCAGTCGTGATTCGGCAGTCGGGCCATCACATATTCTTTCTTTTCCGTCCTCGAGTCTTTGGCCTTGCGCTCCGTCTCTGCTCCATCCGCCCCAAAGCCTGTGATCTTCTCATGCTGTCCTCGATGCTCAGAATCATCATCCTCAGAGTCGGAAGCGCCCCCCAAAGCGTGACGTCGTGGCCGCTTCCCTAGCGACGAGGATGGATTTGGTTTTGATGCTTTCGTCGAGTTTTTATTGCTAGACGTAGCGCCGAACTTGATTGCTATGCGCGGAGTCGGAGGTTTGTTCTGGTCGGTCATTTTGGCGGATGTTTTGATTGAAACTGCGTGAGTTCACTTGGGAAGATGGAATTATTTTCAAGACATCAGCTCGCAGGCACCATCACTGTGGCGTGCTATATTTGTGGCGGTGCAGAATCGGCCACCCACTACGCTGGGATACTAGGGTACCTAGGTACCTAAGTTGGTAGTAGGAAACAACAGCCCTCCATAGCATAGGTACCTACCTAGGTAACACGGGTAGATGGGGTATCAAAATAAACTCGGCAAAAGGCACCCTAAACTTATGATAGGCTACCCGAGTAATTTTATTTGTCAAGATTGGAGTCCTGAGTTTTCTTGGTTCAATACACTTTCAGATGTAGCCAGTACCAGCAATTCTGCATTTCCCCCATACTTAGGTACCTACCATGTGTGCCATTTGTACTAATGTATAAAACAACTCTAACCAACAGGAACCATCGTAGATAATTATCATTGAGAATTAGATATCTCTAGACGAGTGATATCTTGCATATCAGGAAACTTTTTTTGCTTTTAAACTTATAGATATCCAATCTTTAAATTCACTGCACTTCACTAAGGTACTAGTTACTTATGATGTTCCATATTGCCGAAAAGTGCTGTGTTATGAGACTTTCCACGACTTCCTCCTCCGGAACTTGTCGGACAGCAACATTTTATTCCAAGTCCAAGACCAGTGGCTGAATAAGAAGAGGAGTAGAGATTTCAGCCCTGAGTGATCGTAATAACAAGAGAAGATCATGTGTTAAAGTGTAACAGGCACTAGGTTTGCGCCTCCATTTACACTCGGATTCTATTTATATGAAACGATTGCTATCATTGATATAATAAAGAAGAGCAGACACTAACTTTGTTACGTACAGGACTCGTCACTCACTTCTCTTTGGTTTCTGGTAGGTTCTAGTTAGTTGGCTCATACTGTATGGAATTGGGTTGGGTTGGTACTCTTAGTAGGTACTAGGTAGGTAGGTACCTTCTCTAGTACTGCACATGTACAAGGGTGCATTGCCATTCTCTTCCCCCCCTGCCCCCTTTCTGTTCACTAGCGTTATGCACACTACCATGTTGGCGCCGCAAGCGTAAGGAAATCTGTTATTAGCCTTATCAATTGATCACGAATCATGGTATTTTCTGGCATAACAAATTGTCTCTCCTCTTTCTAATCTTGGCCTTATCCTGAACCTTGCTCTTCCCTCTCCCACCCACCGCTGGCTTGACACCCACTATTCGCTGACGCCTGTTTGATTGCCCCCCTAAGCTGGGTCATTAACCAACATCCCCCCTCCCCGATACTTTCCCCAGCCTACAGCGCCCAGCGCCCCCCCGTGCACTCACGCTCTAACTAGGCTCCACTGCTTTCAGCGCATTGAGCTGTAAACCACCAACAGGCCGCTCGGTTATCGTCTCCCCAGAGACAGAAATTTTGACGCCCTCCAGCGACGTCGCCTTCAACAACGACACCCAAAAAACAATCAACAACAGCGTCTTTCATCCTATAAAACACCTGCATTCATCTCAGGCGCTCAGGAATATTATTTTGCAACGTCCGTTTCGTCCAAAAACGGATGTCGCGGCCGTCGATGCTATGACTGAGGTCGGAGCCGCCGATCTATCAAGGCTGCTTCAAACAAAGCGCAATGAGTGCAGGTCAGTATGGGCTCAGACGAAAGAGCCGATTTTTCCGATCGTCAAGATATATTTTTCGGGCTGCTAACTTGCCTCAGTTCAATTGTGACGTCGCGGAAGCGCAAGCTGCGCGAGCTGTTCGCAGTTGCGACACAGTCCGAGGGTCTCCCACACCCAGTCTTGACCAACCCCGACGCGCCGACCACAACACCAGCAGAATGGCAGTTCTTGCAAGCCAACGATATCATCCAGTACGTCCTGCGATACTATTGCGCGTTTTCCCAAATTGATTTGCGCGCGTGTCGGCCCGCCAATATGTATAATGTACTAACATGGGTACAGAGGCAAAACACTGAACGAAGCCAGCATCCCAGCGAGACCACCGATCTCGCTTGAACTCTTTAAAAAGTCTCTGGCAAAAGCCATATTCATTGCACCCGAGTCCACGCCGAAACGGACGCTCGAGGATGCGAGCAAACCCGAGACTGCGAATGTGCAGAACAAGGAACAATCTAATGGAGCTTACCAACCTCCCAAAGTTGGCGATACACCTTCAAAACGAACGCCGAGTCCTCCGCCTTCGACAGATCCCGCCACGACCGACAAAGCGAGCTCTCTGCCTACACCGACAAGCCAACCTGTACCCCTACCTGAAGATGCGATTGTAGAGCCGACCTTGACGACTAGTCCTATGACCCAAACCGCTACTGATACCAACGCAAATCCAAAATCGAAAGCGGAGGATATACCCAATGCCTCAGAGGCTTCAGACACACCTGCACCACGTCAGCCTCAAGTTACTTTTGAATCGGGGACAAAGGGAGAAAATGCTAGGCCAGGTGTATCGACGGCGGAGAAAACAACTCGAGGGCCCAGTACTTCATCCGATGCTAGAGGTGGCGCGTTGACAGTCAAGCCGCCCACAGATGCCGCTCGTGCGCCTGATGCCTTGTCTTCACCTGGTTCAACTGCACAAAGCGCAACTACGCCCGCGGTTCACGACGATGCTTCGACAGACACAAGCCCAGAGCATGAGGGACCACAGTTTGTGGAGCCAACCGAAGAGAAACCAACCGAGGATGAGGTAGACGAGGGGGTTCATGAGAAAGATGATGAGAAAGAATCGAGTCATGATGTCGAGGCTACTTTGAACCAAGACATACAAAATCGTGTGCTGGAAGCACCCCCTGACTCTGCTGAAGCTCAATTGCTGCAGGAATCTATACGATCGAGTGTTGCGGCGGAGGCAACGGCAACGGAAACAGCAACAGCAGCGAGTACTAGCCAGCAAACAAAACCCGTCACTTCAGCGCCAGTTTCGGAAGATGTTGATATGCTGGGTGCCAATGATGTTGTTGTTCAACCGATTGCACCCAATGCTAACGAACAAGTCAAAGAAGACAGTACTCAGGCTAAGTCTGATATCGATATAGCACGAGTCAACGCATTCGAGAATTCAGTTGAAGCGCCAGGCATTAAAGAGATTCCAGATAGTCAAGAGGAACCCCCTGAGCATATGGATGTGGATGTCCCTGAGCCCAAAGCAACCATTCAAGCTCAAACTCAAAGTCAAGAGGTTAAATTAGATGGGAGTACACAGGCTACCGAGAAAGCCCCGTCAACACCTACGCCAGCCCCCGTTTCTGATGTTGCCACTGGACCTGTGGAGTCGGCACCCAAAGAGTCCCCCCCAAAGGTTGAGCGCGCTGTTACTAGAGTTTCCTCCGGGGCGATGCGCCCAAAGTCAGTCAGCGAGATTGTCGGTGCAACTCCTCGACAAACCCCGTCCTTAGAGCATACTTCGACCAACAAAAGCCTGGACAGTCAATTGACCCCCTTGACTTCGACACCCAAATCGCCAAGCTTAAGACATCGCCATATCTCTGCTCATCAAAGGCAGAGGTCACGAAGCCAGCCCTCGACTGTTGTTTTCGGAAAGCAATCCAAGAAAGCAGATGAACGATCGATAGTGGCCAGTCAGCGCGATCCTGTCATACCGACCGAGGACTACTACACTCCCCTTTTCGTCCAGGGATTCGCTGGCAGCTCCTCCTGGATGCAGCCCATTGAGAAGATATTGTACACTGCCAACAAGACCGTGACTACCCCTGATGCCAATCTTGCCATTCAGGACCATCAGGCTTGTAAAGTTCTGCGCCGGGTTTACCACTTGCAGCAGCATGACAAGTGGTCTCTACGGCAACCCAAGCGTTGCCCGGAGCCAACACGTCCCCCGTCACACTGGGATGTCATGCTGCAAGAAATGAAATGGATGCGAACTGATTTCCGAGAAGAACGCAAATGGAAAAGGGCTGTTGCAAAAAACCTTGCATATGCTTGCGCAGAATGGCACGAATCTACCCCCGAAGAGCGAAAACTGATGCAGGTTTCTTCTGTGATACCCCCAAAGACACCGCCTGCCCCTGACGCTTCGATGGCTGATGTTGAGGGCGAAAATCAACTCACACCTGATCTTATCTCAAGCGGAGACGTCGAGTCTATCGACAATCTGGATGATTTAACTGAGGATTTTCCCGAGACGATAGCACCATCCGCCATCTTCTCTCTGCAAGACGACGATGTTATCTTTGGACTTCGTCGAACAGCTGCTGCAGACCAACTTCTGGAGGAGCTACCCATGTTTGGAAAGCCTCTCCAGGTTCCCAAATTTGACCTTACAGGTCCTGAGTGGGATCCTGATGCTCATTGGCGACGGCCAGCTCTACCACTGAGCAAGTATGTTGAAGGCCACATGAAGTTAGTTTCAGATGGTCCCCCAAGGAAGCGTAGCCGATATGATTACCAGAACGAGGATTCTGATGACGAGGGCGAGACTGGTTTCGTCAGTAGTGGTCCTTCACCCAGCCTTCCTCTACCACCAGCTACTGATGAGGTGGCTCTATTTAACCCTGAGATGAAGCATATTCGCGATCGCCTCTATGTTGGCCATCAGTTCCGACCGCCTTCGGAATATCCTATGCCGTTACAGAGCTTCTTCGAATGCAGAAACCCCTCTCAGTGGACAATCAACGAGGATGATGAACTTAGAAATCTTGTCCGGGAATACTCTTACAACTGGTCCCTTATTGCCAGCATGTTGGCACCCAAATCTCGCTTTACTTCGGGTGCTGAGAGACGGTCCCCGTGGGAATGTTTTGAGAGATGGATTTCTCTCGAAGGACTTCCAGCCGATATGTCCAAGACCCAATATTTCAAAGCCTATACAGGACGTATCGCCGCCGCCCAGAATTTCATTGCACAGCAAAACCAGCTCGCGTTACAGCAAATTAACCCAGCCAATGGCGCAGTTACGCCTGGACGGAGACGCCCTCCGTCAACTCCCGTCAGAGTGGAGAGACGACGGAATCAGAAGCACCTCACACTTCTTGACGCAATGCGTAAGCTGGCGAAGAAACGGGAGACAGCTGCTCAGAAGCAACAGCACACAGCTTCGCAGAATGCAGCCAATAAAAAGGTCAATGATCCTGCATCACAACGCACCAACAAAACACCGAGAGACTACAGCATCATGCGACATGAACGAGACCAAGCTCTGGCAGAAAAGATGGCGCAGTATGCGTCAAAGCAAGAAGCTCAAAGACGAGTAAGTCCCACATATTATAACAGAAGCACAAAGCTGACATCCTCTCAGGCTGCCTTGCAAGCCAGGGCTCAAGGTCCAGCTCAGATGGCTGGCACTCCTGGAGCTGCGCATGTCGGTCAAAATGCAGCTCAAGTTGCTGCCGCTGCCGCCGTGGCAGCAGCCAATGGCATGAATGGTGTTGGCCGACTTAATGTACCTAATCAGCTTGCTGTTGCCGCCGCCGCCGCCGCCGGCCAAGCTCGTCCTAGAATGCCCATGCAATCTCCTGCTCCCAATGGCATGGGGGCTGTTCCGTCTCAAATGGCTGGCGGGCTCGTTCCACCTAATCAGATGACGAGTGCGCAACAAGCCCAATTGCAAGCAATGCAAGGACAACACAACCGCATGCCCATGCCAAATCCCCAGCCTGACGTCAACTTGATGATGCGTGCACAGCGCATCTCCGAACAACAACGTTTGGCACAGATGCAGCACGCTCAAGGCGGCCCTGGCGCTCCTGGCCAAGGGGCGAACGGTTCCCAGCAGAGTCCCCCCTTGAATATGCGAAATGGTGTTAACGGCATCAACGGGGCCAATGCAATGAACCAGCAGAACTTCATAAATAACGCCCAGGCTATGATGGCCCAGTTCAACTCCGGTAATCTCGGCTCACCACAGGCCAATGGTCTTCATATGCCGGCTGGTCCTGCTGGCTCAATAGCCCCACGACCACAAGCACAGCTGCCTCCTAGTATTGCCGCTCAGCTTGTTCAACTCGAGGCCCAGTTTCGTACTAAGAATCCGACACTACCCCCTGATCAGATTCGCCAAATGGCAACAGAGCATCTAACACGCCTTATGATGGCTCAGCGCACTGCTATGAACTCTGCTGCTGGTACAGCAAACGGCCAAGGCGGACTTGCTGCTAGCATCGCCGCCACGACAAGCCCTCATCAATACGCCGCCTTGCTTCGCCAACAGCAACAGCAGCAGGCAAGTCAAGCGGCTGGTAGCCCTGGGCAACAACACCAGCAGCTTCACCAGCAGCACCAACAAGCGAAACAACAGCAGCCTCAACAGCAACAGCAAGGGCAAGCCCAGGCTCAGGCCCAAGCTCAGCAACAACAACAACAACAAAGGCAGGCAAGCGGCAGTGCTACACCGTCGGCAGGCTAATCGTACAAAACGGGCAAAATAAAGGAAGGTTTTTTGTTTGGGTTCTAGAACCAATGGTTTGGTTGGTGCATGGGAAGCGATGAATATTGGTGTTGATCTTGTCATGAAAAAAGCGTGCAGGCAAAAAGAAAGGGCATCATTCTGGTTCTGGCTGTACAGTTGCTTACCCTTTTTATGTATGAGAACGGATGGTTGGTATGGCATATTCGTGATGAGTTGGAGATCATCTGTAGATACATTTTATTAATTATTCAAGGCATGAAATAGGCGTATCATTACGCTAAGCCTCGAAGTCATCGTCTGTTCAAGGCGATTAAAATAAAACACCACCCTCATAAGCAATTGCATTCACCATATCGCGCATCTGCAAGTGACACGATGAATAGGAAACACGAGCACAAGAAGATAGAATAAACACATCATTTATCTAACGTCAATGCCATGTCTATACTAGTAAAACCCAACGCCGTTCATGCACATAAGATGATACAGCCCGCCTCGACGCGGGACTCTCACGAATATTCATCATTTGCTATGGCTCACTCAGCTTGGTCCACCGTGCCCGCCCCTAGAGCTATCACCTTGAAGCAGTAGCCTGGGCTTGATGAAGTCCTCGTCCAGGTGGTGAAACACACTGGCCGGATCTTCCGAGGACCAGAGCTGTCGGAGGGCATTGGTTGCTGTTATAGGTTGGCCACCGGGTGTCTCTGTCGTGGGAGTTGCATATGCACTGTCTACTCGAGATGGAGGAGCGGTGCTAGCCCGTGGCAGTGGTGATCGTCGGGCTGGCGGAGGCAGGTCGGAGACGTCAATATCACTACCAATGTCGGAATCATCGTTATGGCGAAGGAGATCGGATCGTTCTGGGATAGAATTCTTTCGACTCTTGCTAACAGGGCGGCCACCAGTGTGCGGGGACGAGGCGCCTGAGACATAACTAGCAGACTGGCCAGCCTCGAGACTGCCAAGGGCAACGCTGCCATTCCGGCGAGGATTATATCCGATCCCTGTTCCTGAACGCTTGACCTGAAGGCCTCCGCCAAAGGTCTCGATGTCGAACTCATCGTCACTGTCAACTTCCTCAACAACGCCAGTCCGGATACCCAGGATCTCAAGCATTCGAGCGGTCGTACCACCAAAAATGATGACAGTAAGCACGACAACAACCAGAACAGTAGCTCTAAGTGCGGGCGCGTTGTCGCCAGTGAGCAAAGCAGCCAGCGCCACGCCGACAGCTCCACGGAGTCCAGCCCAGTAGAGCATGGCCTGGTAGTTATAGGGCAGCTCGTCACCAACCTCTTGGCCACGTCTGCTGGCGCGATATCGGATGAACCAGTTAATAGCCTTGGACAAAGGGAATACAGCTACCCATCTGGCAGCGCAGACAGCCAGAATAGTGACAATGATGAGAGGCGGCTGGAATGAGAGGTTGTTGTCGGTGAACAAAGCCAGTCCCAGGTAAATGAAGATGAAGTTCTCGGACAACTGCGACAAGATCTGAAAGATGAACTTGGTGGTGAGTTGAGTTCGGCGGGACATGTTGAAATAGGCATAGTGCTTAAGTGTGATACCACAGAAAAGCAACGACACAATACCTGCATGGAAATTAGAATGTGTGTAGCACAAGCCAAGACAGGAGTGACATACCAGACATGTGAAGGCCGTGAGAGAAGAAGTAAGTGGCGTAGGCGATCAAGACAATCAAACAACTCTCAATCTTGGGAATACGGCGAAGGTAGGTAAACTTGAGCAGCAAAGCAGTGCCAACGCCAACAATGAAGCCAATGAACATGCTGCAGAAGAAGACGAGCAAAAAGATTCCCGTGCCTTCAAAGAAGCTGACGATGCCGAGATTAGCAGCCTCGCCCTTCTTGTACTTCTGCGCAGTTTCGAAAATGACAATGGCGATAGCGTCATTGAGGATCGACTCTCCAAAGATGATGGTATACAGCTTGGGGTCAACCTTGTAGGTGTTGAAGATTGCGAGAATAGTGACGGGGTCAGTAGCGGAGAGAGTTGCGCCCACGGAGATCGCATCGACAAAGGTCATGCCCAGCGATCCGGGGAGGAGTGTAAAGATGTACAGGATCAAGCCAATAACGACAGCCGACAGAAAGGTTCCAGCAAAGGCAAAAGTCAAGATGGTGCCAATGTTGCGGAAGAAGTTGGCCTGATGTAGCTCATAGCCCGAGGATAGAATAATAGGTGGCAGAAGAAGGTTGAAGAAGATTTGGTAGTCGAAACTGATCATGTTGCGAATAGAGTCGCCAGAAGCTATCATCAAGACAAGCCCAACAACCATTCCTGCAAAGAGAAGACCTGTGAGCCATTGATCCTCGGTAGTTGATTTCAGGGAGCGCACCAGCAAAGATGGATATAACCGTTTCATGTATAGCAGTGACCTTCTTCATCTGCAGCATATAGCTTGTGAAGAAAGCAATAATGAGTAGCATAATCGAGATGAAGAGCGCCCACGCCGCGAACAATTCCTTCTGAGCAGAGTCGCCCTCTGGAGGTCATCGTCAGTATTTCTTGTGGTGGATTGCCTCTTTTCGAATGGGAAAACGCACCCTCAGGATCGCTCTCTTCGTCGGTCGCTCGCTCTATGTTCGATTCGTCAGTCTCACGTTGCGGAACCAGAGTCGAACTCCATTGGTGAGGAATAGCGTACTAAGGAGCTGGAAGCCCATTCCGACGAGCCTTGCGGAAGCCATTGTATTTGCGTCGTCTCCGTGTCCGGTCTCCGTCGCTTTGCGATAATTTAAAGCCGTCGCGATCGTTCAGATCAAGTGGGAAACCCCTTGCGCGAGCCTCGTAAGCTGCGACACTGGAACATTCGCAAGGGAGCACGAGTATCGAGAGGAAGCGGTATTGGAACCGCAGGACGAATTACTTGTAGATTTTGTTGCTGCTGCTGCTGACGACGTCGACACGAAAGAAGAGTCCAGGCAGCAAAATAGCGAATGTTGGAGGGAACAAGTTGGCGTGCCCTGGACTGGGTAATGCGATTGGAAGCTAGAGGGATAACTACTAACTTACTAGGTACCTAGGTAGCCCAAGGTTAAGGGAAGGTATGGGCTCCCTAATCGGACTAAGCTACCTACCTTAAGTGCGAGGTGGGCCAATAGTAGCCACCTCGAGATTAGTAGGTACAATCAGATGAAAGGCGACAGCTTTCAACAGTTCAAGACTCTGATTGGCTCATCTCCGATGCACAGGATTACCTACCTACCTACCCTACCAACCCTAGGTTGTTGTTGTTCACATCTAGACCGGGTTGATCAAAGGTAGTTGACCTCTAAACACCCAAATTCGAAGACATATGCTAACCGGTAGGGAGTCAACCTGAATACTGTTTTCCTCGATGAATTATAGCAGCATCGAGGAGAAAGATGACCTAAGGTCGTCCCACTATGAAGTTATCATAATATATTACCTCCTGTATACATGTAGTATGTCCCATTATGCTAAGTGATACCAACCTCGGGACTTGAAACAAAGAAACAAGCAAACATGTCCAACCTTGGGGTCAAGTTTGCTTTCAATTCGTACAGCATAGGACCCCATCTGCCCAAGAAAAGTAGGTACCTATGCTTTGCTAACCAGGGTAACCATCAGTGGCTTCGTGGTCTACCTACTAGTTAACTTAGGGTCACCGACAAACTTACAGTCCTTGATCATCAGTTCCCATGTATTGCATCCATGAACGCTAGCGGGGCCGTTGGTGGGGGATTGCTGAGGCTCTTCAGTAGGTCAATCCACTAATCAAACTGGAATTTAGCCCCTGGGAGGGGCAGGGGACGACAACCTACGCTGTCATATCCCCGGAGCCTCTGCACTTAGACTTAAAGCCTTCACTTCCATCCATGGGAAGCTGTCAACTTCACAACCTAGGTAACGTTAGCCGAAAAACTCCGCTGTCTAGTCTACGACGAACATTGAAAATCACGAAGTCAATAACGCACAAAATCTGCTGGAGCACTCGCGATCACGATGTATCACCTCGCCAAAGGCATTTACCTCTATGCGACCAGCAAAGAAGGTACCTTCAACACTCCATGATTTCTTCCCTCGAAACGCTAATCTCGCTATCTTGCTAGAATACTCTGTAATTCTTCTAGGCCTTGACAATGCCGGAAAAACCACCTTTCACGAACAAGTCAAGTCCATGTTTCTACCAAACAGACCCGACCCGAAGCTCAAGACAGTACCCACCGTAGGCCAGAACGTTTCGACGATACCCCTTCAAGACATGTACCTCAAGCTTTGGGACGTAGGCGGTCAGCACTCGCTCCGAAAGCTCTGGGAGAGTTACTATGCAAGCTGCCATGCTATAGTCTTCATCATCGACAGCACAGATATTGGCGACGGAAACATTGAGCATGAAGGGAACGTTGGCAGACTGGAGGAGTGTCGGCTAGTCCTCGAGGACGTCCTACAACACTCTGAAACTGAAGGGGTACCACTTCTAATACTAGCAAACAAGCAGGATCGCGAGGATTGTGTCGAGACAATACGAATCAAGGAGGGCCTAGTAAAGAAGGTTATGGAGGGAGACAAGGGGTCCGCTGTCCGCGACTCTCGTGTGCTGGCAATGAGTGCGCTTACTGGCGACGGAGTCCGAGAAGCTATCGAGTGGGTAAGGACCAGAGTACAATGGAACAAGGAGTCTCGACCGCCTGTGATGCGATAGTTTCTAACATGAGTGGCCTTTATGTGCGATCACTAGAGCTTATAAGCTACGACAGTACCTGGTTTAGCGTATGGATCGGAGTTTGTTTGGAACATCAGTAAATCACTGTTTTAGCCGTGAAGCACGGGAAACACTGGGCGAACGTTTTGCGGGGTATCATGGTTTCTATTTTCCTCTGGGTTTATTGCTTTTCTTGGTATTAAGTTGCAGATGTTAGCCTCTCACCTGTCGTTCTCGGCTGTCAACTCAGCCATGAGTCCTCCTTTGTCCCTCCGCTTCGCGTCCTCAGCCAGCTTACTATCCACTAGGTCAGATAGCTCCTTAGATCGGTTGAGTGCTCCTTGAGCACACTGGATGAAGAGTGGTGCGTCAAGAGAGGTTCCTCCCAGTTTGGCAATCTGACAAATCTCGCCATGCTTGTTGAGACTGTATGTGCAGTGAGAAACTCGCAGTTGCTCCTCAAGCCAGTTGGTATCAACGAGGACCTGGCTTCCATCTTCGCCAAAGAAGCTGAAGGTGACACAGAAAGGGGAGTGAAGCCAGCTTAGAGGCACGGGCTCTCGCTCAGCAGGTGTGTATATGGTAAGGTTTTCTCCCTCGATGCTGGAATCTGGCTTGCGGAAATGTCGGAGAGCTGCGACAACTGCTAGGCAAGCCGCGTCTGTAAGGTTTCCATCATGCGTGAGGACGTGAAGATCGACTCTGATAGACCAACATTTCTGGCCGGCGATGAGGCATAGTGACTCGGTGTCTAGCGCACCAGATCTTCTGATTGTTTTCTCGAGAAGCCTGGAGAGAAGAACCTCCTCGAGTGAAGGGCGGTTGACCTCATATGAAGGGGCAACCATGGGACTGAGTTCTGATGTGATTGTGAAAACTCCGTCAAAGGGACGGTCTGAGTATGGCACGGTGACTTCTGCCGAAACCTTTGCTAGAACTCTAAGACTTTCATTAGCAAGAAATATATATCACCAAGATATAATAGTGAAATACCTTGTTTTTCCATACTTGACTTCCGCGACTCCATATTCGTCTCCAAAGGTGAGTTGAAGAGGCCGAAACTCGTCGAATTTGCGCCCGTCTAATCGCAAACCCTCATCGAGTGCTTGGGTGACAAAAGTCCTCTCAGATAGAGAAGGTTCAGCTTCGCGAGGCATGATTGACTATTATTTTTGTGTGAATATTTCGTGACAGGAAATGCTGTGTCTATGAACTGCCAAAGCGTAATAGAAAGAGAGAAACATTGTGGAAATTCTGCCGGGCGGTGAAGTACCATTTACGGTAGGCCTGCTTCTCGTTGTACGCCTCGCGTCGGCAATGTTCAAGACTTCTTATTGACATTGAAACACCATTTCTTCAAGAATCTATTGAGGAGCTTTCGCCATGACTACCGCGCATAGACCTACGTTCGATCCGGTCCGTATTATCCCTTATATTTCTTCAGCGCATACTGACATTGACAGGCCCGTGGCAAAGAAGCCCTCCGAGGTCCAGCCTACCATCAACGCCTCCTCCCAGCCCACACCCAACTCAAATATCGTCAAGCCGGTCAAGGCGGCGATGCTGACGAACCCACGCGCGACCTCGCTGCAGAGCTCCTCGCTGCCGAAGCCGCCCATTTCACCAAGAAGAACGGTGCCCCTGCCCTGGTTGATGATGCCGACGAGGACGACGAAACCAGCGTGTCTAATGGCGCGAAGCGAGCGCTTCCAAGTGCTGATGGTGAGGGAGAAGATTTAGAGGCTAAGAGACGGCGGATCTTAGCAGAAACAAGGGACATCGATGCCGACGATAGCGAAGAGGACGACGACGACGACAGTGAAGACGACGAGGATAGCGATGATGACTCTGATGCAGAGCTACAGAGAGAGTTGGACCGTGTACGAAGAGAGCGAGAGGAGAGAAAGAAGAAAGAGGTAAGTTTGAGCGATTCTCAGATGCAGATAAATGATTTGCTGATACACGTCACAGGAGGCCGAGCGACTCAAAGAAGAGGAAGAGGCCCGAGAACGCGATATTGCCCTGGGAAATCCTCTCCTCAACAAACAAGATTTCAATATGAAGCGCCGCTGGGACGACGACGTGGTGTTCAAGAACCAGGCACGTGGCACAGAAGACAAGGGCAAGAAAAAGGAGTTCGTAAACGTAAGTCTTGTGATTCTTCCGCTCGCAAAGCATTCTTTGCCAGCGAGTCAGTTCTATATGCGTTTCTTTTCTTTTCCTTTCTCTTTTTCTTTTTCTTACTTCAAATATGCAGAGAGACATCGTTCGCTAACCCAGACCTTTAGGATCTCCTCCGTTCCGACTTTCATAGGCGCTTCATGAGCAAGTACGTTAGATAATGACATAGACAAACTCCTCCATTTTAGACATTAGATACCCTGAGTTTTAAATCAAGCACTCTCCTGCGACCGTCTTCGTCCGTCCTTTGACTCCAAAGCCTGCTCGGTGAGGATCTTGTTCTCCAGGCCTTCGAAGGCTCCAAGAACGTTGCCGTACTTTTGATAGGTTCCCTCGCGGTAGCCGTCGTCAATGCGCTGGATGTTCCCCTCCTCAGTCCATCGCTTACCAATGAGCTCGTCGAATGTCTCGTTTGGCTGGCGCTCGAGAGCCCAAAGAGCCTTGTAGGCTCCGCCAAGGGCGCAGGCATTGCCACCAACATCGAGCTTGTAAACACCGTCGCTGCCGCCGAGGACCTCGCCAATGACGCGGGCGATGGCTGGGTTCAGAGAGCCACCTCCGACGAGGTAGATACGACGGGGCTGAGCTGGTAGGCCGGGACGAGTGCTCTCCACCAGGTTCTGAGAGCGTAGGCGCATAGATAGGGCCTGAGACTCAACAATCACTCGAGCGTCAGTCTCCTTGTCCCATCCTCCCTTGACTTCCTGAAGGTCAGAGCCATCAGGCTCGCAGGAGTATCGCCAAGTGCCTGCACGGATATTGGGTACCACTTCGGTGAGGTAGAAATATAGACCAAGCTTGCGCCTATCGTCCTCCTTGGCAGCGCCCAGAGCAGGAGTGTTCTCGATGGCCTTATTGAAGTTCTCCCAGCCGGTAGGGCCGTTCTCGGGCTTGGGAAGTTGGTCTCGCACTCGCTCACGTGCTAGGCCTCCGTTCTTGTAGCACAACATAAACATGTAGTGACCATCGGTTGTGGGGTGGTTGAAGAAGTGGTAAGCGCCATCAGGCTTGTACTTTGGTGTGTTCATGAGGAATGTCGTCGAAGTACCAAGAGAGACAATGGCGTCGAGAGGCCGAAGGGGAAGGGCGAGAATAGTTCCGGGGTTATCGCCGGTGAATGGTGTGATCTGGCAGTCGGGGTGGAAACCGTGGCGGTCTACGAAATAGGGAGAGATAGAGCCCAACACAGCAGCGCCATCGAGGCAAGGCTCACCCAGTTTCTTTCGTAGGTTGAGGGCATCGCGCTTGCTCCCAGCAGCAAGCTCGAGAAGAGGTTCGCTGTATGTTTGGCGGGACATGTCCCAAAGGTTCATACCGCAGACATCGCTGACATCCATGGGGGCGATGGCGCCGAGGAAGACGGATGCCAGCCATGACGAGACGAGGGAAATGTGAGCTGTCTTGGCGTACATGTCTGGGAGGTCCTTCTTAAGGCGCATAATCTGGGTCCCAGTAAATCGCTGGTAGATTGGTTAAAATCTGGTCTTCTCTGGCTATTGGGGGATCTCAACTCACGTGGTGAGCACCACTGCCTGTCACCTCAGCAAGCTTCTGGCGACCCCCAAGAGCAGCATCAAAAGCGTCACATTCAGCCTGGGTGCTCTGATCCTGCCAATTGGGCGACCATTGATGGGAAAGGGCCTGTGGTAGCTGAACAACCAGAGGGAGGCGAGGATCAAGATGGTGAAGAATCTCGTAGGCATTGCCATTCCAATAGACACTGCCATGCTGCTGACAAGAGCCGCTGATACCGCGGATATGAGACAGAGGAACAGGCATAGACTCGGCCAATCGGTCCAGGACGAGATCTACAGACTCCAGCCACATGGCAACTGGAGCATAGACCTCGCCTGTCTCCTCGTAGACATGGACACCTTTCTTGATGCCATATTTGTGGCCAAAGTCCTTGTCGAAGTCGACCTTGGCTTCACCTTTGACCTTGAGGTCTGAATCGACAACCAAGGCTGGATATGGGTTAGCGAATTGCGCCGGCAGCTGAGAATCTGGCTGACGTGCCTTTGAGCTGCTGAGTCGACAGATCGAAGCCGAGGTATAGTGGCTTAAAGTCCGAGGACTGATCTGGGGAGTTGGATCGAGCAAGAAACGGCATTGTGAATAGCTTCGGGTAAATGTCGAGCTGTTGAATCTAGGTACCTAGCTAGGTGAGGATACTATACTATATCCAAGGGCGCCAACCACGGCCGACGTAAATGGTAGCGAGATGGCGAAGTACTGGTAATAAGAGCCAATTCAGTAGGTGACGTAAGAATTGACAATCTTGTAAGTGCGTGCGTGTGAAGAGTCTCGGTGGAATAGAAGGAATATGGGCCAAGTTGTGTGAGACAGGGAAAACACCAGAAAAAGCCACGAGCTGGGCTTTATAGCTTATAACGCGTGTGCCTTGCCTTAGCTGAGCAGTCACTCACTCACTCACTCACTGCCAATCCAGTCCAGGACAGTACAAGTAACTGCATCGTGTTAGACCGCCACCCTCCAACAGGGAAGGATGAGATAGACACACACTAAAAGGTTGTCTTTGGTGGGTAACATGCATCAGAATCAACTCCAAAGCTAGTATTATTAACTGTAAGGCGTGTATGCAGTAATGCCAGTGCCATACCAAAATGATACACCCATACAACTGGAAGCTAATAAGAATTCTGTGCTCTTACTTTATCCATTTACCTACACAAAGACAAATAGTCATCAAAATCATGCTGTAAAAATTGGGCAGAGGTCATATGAACACAATTGCATGCCCGGGGAATATATCCGCCTGTCTACCTAGGTATTTGCTGCCAGGTACCTAGATAATTATTGCATATAGATTACCTGATAGCTGGGTCATCTTTGCCTAAAATGAACAATCTGTAGTTTTTTTTTTTTTTTGACATATTCTCTCTCTCTCCCTCTCTCCCTCTCTCGGTCTCTCTTGTCAAGCAATTATCCAATTCCTAGCTAGTACTTAGAGATACCATCAGAAAAACAAACTACACTACCTTAGTACCTAGGTACCTACGTAACTCTCAAAAAAAAATATGGAGATTTTTTCTCTCACTTTCCATCATCCGTATCAACGTGGGGTTTGTCTTGTCCGCCGCTGAATGAGTCGCTCAACCAAAACGAGCCAACCCCAGTTTTTCATCGAGACTGGACCCTTGATGATCGATAAAAGGAAGCCTGGGCTAGCGTTGGGAGGGGCGTGTACGGATATAATAAGATGCCTGCCTACCTTGCCCATTTGCAAACACGACACTCAACACCTGAGAACCCTTTTTAAGCATTCACATTCAGGCAAGTCGTGATACGGATCAAGCCGAAGGGGGTGTGGGAACGGAAGAATAGGAATTGATCACCAGGGACGGACAGTACAAAAGTCTTGGAAAAAGAAGTATCATGGTAGAATAAGACTGTTAGGAAGATTAGCATGGCCAAGAGACTTGTAGCTATGTGACACTCTTCTTAACTCTCTGCCTCAAGAAAACCTTCAGTTCCAATTAATGAGCAAAAAATAACCATAGTTAACTATATAAATATCAAAAGCTCACTGTCATATCATGACAATGAATATTCTCAACAATCAAGTCTTCGCTTTCTTCTTCCTTCAATTCTAGCGCTCTATCTGCAATTAGCCTAAATCCATCAACAGCTCCCACCCCAGTCCCATCTTCAGTTTATATCCCGGCCAATAGAACCCGTGACCTCTCAAAGTCTGGTTGCTCCTCGTGAACAAAGCCAAGCCAATGAATAGCGAGCGCTTCTAACTGACAGCAAGAAGGGGGCGTGAGGAAATTGAATTCGGCTTCTATAAGAATTGTCTCTTCTTGACTCTGGATACAGAAGGTCGCTGGAATTATTTCTCTACTCCAGCTTCAAGCGCATTTGGGCTGATGTGCTGAAAGTTACCTATACAATAATAGCCATGAGCCTCAAACGTGGGGGTCATTCAGGTCCGGTGACATCCTTGCCGCCTGGAATCTCATCATCTTGTTCGACATCATGGCCAGTTCGATTTTACTCCTCTTATTCTCCGTCCGAGTCCATCTGCTCCTGTTGGGGCGCATC
This sequence comes from Fusarium mangiferae, assembly GCF_900044065.1. Lineage (NCBI taxonomy): Eukaryota > Fungi > Ascomycota > Sordariomycetes > Hypocreales > Nectriaceae > Fusarium > Fusarium mangiferae. Next base: position 1,550,710 of record NW_024573931.1, read on the forward strand.
TAGGCTGAAAAACGCCACAAGCATGACCTGAATGTACCTCTCTTATCTGCATTTTCTATCCGTACATAGTGTACACACACCATTACAGTCTGTGTAACATACTACCTAGTCCAAATCTCATGAGTTGTTGTTGGATTTTAGGAGTGTAGATCCTCCCTCCCTCTTGAACCTTTCAAGTTATGTGCCCCGCGAAACACACTTCCTTACACCTTCTCTTCCTCTTCAAGATACATATGTCTATGGTCTGCTCTATTACACCAATTGCTTCAATGTCAATTCCGACCCTGATCCGGAACAAGATAGTCAAGTCACGAGAAAGAAAAGGAGGTGCACTTTTTTACTGCATATGCACATGCAGATGCCATCGGTCTTCCTTCACCGACGGTCAGGTCGACAGATGCCGGCTATTGAGAGATCCTAGTCTGAACCTCTTACGGCTCTCAACCGGCCAGGCTCCACTGGCCCGCAGCTCAGACCCCAAGAAGCCGAGCTAGACCCCAGTCAAGGGGCAAGGTTGGCTTGGACTTGTCGTACTAAAGTGCAGCTTCGACGAGAACAAGATGCAGCATGGCCGTGATCGTTCCCCAGGATCCCAGGCTAAAGTCTCGCTTCTGACAGGGCATCCTCCACTCTATTGCTTGCTTCTGTTCCTGAGACCATCGCCTTGTTCGTGGGAGCCATTGGGTTCATTAACATGACCACTGCTCTTGTGATCGTGATGCTCGTGATGCTCATGATTGTGGTTCGACTCGCCCTCTGCCTCAGACGCATCCTCCTCGGTCTCTGGTGGCAGAACCACAGTCCCAGGGATAAAGTCGTCAAACCTTGCCTTGGCGGCAGCCTCCTTGGGTGAGAATCGGATGCGAACTCTTCTGACACCGCGTACTTTCCCTCCGACTTGAGTCCGCACCGCATCTTCGACTTGCTGCGTTGCGTCAACAGACCACGCACCAGGTACGGTCATCTCGAGGTCCACAAGATAATTCTGGCCTGATTTGATACCGCTCACTTCGCGTAGAGCAACTTCGTGTCCTTCAACCACGGTCTTCAATGCTTTATTGGCCTGTTTTGTTACCGAAGACTTGATCTCATCATCAATGCCCTGGTCTGCCAGTTCGCGAAAAGCAGCAACTGTGTTTCCGGCACCAGCCTGGATAACCATGATGGAGATGAGAAGACCGCCGACGGGGTCCAGCCACGCCGCATTTTCCATTGCATTGGCTCCCATGATGGCTGCCAAAGTGACGAACCCTGTTAAACTGTCGACTCGGTGATGAATGGCGTTCGACGCGAGAACCGACGATTTACGTTCCCGAGCAACCTTCATTGCTGCAACTGGTCAGCTCTTATACTTTCAATCCCAAGGCTTACGTTGTACACGTGCAGTCTGGCGCCGCTACCTTGAGAGTTGGGAGAACACTTACTCGCGTGGTAAAGCCATTCCTTGATCAGAATTGTCCCTGCTGCAAGCCAAGCGGCATGCATACTCGGGATCCCCAGTGCTGCAGCTCCATGAGAATGACTATGACCGTGTCCGACGTGCTGCAGAATACCATGTGCCGCTTCCGGGTAAAAGTGCCCATAGAGACTGATACCGCTGTCCCAACCCATGTAAAGACCTCCAGCCAAGAGCATACTCGAGACACCGAGTGATCCCAGACTCTCTACCTTGCCAAAGCCCATGGGGAATTTGTCTGTTGGTGGCTTGAGACTCCATGTGACTGTCGCGAGCGTCAAGATATCGGATGCAAGATCTGTGATGCTATGCCATGCGTCGGCAGTCATTGCTTTGGAGTTGAAAGCCCATCCACCAGCGAATTTGGCAATTGCCATGCCCAAGTTAGAGACCAAGCCAATGCGGGTGATTCGGACGCCGGGGTCGTCTTTGTTGCCTGAAGTTAGGTACGCGTTGTCGTGATGGTGGTGGTGGCCCAATATGCCATGGCTATGACTGTGGTCATGACCGTGGCTGTGATTATGACCATCTTTGCGGTCGTGGTCGTGGCCTTGGCCAGTATGCGGTCGGATCTGCGACATTGAAGTTTTTAGGAGTGAAGGTGGTGATCGGAGTTTGTTGCGAAAGGGAGCAAGATGTGGTAGCGAGTTAGTCGAAGGGCGAGTGACGGAGGCAGTATTTGATACGTGGTAGGATGAGAGCTTAGACGAGGCCGAGAGGTAGGCGCACGTCGATAGGGCGGCGACGATGGAAGCTTTTTGCAGGGCGCGTAGGCGAAGACGTAGACAAGCGACGTGGGGAGTTGCGATATTTGATCTCAAAACGGACATCTGGCCTCGGTATTTGGTTTGTTGTGAAATATGGACATTAGGGTGCCCATTGATATGTCCATGTCCATGTCCCTGTCCCCATGAGGCAAAGCCACGACTCCTCTGATTGTGACTGTGCGTGGCTCTGGCTCCAGCTCCGGGCCCAGCTGTTGGCGACGTCACTACAGCGCCAGCGCCAGCGCCTACGCCTGTGCCTGTGCCTGTGCCTGTGCCTGTGCCCGTGGGACGGCCGGCCTGCGGGAGACTCATACAGTATATCCGAGATGTTGTCTTGCAGGGGAAATACGGATAACACGGGAAAGTGGGAGAAGGGGCCGGGTATCACTATTGTGTTGCGTGTTTTCCCTTGGAATTGCGTAGGGTCTGAAGCACGGTTCAGATATAGACAGATAGGTTATAGACGAATGTTAGGGAGAGGAAAGATGGTGTGTTTTGTTGACGTCGGGTTATTCAATGCCATATGCCCGTTAACGGAGCTGTTCAAGTTTCGAGCCGGGTTCAATAGAGCGAGCGGATTTGGCTCGGTCGGAAGCGGACCAAGGCCACTCACTATATGAGCGAGTTAAAGAGTCAATAATTAATTATGCGAAGGAGAGACAGAATTCCCCGGCAGCGAGTGGAAGAGAAAAAAAAAGATTATCAAGATTATCAGACATAAAACAAGCAAGCAGAGTAGGGAGTTTAGCTCCACCAAAATCCAAACTTGGTGCGGCAATTGGCAGGAAAAGACACCGACCTACGACGCCATTGAGGATAGGATGCGAGGTGAACCCACTATCTACGACACTCTCGCCTGATGAGTGATCGCGAGGTTCCGGTCTCCGGATAGCACAGCCAGCAGCAACTGGCAGGGCTTGACCGCTGAGCCATATGTTTTCAGGGATGGTCAAGTTTGCGTCGGGCATTGGCTGTACAATACAGTATGGCAATTGAGTAACAACTGGAACCTAGTAGCCTAGGTACGTGGAAGCAATTCAGTACGATCATGGTTCAGAGGCCTGTCTTTACCAATTCTACCCTGAAAGCTGACTCGAGTTTACCATCTTCTTTGTCATTATCAGATTCGGGTTGTGGGGGAGATTCAAGTAATAAGCGCCCACCTCAGCCGTACGCACTACCTGGGCTGTTCAGCCACAATGCCACATGCACCCTTGCCCAGTTGGTTGCAAGGCTGATGAGTGAGAATCGTCCCTGAAACCAATGACGCGCTCTTTTCCATACACTGGCTCTAAGAATAATCCCTGTAGCCAAATTTACAACCATCTTCGTGACTGTATGCCACGCCATCCTCTTGTCTAATATCAGGCCTTGTATTTCAATTTTCGTATCCAGTTCGTCATCACTGGTCCGCTCGAGTCAGTGCCTCAGTAGGGCTGGCGACTTGATCATCTTCAGCCAATCCTCCACAAGCAATTGGAAACAGCCTCGTCAGCCACTGGGGATTGGGCTTGAGTTTCACTCTAAGAATTTATCACATCGAGGATTCCTAATTCTTGAATATTACAACCCTGAAAGCGGCCCCAATGAGCAAGCCTCTGCTCAGGATCCCTTACACGGACCTCCCCCTGCCTTCAGTAATTGCACCAGCTTCGGCCTCGACACTCCCTGGAGCTATCACCGCCCTCCATCGCTTCTTTGTCGCACCCTCTCCAAGCCACTTACCTTCATCCGCCGTTGTTCTCACCGGTGCAGGTCTTTCAGTCGCTTCGGGTTTAGCAGATTACCGGGGCGTCAAGGGCACTTACAAGGTCAACAAGACATACCGACCTATCTACTACCCAGAGTTCCTCAAGAGTCACGAATCTCGCAAACGGTACTGGGCTCGAAGCTTTCTAGGCTGGTCTAATCTTCAAAAGGCATCCCCAAACAAAGGCCACTATGCTATAAGAGATCTCGCGAATCTTGGTCTGATACGCAGTGTCATTACTCAAAATGTTGACTCCTTCCATCCAAGAGCTCATCCTGATCTACCAGCTTTAGAATTGCATGGATATTTAAGAGCTGTTGTCTGCACGACTTGTAAAAACGAGTTCTCCAGAGATGAATTCCAGGACAAATTGTCCACCCTCAACCCTAAATGGGCCGAGTTGCTTGAGAGGGCCCTCAAGTCAGGGGCATTAGACACAGAAGACCCAGTTGAGCGCAGGTTCAGGGGCCTAAAGGTGAACCCCGACGGCGATGTGGATCTGCCAGATGCCCCCTATACAACCTTTAGATACCCCTCTTGTCCCAAATGCTTATCCAGCCCTCCAAAGAATGCTGACGGACGTCAACATGTTGTCCAGGTTGACACAGATGGTGCATGGAAGCTTCCCAGCACCGCGGGAATTCTGAAGCCTGCGGTAGTAATGTTCGGAGAAAGCATTGACAATCATGTCAAACACGCTGCTGAGGAAGCCATTGACAATGCGGGAAAGCTTCTCGTTCTTGGTACCTCTCTTGCCACTTATTCGGCTTGGAGGCTTGCCAAGCGGGCTCAGGATCGGGGCATGCCCATCGCCATTATCAGCATGGGCGGAATCAGAGGCGAGGACAAGTTCTTCGCGGGTATGGATCCCAATCAAGAGGGTGAGCAGGGAGTGAGAGTTGCACTATCGACAGACGACCTCCTTCCAGCTCTTCTTTCTGCACTGCGCAACGATGTTGCGCCATCAGAAGCACCAGCACGGACTTCACTCCAAGCTTCCTTTGGAAATCGTGATATTTTCAAGGATATGCTCTCATGAAAGTAGATTATCAGTGTACCACTAATATATCTAAATGAAATTGCCAAGACCTCCGGGTTTTGCGTTTGTCGGTACAGCCTTGACAGACTCTGCATTCTGGGATGAGGTTGGTGAGGTTGTGTTTGCGGGCTCACTTCGCTCTGGCTTCTCTCGTTTCGACTTGCGAATTGCTTCGTCACGTTCAATCGCCTTCAACACTGCCAAGATTCGTTAGCAACCGGCAAGTTTGATGGCTGGGCCCAGCTCATACTCTCTTCCCAATCGGCTTCCTTTGCAGTATCTCCAGTTCCAAGTGCCGCCTCCACGTCAACCGGCTCGCCTCGTTGGATTTTCTCGACAACTTCCCGCAAGGATGCAATCCGAGCCTCTGACTGTCGCATGTATCGATCAAAGGAATTTCGTAAGGTAATCATCTGAATCGACATGGACCCGATAAGAAGAAATATGGCAATGAAGAATGTCGCGGGATTCCATTCCTTGGACCTCTTCCTTAACTGGCGATTTTCCTTTCTCAGTGGCTTCGGCACCAAGTTTCGCCAGAATGACCTATCGACGACTGTAGCCGGGGCCGTGCTTGAGTATCGAATGCCGCATCTTGAGGCATGCGACGTCCTAAACACAAAGGAGGCCACTCGAATATAACCAGGGCGAAGTGAAAGCTGTCCAAGCGACATTTTGCGATCTTTTAATCTCGATGATTGGTGTCGTTAGCTGGAACTTGGCTTAATTGAGACTCGAAACTTCAAAGATCCTCTACCGAGAATATGAGAGCACGGACCATCCGATCCGGCAACCGACAGTTGCCTCGGGCAACCAGCTGTGTTTGCCCATTTCCGGGGCTAGGCCGCCAGGATTAACAAAGTCAACTAATTATCAATTGCGACATAGAGAGAGACCTGCAGCTTTTCGTTTTCAACTTGCATATTGTACCTGTACTGTACCGCTCTCCGTATTAGGAGCTTTTGGTTTTTGACGACGGCATGATAACGAAATTACACTCATAATCTAAATGGCTTCACTGCAGGTAAAGGCCGACGCGGCCAAGACAGCTCTAGCCTCAACATCAACATGTACGACTGCCACCGTCGTGACTCTAAAGGAACTACTGCTACCCGACATCGAGACTTCATACACGGCATCACAAACCAATTCGCGAACGGCCTCTAAGACGACGACAAACTCGAAGGCAAAACGAATCGCGGGCGGCAAATCCCATACAGCAAAGTCTACCAACGAGCAGCTTTCATCGAAAGACCGTGCAGCTCTGGCAACACATGTGATCAACATTTGCATCAAGTCCCTAAATGAAGCTGCGAAGCCTACCACTCCTACCACTCCGAGTAAGCAACAAGCCGCTCAGGGAGACTCCAAGAAAACCTCTGGTCCTCGAACGTTGCGGAGATCCCTGTCCGCACCGTTATCACCGCTGCAGCCACGAACTTTGAATCGCGTAGCTACCTCGCCAAACATCGCCGCCAAAGCGGCAATACAAGCGGCAACGCAGTCTACCGGATGTCTCGCCGCTGTTGAGTGCGCGCGCGTGGCTTTCACCTGTCTACGATCTATTATGGGCCCGATGCAGCCGGCACAGACAGATTTCCAACTCGAGAATGGGATGTCAGCATTCATTAGCAAACTTCTGGCGCTCGGGTTTCAGGATCAGGCGTTGAAGGAGCTGAGGGTCTTAAAGCGACGGCTCGATGCTGGAGTTAACAAGTCAACGAAACCGAACTCTAGCGAAGGACAAACAGCTGCTCAAGTCATTTTGGAGCTGCTCGACTACGGTGATAAGATTCCCGATAGCTTGCTACCAATTGTTACAGGTTCTCAAATTCAAGTACTCCGATGGATTGCGCATTCCAAGAAACCAGCTCATATCGAGGCCGTGCTACCACTTCTCGAGGAATCTCATGTATCGTCCCCCATCAACCTCTTAGTGAGGTCGGGGGCCAAGAACGCGAAGGAAGCCCAAAAAGCAGCCAGGCAACTCGCCTCACTATCCCAGACTCTTCTTTCACTAGCACCCAGTGTCTCTAGCAAGGAAGACGCAGTTGCGACGGAGTTGAGACTGAGTCCGTCTCCAACTTCAGCTTTCAAGCTGCAAGTGCTCTGTTTCAAGATTCAGCTTAGATGGTGGAAAATGGCTGGTCACCGTGGAAACGTTGAGGACGATATTCTTTCGCCTTTTTCTCGATGCGTTCGCGCATATACTCGACGACAACCACCCACGAATGGACCAACATACGATTTGATTGCTGCATCGTTTAACGCGCTCACGGATCTAGCTGGGCTGCAACAGTCCCAAGTCAAGGCTTCATTCGACTCTCCCCTAAATTCCATTTACCAACTGCTTGGTGTCGCAGCTCAGACGGACCGCCAAAATGATGCAGCATGCCACTGGTTCCAGAAACTGAAGGACATGCTAGAACCGGACGGGGAATCGACTATTCGCGTGTTTTCGACTTCAGCCCGCCTTCTCGCTACACTCTTGAAACAATCCAAGCATGATACCAAGACACAACAGCTGGTTCAGGAGGTTACAGAGAGCCTCGAAGGGAGTTTGAGTGGAAACATCACCGATCTTAATGAACTGCTAGAGAGTCTGTCACTCGCTCGACGGTCAGCCGTTGGGTTCCTCGTCAGTAACTCCAATGGTCCGGAAGTAAGAGGTGACACCCTAAATTTAATCCGGGAGCATCTGAAGACGTTCATTACCAAATTTCCGCGGTTCGGCCGCCGTTGGTTAGGCGCTTCCCCCGGCAGAGATGCTTCAGCCAAATCCATCCTCCAGTTCGACCAACGACGAGAGGTTTTGATGCAGTCAATCAATCAGATCATCGATGGCGCGTTAGTTGTCATTAACGGCGATATCCAGGCTGACTCTATCACTTGGCAGCATATGGATGAGGTTCTCTGGGACTGCAACAAACTGATTGCTGCTGTTCTCGATCCCACGGTTTCAAGGGCACGAACAGAGCAGCTCAGTGGCTATTTTGCGAAAATATCCAGTCTGTATTTTGCCAGGTACAATCAAATACGCAAGGACCTCGGCAAGTCCAAACAGGTCAATAAGGAGATTCTTCAGTGTTTGAGCAGATCCATTGAGATTATTCAGGATCGGCCCATGGCGCAACAGGAGAAGGCTCATATGTCAACCAAGCTGGAGTTGTTTGCCGATCTCTGCAAGGCTGCAAACCGAAGTGAGGATGCAGTAAGAACCCTCCGATCAATCTGTACCAACATGATTGAGGAGGGTGCCTTAGTCAAGGTTACTACAGCGCTGGATTCTCAGCCTCCGAGCATTGCTTGGAGTGCTGATGAAAAGGCAGAGATATTGTCCAGAACACTACGTTCAATTGCTAAGCTTGACCACTCATGGAACGACTGGGCATTCTTTCTGCCGGAGGGTGAGCGAGCTGCAGTCCTCGAACACTTGATGCAAATCGTGGGAGACGCAGCAGCTAGGGCGGAGCGACTCAAACTATACGATCCATCAGTTCAAGCTCTTCTGCGAATCTACACAGCCGAGCGCTTCCCTATTCGCCGCCTTCGAGTTCTACTCCAGTTGCTCTTCCAGTCCATTGGAGAAGAGAACGAAATGGAGCAAATTTCCAACTTAGCTGGGGAAACAATTCAACTACTGGACAGCAAAGACTACGGCGATGACGGTTCTCTGCTTCGCTATCTTCCGCATCTCAGGACATTACATAAGTCAATGTCTGCATTGGCTATCACTAGCGCTCCTTTCCCAGTGTTTGCCCTGAGGGAAGCCGTTGTCTCTTGGAAATCGATGACTGAATCATGCACATCGAGAAACGATGTCTGTGAGCGAATCGACAATCCTGATGGTCTTCTGACACACCTGCAATCTGCCAGCCACTTCGCCAACCTTCGGGGTGAGAACAGTCTGCAGCTCGAGATCCTAGAGCTGTCAACACCTCTGTCCAAGATTCTGGCCGAACCGACCTATAACAACATCATCATTAATCATACACTTCTAGCGTCACAACATCTCAATATCGGTCACTTCTCTGAGGCAAAACAAACACTCGATGAGATAAAGAAGCTTTTGGACCAAGCCGACGGTGTCTCTCGTGGCCTGATTGCTGGGTTTCATCTGACACAAGCTGAGTATTACTCTGGCATCGGTAACATCGATGAAGCGTGAGTGCATAACACTCGGAAAATAGAACTATTCTAACTCATTTCCAGCGATTCATCACTAGCGGCTGCAAAGGCAATCTACGATGGATCTGTTACATCGTGGGCATTGTCAAAATCACAAGCCAACATATCTTTAGCCCTCAGCTCGTTCCTAGACTCAGTTCTCGCGTTAAAGCGTGGTCGGATACAAGACGCGCTTACCTGCGTTAAATCAAGCGTTCGGATTCTTTCGCACGATTGGTCCAAGATCGAGGCGACAGCATCCCGAGCAGCCGGCACTGGCGCTATGAACGTCTCAACAGCTAGTCTTTATAGTGTCACGGCTGATGCCAAGCTTGGCCAGGTGATCGGTCCTCGATTTTGGGCACTTGCTTTCCCCCTTCTGCGAGGTCTCCTGCATGTTTCTTCTGTCTATGCACATCTTGGCATGTACCAGGAGACCATTTACTACGCAGAGTCGGCCCAAAAGGTCGCTGAAAGCACAGGCTCACCACTCTATCGCGCACAGGTACTCGCTTGGACAGGTTCCGTCTACCACCGAGCTGGAAAGCTAACCAAGGCACTCGATTTCGGCAATGAGGCGTTCAACGAGTTACCGGACGACATCTCAGCTTCTCGGGTACAGGTTGCTTGCCAACTTGGCGGCTTGTTTCGCGATAGCGGCGACGAAGACAAAGCTCGTGAACTACTTCAGCTTGCCGAGGAGACTGCGCAACGCCTTGGCGATCATGGAAAGGTGTTGAGTATCCAGAATGAGGTGAAGAAAACCGCTCCGGTTGCTGCCAAAGCACGGGCAACAGCTTCTACACGCGCTACTCGAACTGCGACAAGGACGACAAGGGCTAAGACTGCTGCAAATCCTGCACCACGAACCCGAAAGCGGGAGGTCGTTGTCAAGGTTCAGCCATCTGCTGCAGAGGTGCTAAAGCTACCAAAAGACGCATACCAGGCTTCTCTCATGGCATCGGTTATCCTATCACGGGCTTTAGGTTTCATCAGTCAGAAGGATTGGGCTTCTGCTTTATCAACTTTGGAGGATGCCAGAGAATTGCCAAAGCTCTTCGGGACTCTATCCCAGGAGCAAGTAGTGACTGCAATCTCTCTTATCGGTCATAGCACAGAGCAGATGATTCACGACCCTGTATTCTCTGTCATCCAAGACTCGACCATTTCGTTCCCTGCTATTGCTGCTTCTGACAAGACGAAGGCTTCGCAGGGCCAGACGCCTCCACGTAAAGGACGCGCAGGAGCCGCAGAGCGAAAGAACTCCAAGGAAACCAGTGTTCCTGCGTTCGCTGAAGCATTGAAACAAGCACAAGAACTACTTCTCGAAGCTCATGCTTCGACGCTGTCAACAGCTAATAGCACTATGGTTCATCGTATTTCGGCTTTGCTACAGAACACGGTTATTCTTCTGTCGGCTACGTCTACGACACAATCTAGGGTCCTTGCTGGCTCGGGGTTTGCAACTTTCTCTGTAGACTTGGCTCGTAACGTCACTTGGAAACGTGAGCAAAGCACTCTCCAAACCAAAGAGACCGCTAAACCAGCCGACATTGACTCTGCTCATAACTCAAGACGGTCTAGCCTTGGACTCACAGCAGACATGGCCCAGTTCCAAAACAACTATATCGACATGGTACCTCACAACTGGAGTGTGGTTTCCATCTCCCTCAGCGACAACCACCATGATTTGTGTATCACTAAATTCCGGGCTGGTCACAGTCCATTCATTCTCCGACTGCCTCTTGAACGTGCCAATTCTCGAGATGCTGATTCGGATATCTTCAACTTCGAGAACGGAAAGGACGAGATGATGGAGATTATTCGGCTCGCTAACGATACGAGTCACTCCGCCAGTCGAGACTTCAGTGTCAAGGGTGCGAAAGCCGCTTGGTGGGCTGAGCGAGAGGCTTTGGATGATCGCCTTAAGGATCTCCTAAGCACTATCGAGACAACTTGGCTAGGTGGTTTCAAGGGTATCTTTTCTCAGCACGAACGCCGATCGGACCTCCTTGCACGTTTCCAGAAGAGCTTTCAACAGATACTCGACAGTAATCTGCCTTCTCGAAAACAAGGACGGAGCAAGAAGTCGACAAAAACACCCAAGGTGGCCCTTGACCCACGAGTCCTTGACCTCTTCATCGGTCTGGGTAATCCCAGTGATCCAGACAGTGATTATGACGAGGCTCTTAATGACCTGCTCTATTTTGTTGTTGACATTCTCCAATTCCACGGAGAACGCAACGCTTATGACGAAATTGACTTTGACGCTATGGTGGTCGAGACTTATGACGCCCTGCGCGGCTACTACGACGCGGCTAAGACGGGATCTGACCGAGCAGAAGGAGCTCACACTGTTTTGGTTCTTGACAAGGCCCTCCATGCTTTCCCCTGGGAGTCGATGCCTTGTATGGAAGGACTTGCAATTTCGCGTGTACCTTCGTTGGCTTGCTTGAGGCAACTTATTACGGAATCGCAACCATCAGCGAGCGATGATAATTCTGAAGACGCGCCAGAGGGCCACTACGTGTCTGCCGAGCAAGGTACCTACATCTTGAACCCCTCGAAAGACCTGGTCAACACACAGTCTACCTTCCAGCCGATTATGAAGGGCCTCGGCAGCTGGACAGGCATTGTTAACCGTGCTCCTGAAGAAGCCGAGTTCGAAGAAGCTTTGTCAAGCTCTGAGATTCTTCTCTACTTTGGACACGGAAGCGGCGCGCAGTACATTCGAGCACGCACGATTCGTCGTCTAGAAAAGTGCAGGCCAGCCACTTTCCTGATGGGATGTAGCTCTGCGTCGCTAACAGAAGCCGGAGAGTTTGAGTCCTACGGCCCTGTGTGGAACTACATGATGGCAGGATGTCCAGCTGTGGTGGGTACGCTATGGGACGTGACGGATAGGGACATTGATCGGTTCGCGGGCCGATCGTTTGAGGAATGGGGACTGTTCCCCAAGGGCACGTTCAAGGAGAATAAGCGAGTCAAGGGCAAGAGTCGGGCCTCGAGCGAGGACGAGAGTGAGTCGGAGGAAGACGGTCAAGTAATGAACAACGTGTCACTGGCCGAGGCGGTTGGGCGGTCCAGGGAGGCGTGCAAGTTCCGGTACCTCAACGCCGCGGCGGTGGTACTGTATGGCATCCCGGTGTACATCAAGCACAGAGGGGAAGATTGATTGAATAGGGGGCAAAGTGTTTGGTTGTTTATTCCTTTTTCAGGGTTACGAAGCATCGCGTCTCTTGCTGATACTGAATAGAGGTTAGATGGCGTAGCATAGCATGGCGTAGCAGGATACCTAGCTTAGCATTTCCGGGAGTTTGGATAAGTGGGATCCTGGTTTGAATTTTAGATTAATGAAGGGATAGTGCTTTTTTGATGAACAAATTTGAGTTTATGATCCATAATTGGCCCGGCTGTTGGAACATTCCCAAGGCTATGTTGAGTGAAAGGCCAGGGGAAGATGAGCTACATCTCTGGATACTACCCAAGATTGAAAGTTAGATAACTATTAACTTGCTCATTCTCTCACGATCCCACTGTTTATAGTTCGAGGTGCACATGGCCTTCTGTTTGTGTGGAAGATTCATGTTGTTGATGTGACAGCATGGCCACAACCGGGAGATATCATCTACGTTTTATGCAGTGGAACATTAACAACGGTTTCACTTCTGCGACCAAGATCGGGCCATGGCCGAAACGGACCGAGGCTCAGACACATTGCAGGTTGCACGGTGCAAGTGGCTGAGGAAGATGGTTGGATCTCTAAGTGCCAGTCAACGTATGCTGAGAAACTATACTGTGATACCTTCCAGAAGGAGATGCAGAGGAGACTGACCTGAGACTCGAGCGAGAGGGAGGGAGAGATGTGAGTTAGTCCTATGAATTATCCTAGAATTGGCAGGTGTTTAGTCTAATCTGAGAATACCTAGGTAGGCAGTGAAATAAATTGGTAGACTGACTAAGGTAAGTTGTCTCTTCGAGGCCGCGACAACCTGAACAGCCTAGGCCCTAGGGTAGATAGACCAATCTATTCCAATGAAGCTCAGCGCGCAGCCCAACAGACTTCCATGTATTAATAGACAGCCATACCTACTATAGTTACTACTACCTACCTAGGCATAGGCATAGGCATAAGCATATGCTATTTGATCCTTTTTCGGCATCAGGAAGTGTGTTAATTTAAATCAACTCCTTGTAGGGCTTAGGCGAGTTCGTGCGTAAGGACTCTGCGTGTTTGAGATAATGACCTAATTTCGTTGGTTTGATATCTATTCGTCGCGTCCATAAGCCTAACCCCACGCGTACTTATTATCCCACTTATCCCACATACGACTAATTCAACAGTCCGTACCGTACCGTATCGTATCGCAGAAAGGCAAAAACCCAAAACAGAGTAACAGCTAGATTGCATAGCCTGGATGTCACTGTCCCTTCTCTGGCACACAAAACACACACAAGAGAATCTCCTGCTGATCACCAGGATGATGCAGTGCGGCGCAAACACACAGATGCTATGGCACATGCAGGTTATGTTACCTCGCCTTGGTTAGTAGCGTCTGCGACGGGCGGACCGCGTTGCTGTTACGCCCGTTCAGAGTAGAAAGAGAGAATCATTTATGGAGCCGGCAGCAGAGGCACCGGCCCGACGAGGATGATGCTCGCTCGCTGTGTTGTATGTAGTGCTGGCTGCGTGCGTGCGTGTGTCAGAGCGAGCGAGCGAGCAGGCAAGCAAGCAGGCAGGCAAGCAATGAATGTGTGTACACCAGAAAGATGGTGAGGACCCCATGGTATGTAACTCTGCATATGTCATTGACGTCCAGGGGGCTGGAGACTGCAAAGTACGTACGTATCCGTAAAATGAGAGGTCATCATGTTGAGGTTCTAGACCGGATCATCAGTTGCCTTCGCTTGTCACGATATCCATGCTCGACTGATTATATGGCGATCATACTCCGTACCTCTCAATCACATCGTGATGACCGACCCAGCGGGTTGAGCGAGAGAGTCAGTTGCTACACTGCCTACAGCCCTAGGGAGATGATCTTGGAGGAGACGAGGAACTTTTGGATAGGCAAGGGATCCATGCACTGAAATGTCTGTGCAGCAGGAGAGGACAGCCATTTTCTGTCTCTTGCCTCCAATTTTACCTTTTTTTCCCTCCTGGCCCCCAGGTCTAAGCCTTACTAAGTGCGCGTGATGGGTAAGACTCGCGTAGATGTGATATTATATTCCAATATGCCGGCGGCTGGGCGAGTATGTATTTTGTCTCCTTGTAGTAGTACCTACTAGTAAAGACAGGCAACTCGCTTGTTGAGCCATGTATGAACACGTCTACATGTTTTGATTTGCTGTAAATCATCATACCGTATCGTCAGAACAATAATTCTTCCCCTATTGAGTACATTATTAGGTCCACGTAGCATTATGACACCTAGTTATTTGACTGTGAAGTCTAACTTGCCTAGCACCAAACTTCTCGGAAGATGCCGTCCACGTCGAACAAGGGTCTGGGATAGTGGTTTCGAAGGACGTCGACCCTGGCCGGGGCTGGAGTGCATGCAAGATATCCCGTGGTCTGCTCAATTGGTGATTCCAAAGGCATCTAAGCCGCAGATCATCTGAGCCGCCTGTTCCATACTCCATAGTCGGCGCTTTCTTGGCACCATGCATCGTCGCTTCTGCAGGGAAGAACCATCAAGAGGGAAATAACCGTTGAGAATAACACCGCGTCTTAATGCAGGGGAACAGAATGCTACAATACGAGACGTGATGCCCACGACACGGGTCGGTAGTCGGGCGGTTTAGACCCTGGCCAGCTCCGGCATTTCTCGACTAGTTCATGCCATTAGGGGGGGTTTAGTGCACCTGCAGACCAAGATCGAGCTGAGACGGTCTCTTGTTGGGCGAACTCACGCCCTGCTTTTTGCCGCTTTTATGCTTGCATCGCCTTGATAGCCTGGGGTCCTCGACAAGCAGACCAGACAAGCCAAGCCAAGACAGGTTCAAGGGTCCCCTGGCCCGCCTTAGTTCACCTTGCTAGCCCTCTGATATCCTGCCGCGCCTTGTCTCAGTGAACCTTGACTTGACAGTGACAACCCAAGCCAAACCAAAGACGACAACATGAGGAAGATCGCGATGCCTTGTAGAGTTAATACAAGCGACTAGGCCACAGATTAAGCCGAACGAGCCGCAATAACTACGTACGTACGTGTTCGTATCAAACTAAAATTAATAGCACGAGAAATGCCTCTTGCTTGATCTGACCAGGAGATGCTGAGTTTTTCCCCCAGTAACATTCAAGGAAGAAGGCTTTTTCACATGAACATCATAATGAGGTAGAGAGACTCTGTAGGTAGATCTGTGGGTGGGTAGGAAGTTGCAGTGTCATACCTTAGTAGTCACCGACTTAGGGCAGCTTCAAACCCACCTCATCGTCAGGAACCGTTGCCTTAGTACCGCTCAAAAAGTCGGTACGTAGAGCATGTAAAATCTGTTTTGGGATATGCGATGTCAGGAGTAGAAAAGACCCTGGGCGGAGATTCCTTCTTGGGCAATATCTGTTGGTCCTTCCTGGCAATTGTTGTCCGTTGTTTGGATGTGATGTGAAGCGAGGAAGGAAGGAGATGGGCATTCGTTTATCTACCTATATCCACGTTTCTCCGATCTAACCAATTTGTTTCTTTACAACATCACCATCAACATCAACTTATGGACACTGTCAGTTAATCAGTCAGTCTGTCCAACATGAATGACGACCACAATCTCCTGTCCCGTTTGTATGCACGAACGGTTTACACATGACATGAGCTCAAACACAACAACACTACACAGACCATCAATCAATCACATCACGTCACCCCCTACAGCTGCTACGACTGTACTAAACGTTTAGGGGACTTCCACACCCACCACCCGCCTCCACCACGCGCGTTGTCGACGGCCGACGTCTCCACCGATTCCTTGTCTTTCTCGCAGGGCAGGGCATGGTTGTGAACATGGATTACATGGCTAGCATCGCCATGGAAGGGAGACAAGAGAAGAGATGAGTCCAAAAGCGGCCCAACCCTGAACCAAAACCACCAAAGTTATCAAGTCCCAAGAGCCAGACAGACACTGCTGTTTCTCTACCCCACAGTCGCACACCAGGGCCGTGCACGACAACCTCTCTAACCTATCGTGATCGCTGCTATTTGATTTTCTACCACTTAAGGTCCCCACCCTTCTGTGATTCTGGGCCTTAAACCCCCAGCTTCCACGACTCAATCTCTTCCACCCAAAGACCAAGGACCCGGTTAACTTGTCTCCGATCCTCCTTCTTGCACTTCTCTCAAACACCACCGAGATCTCAGTTCGTAGCTTTCCGAAGAGACGGATTTTCTTCCTCACGGAACGTCGACCCGGCCGGCCTGATCCGATACCCATTGCATCACTGTTGAATTGACCTTCGTAACGGTTCTCAATTCACTCCCGCCAGTTCCTTCGCCCCAGCCGGGGCGCAGACCAGTCCCCAGCTTCCAGTGCGGGGAGCCACTGACTACATACGTACCCGTTGGTTCTCCATAAACTCCCCGGACGACTTCGGGTTACCTCAAATCTCAACGCTCTTGCGCTGCAGCGTTTTAACCTGCACAACAGCTGCCGCCGCCAACCGTTATAAAGATTTCATTTCGCACAGCTGGGCTTCGCAAGCTTGAACCCCCTGCTCAATCCTGTTGTTTCGCTTCATCACCGCAACCACACCGGTCCGGTAGATTTTACAGTACCGGATTATTGGCCTCGGAAGGCCCGCGTCGCAACTCTGTTTCTGGCAGAGCCATGTCCGGTCGTGCCGTTTCGAATTCTCAACATGCCCAGCAGTCCTTCGGTTCCGGTCCTCAACTCTATCGCGACGTCGCTGAATTGCACGCTGTGCCATCTCCCTCTCACGGCGCCTTAATGGATCACTCACATTTTGACGATTTCGCGTTTGCTTACCAAGGTCTTCCTGACCAACCTTCTCTCGTTTCTCTGGCCGATCACGCCCACGCCCATACCTCACAATCACCCACTGCATTTCCTCAGCACCAGGCGATGTCTGGGCTTGCACACAACGGTTTGCCATTCGGCACCCTTTCTGGAGGCAATCGGAGCCAGAGCATGGATGGTTCCGATGCTCCTCCAGATAGGACGTCTCCCGCATCCAACGCCCTCGAAGACTCGACTACTGATGAGTTTGGATTGGCTTCCCGTAGTCGTGCAGATGCCACGGATTTGGGCGGTAAACCTAAGGAAGATAAAGCCGATGCCACACCGGCGTGGAGTGAACTGAAGACGAAAGCCGGGAAGGAAAGAAAACGCCTCCCGCTCGCGTGCATTGCATGTCGCCGAAAGAAGATCCGCTGCTCAGGCGAGAAACCTGCCTGCAAGCACTGTTTACGCTCTCGTATACCGTGTGTGTATAAGGTCACCACTCGGAAAGCGGCACCACGGACAGACTACATGGCCATGCTCGATAAGCGATTGAAGCGTATGGAAGAACGCATTATAAAGGTCATTCCCAAGTCCGATCAGGAAGTAGCTTCATCCGTGACTCGGGCCGTTGTTAAACCAGCGATACCAGGGACCGTACCTTCAAACAAGCCAACCAAAAAGCGTGGCGCTGAGGAAGCCTTTGGACCTGATCTAGAAGCGTGGGCCAAGGCGCCCTCGAAGCCCAAGATCGATGGCGATGATAGGCCCAGTAGCCTACAAGTACAGGAAGCCGAAGAGAATAAGCTGCAGCACGAAGGCACTGAGGCACTACCCTCCAAAGAAATTCAGGAGCACCTGGCAGAGGTGTTTTTCGACAACATCTATGGTCAATCTTATCATCTTCTCCACAAACCCAGCTATATGCGAAAGCTGAAGTGAGTTCTTTCAAGATTAAAACATGTGTGTATTGCTAACGGTCCACAGAAATGGTACGCTGCCCCCAGTGCTTGTCCTCACAGTGTGCGCTGTAGCTGCTCGTTTCACCTCGAGCCCGTTAGTGAATTCTTCGGGACCTGAGTTCCTACGCGGCGAAGAATGGGCGTCACATGCTCGAGATATCTGTACCAGGCGATACGAATGGCCAAATCTCACAATCTTGACCTGTCTCCTCATTTTGGGCCTTCACGAATTTGGAACTTGCCAGGGCGGCCGTAGCTGGGCCTTGGGCGGTCAAGCAATTCGCATGGCCTTCGCCCTTCAGCTGCATAAAGACCTTGAGTATGACCCCTCCGGTCGCACTGGCCCTAAAAAACAGCTTAGCTTCATTGACCGAGAAATTCGACGACGTATAATGTGGGCGTGCTTTCTCATGGACCGTTTCAATTCTTCGGGGACAGATCGGCCCATGTTCATCAGAGAGGACACGATCCAGATTCCTCTGCCGGTGAAAGAGAAGTACTTCCAATTCGATATGCCTGCTCCAACCGAGATGCTCGATGGTCAAGTTCCTCACCCAGCATCACCCAATGATGGGCAACTTGCTGATGCACGAGAGAACATGGGAGTTGCAGCATTTCTGATCCGAGCCATCGCCCTTTGGGGACGAATCATTACCTACCTTAGCCAAGGGGGAAAAGATCTGGACCCAAACCCCATGTGGGAGGACGAATCTCAATATGTAAAGCATCTCAACGATGTCGTGAATCTTGAAGCCAGTTTACCTTCGTCACTCAAGTACTCTGCTGAGAATCTCGACGTCCACAAGACAGAGAACACGGCAAGTCAATTTCTTTTCATGCATATCTGCCTGCAGCATAACATCCTTTTTGTGAGTCGAGCAGCGATGTCAGCGCGAAAGCAGCAAGGTGTTCATGATGACTTTTTCTCCGAAGCGAGTAAGAGGACTTTCAGCGCTGCGAACCAGATATCTGAGCTCCTTCGTGAAGCTGAACAATCGCGATGCTTTGTTTCGGCACCCTTTGCAGGATACTGCGCCTTTTCCTCCACAACAGTCCACATACTGGGTGTCATATCTGGAAATCCCAACATGAAGCCAACAGCCGAAGCCAATTTGACCACCAACGTCAAGTATCTTCACAAGATGAAGAAGTACTGGGGCATGTTTCACTGGATGGTGGAGAATGTGCGCACTCAGTATCGAAATGCCCTGGACGCCATGAGAGCCGGTGCAAATCTGCAAGACCGCGCTGCACAATCGTCTTTCCTTCAATACGGAGACTGGTTCAACCGGTACCCGCATGGTCTCTCTGATGCCGAATTCATGGATCCTGCCACCCATAAGCGGAAGGATTCGGGAGCAGATGGCGTTCTCGAAGCTAAGCCCGAGCTGCAATCAGTGGAAGAATACTTCTCCACGCTTCCGACACCTCAGAGTGTCGAACATAAGGATACCATTCGCGCCGTGGGACCTAAGAGGAAGCAAAGCGCCAAGAAACAAGCTGGTTTGCCGACACAGTCCGGTCAGCATCTGGAGTCCATGCAAGGGACAGACGCAGACTCGGTCTCTGGGGCTCAGGAACGTAGGTTCTCGGGTGGGCTGGGGCTGCCATCAAACAGTTACAACCCTCTCGCAGTATCGAACGCGCAAAATCCAGCTTACAGCACAGCTATGTCACCTATAAGTCCGGCCAACATGACGGCGTTCTCCCATCATGCTCACACCCCTACATTCTTCCCTCCTGAGTTGCTGGCCATGAACTTTGGACAGGGCGCCAATGGAAATATCGACCCGCTTGATCGTCAGCTTGTCTTTGGGGGATATTCTTTGGACGCCAGCACGGGGTTGGGTGGTGGTCAGGATATGATGAGCGGCCTTGACTGGGACGCTGTTGCTTCAGGAGCCCACCCCGACGGAGGCTTACAAGGCCGGCGGTCTACTGCTAAGGCGGGCATGAATGGGCAAGCAGCTGGTATGGCTGATGGAGCAGGGCTTAGCGGACCGGAAGCATCATCCGCATGGTTCATGCCATTCAACATGGAGCCTCCAGAGATGGGCCAAGATCCCGGCTTCAACATGGGTGGAATTGACCCATTTACGGGAGTGTTTGGGGGAGGGGGTAGTGGTTTGGCAACGCCGAATGCACTGGGTGGGCTACAGCAACAGGGTCCTTAGGAGGGACTGTCGGAGTGGTTAGCCTGGGTAACACCATATTCCCTGAGGTCTTCGCGGCCACCCAAGTTCACTGGGCCCCGATATTGACATGGGCAGTGTGGCCAGAAGACATTGTCAGCCAGGACTTGAACCTGAAGAACGCTAGGAGCCTTGGGTGATGTCTTATATTTTTCTTCTTTTTTTTTTTTGTTAGATGTAACTTTCCACATGGGAATTTGTGCCAGAGATAAGGCTGGATTTGGTTGGGTATTGGCGAAGAGGCATATTGAAGTTTGTACGGCGAACATTGTCGGACGTGTCCATCTTAACCTTGGGGGGGAAGGAAAATTGTGTTTTAAGTACTTGAGATACCATCATACCCGTCATGCTCATTTAGAGATGAGTTGACATTCGTTTGCCAAGAGATGAGATAATTCGCTAAGAAATCAAAATTTCTAAAACTCTTATTGAAATGTGCACCTTGCTTTTGTAATAGGATGGGCCCAACTCTTCTACTTGAAAAAACAGCCTGACGTAACTAGAAATACAATATGGAACGCCTGGTTTTTATTATGCTATCGCAGTGGTATCTTGATTGATCCTCCAACACCCTTCTATTCCTCAGCTGTGGTGGTAGAAGCATTCTTCTTGCTCTTGGATCTCTTTCGCTTCTTCTTCCTCTCACCAACATCGCCTACCACGTTATCCTCCTCACCATCTTCTTTCTTGTGCTTCCTCTTCTTATCACTCGCGGGCTCGATCACGGCGCCACCAGCGTCTTCGTCGGCAGATATCAAGCGCTCGAAGCCATATGTAGGGCCGTCGCGCTCATACTCCTTTCCAAAGATCTCACGACGCCACTGGCGTAGACGAGCCTTCTTACCGAGACGCTTCTTGTCTTTGCGCTTCTTTTCCTGGTCGCGGAAGGTGGCAAGTTTCTTGAGCCCAGCATAGTCGTTGAGGGCAGCGTCGGAGGGAGCGAGGAGAATATCGCGCGCGGTCATCCCAAAAGATTGAGGGGAGGTCTCGCGGTAGCGGAAAGGAGCATGAGATGATTGCTTGAAGATGGCATGGTCGGTAAGCTCAAGTTTGGAGTCTACAAGAGCCTCAAGCTTGGCGCGCTCTTGACGAGCTTGCTTCTGTGACTCCTTACGGGCCTTCTTGTGATCTGTCTTGCGCTTCTTTGAGGCCCGACCATCCTCGCCCTCGTCCTCGTCTTCGTCACCCTCGCCCTCACCCTCCTGGGCGTCGTCTTCGACATCACTCAGGCTAATGTTTGGCTTCTTTTCATCGTCCTCGAAATCTGGAATGATATCCTTGATGTCGATATCATCATCCCATTTTGGCTTCTTGGGATGCTTGGACTTGTTCTTTCCACCTTCTTGTTCCTCGTCCTCTGATGCTACAGCATCGTCTTGTTGAGCATAGTAATCGTCACCAAATCTCTTCTTCATCTCCTCTTCCCACTTGTCATCCTCCCATGCGTCGTCGAGGAACTTGATCCAGTCCTCATCGGTGAGATCCTTGCCCGCATTGCCAGCTGTGCGCTTGATCTTGCGCAGCTTTTCCTGGGCCTCATCAAGCTTGAGCTTCTTTAGACGAGCCTTCTCCTCACGCCTCTCCTTCTTCTCGGCCTCCTTGCGCTCACGTTCAAGTTCACGTTGACGCTTGCGGCCAGTCTTCTCCTCACGTCTGACTGACTTGGCTGCGGCAACATCACGAGCATATGATCGAAGGAATTCGTTGCTCCGCTCTGGGTCCTCGAATCGTAAGTTATAAGCCTGTTCAAACTGATCGGCGCGGTCATCGTCATCCTCTCCTTCATCCGACTCGAACGCTTTCCAGTTCGAACCATCTGGAGGGACCCAGGCACGCGCGCTCATGAAATTCGATAAGAAAGTCTCAGGGTTCTTATCGGCGTTGGCAACATCCACCTCGGTGATGGCCATGGCTGCTTTGCGCGAGGGGTGCACACCATTTGAGTCCGCCTTGTCCGCCTCCTTTCGCTTCATGAAACCGCCGTCCTCGTCGTCAGAGTTGTCATTGGCGGCAGCATGCATCTCAGCCACGATTGAATTCTTGAGAACATCTTGTTCCTGGTTGTAGGTCATGGGCACATCCTCGTCAGCATCCTCGGCACCAGTGTCACCTCGCATGTACTTTTCTCGGTGGTAATCCTTCAAGTAGACCGGCTTTTCCTTCTTTTCCTTCTCGGTTGCTGTGGCGGTGGGGTCATCGGGCTTGTAGAAGGTCACTTCCTTGTCGTAGACCTTGGGATCTTTGTTTCGAATGGCTTGGAGAGTGGCAGAGATCTGGGCGTCGAGATCTTCAGTTGCAAGAAAGCCATCTTCATCCTCCTCCTCGTCAGACGAGGACGACTCGTCATCGTCGTCATTGTCTGGCTGCTTCCCTGTATTCTTGAATTTCTCTTCTAGTCTTTGTCTCTCTTCCCGTTTCTTGTTGTGCTCGAAACGACGGGCAAAGTCCTCGTTCACCTTGAAGCCGGTAGTGGCAATAGCGGCGCCTCCATCTTCTGATTCGGAGTCGCTATCATCGAGGAGGGTGCGCTTGTTGTTTTTGGGATCCTCGGTGGACTTCCCCATAGTGTAGATAGTTCTTGAGAGCAAGCAAGGGATTAACTAAAGAAGCAATTGATCATGCGTTGAGAGAAATGAGTGTAAGAAAAAGACTGCAACAAGCGACGCTATCTTTATCAACAAGATCCAATTAGAGCTTCTATGCGCTTGTATCAACTTTTTTTTTTCTGCCGATTTGAAAAGTTGGCGGGGAGTCGGAATATGGTGAAATATTAAACCGATGGAGCATTGACATCGGCCAATGAAAGGCTCTTCTTTTCTTAGCTGCCTTGGGCGCTGGAGACGGCTGCATGTGGCTTCGTCATCAGGGAACCGAACTGACCAACCCCGGCCACTGAAAGCCTCTAGAAGAGCGCCTGGAACTGGGCCCTTGACCACTACGGCTACCTCCTTAGGTACACGCCATGCGGGTGCTTCTACAGGGCAGTACCGACTCGACTGACCTCCACTACTAAAGCTTGCGGTAACTCGACCTTTACTTACTGACGTCGCGTCTTTAACTACCTCCTCTGCCCCAGGCGACTTCCATCAAATCCATTAGCTTCCCGATAATCGTTCTGTCTTTAATAACCCCGTCTACGCTACGTGTCCACCTTTCTACGACGACATCGGTCTTCCGACTTGCCTCAACCATAAAGAAACCACTTCGTCCAACTTGACCTCATCTCCGAGCGATCCCGCAATCATGGCCGACTCTGCCAACGCCCCGAAGCCCAGCAGCAGCGTCAAGCTGGTGCTTCTTGGTGAAGCCGCCGTCGGAAAGGTGCGCTTGAACAACCACACGCTGCGAAAGCATCTACTCGTATACTAATTGAGCTGATAGTCGTCTCTCGTTTTGCGCTTCGTTAACAACGACTTCCAAGAAAACAAGGAGCCCACTATTGGTGGTATGTATCTTGGACCTCCCCAGTCCTTCTATTACGTCGCTCACAGTTGCGTCAACAGCCGCTTTCTTGACCCAAAAATGTAATCTTCCCACAAGGACAATCAAGTTTGAGATTTGGGATACCGCCGGCCAGGAGCGCTTCGCTTCACTGGCTCCAATGTACTACCGAAATGCTCAGGCCGCTCTCGTCGTTTATGATCTCACCAAACCTACATCCCTGATCAAAGCCAAGCACTGGGTCGCAGAGTTGCAGCGCCAAGCATCTCCCGGCATCGTTATCGCACTGGTTGGCAACAAGTTGGATCTTACGGGTGACTCTGGCGCTGCTGCTGATGGTGAAGATGGCGAGGAAGGTGACGATTCTGGCGACGCACGCAAGGTTCCAACAGAAGAGGCTCAGGCATACGCGGAAGAGGAAGGTTTACTATTCTTTGAGACCAGTGCCAAGAGCGGGCATAACGTCACCGAGGTTTTCACAGCCATCGCAAACGCCATACCCGAGACGTCATTGAAGAGTGCCAGAGGAGCTGGCGCATCGAATGCTGCCAGCCGGGCAGGCGAGGAGCAAAGAGTGAATCTGGGTGGTCCCAAGGATGTTGGCGCTAAGGACAGCTGTGCTTGCTAGACGTCGTCGAGTGGTTTATGGGTCAATGAGGGTGAGAGGATGAGAGGATGAGTTGGGGGTGCACACGACAATTTATTTTGTTGCACGTTATGCTACCCTTTTCCTGCTAGCCGTTTGCTTGGGATTGATACTGAGGAGAGCATGGGGGTTGACTCTGCGGTTTTTTATATTTCTTTTCCTGTTACTACCTAGCTGAGTTTTTCTTGTTGCGGCATGTATGGACAATTAGTGGTCTTGTGTATCTCTCTCTCGTAATAGCAAAACTGATGGACTGAGCATACATCACTTCCAAAAGGGTTTGGGAAAGAGTTTCTGTATCAGGAACTACTACTAAGGTGCCTGTGTACCTTTTGTATGCTCTTATGTGTGCTCTACCTAACAATATCAATCGCTAGCCAAACCCAAACAATGACTCATTAATCGGTTTTCACTTGTTCAAGTCCTCTGCAAACTCAGTAAGTTAAGTCTCTATGATTCAGGATTATTATTGTATCTGAGCGCTCTGTTAGTAGTCGTCGATTATTTCAGCTCATCTCACGTCTCAGTATGGGTTGCGATAATTACTCGACCAATCCGCAATTCAGCACTCTTTGTGATCCGGCCTCTGCCCGTTAGCCCACTAAATTCTATCCTCCTCATTGATATGTATAAGTGTTCGATACTTATTCATTTCTTACTGCTATGGTTACGTACTAGGTAGGCATGTCAATGATCTTATTTGATCACGTGATCATTATCGGATTCTGCCGCCTCTACGTGTGGGGCTTGGCGTGTGCCTGTGGGTCCACTCTTTTTTACACGATTTTGAACCTCATCAGAGCCCTTGAGCAGCCAGTTGCTGTTGGCCTTTGCGTCAGAAGCAAACAGGTCTAGCTTCTCTCTTTATACTAACCATTTTCTTTTCTTCACTGTTCTTTGACCGAGTTGAATTACTGCATAAGTATCTACCCTTACTTAGCTCACCTAGTAATTCCTTAACGTCGCGCCAATCGATCACAGTGACTGTGATAACGTTGCACCAGGACCATTGAAAAAGATCGGCCTTGCTGCATATCTGCCTGAGCAAAACCTCTTCCTCCTCTGCTCTCCTCTTGTCTTTCTCCCATCATTTCTTACAACACTGGACCTTCCCATGACGCTTCTTCTGCTATCTTAGGCTCTGTCCTTGGTTTGAGGGCTGCTTCGTCACAGATCAGCAACACTTCGCCATGGCATCAACGATCACGGAAGCTCAGGCGGAGCTGATTCGGTATGTTACACAGCCTTGAAAGACCGCGCCAACGCGCAAGCTAATGCCCCTTTTGCAGGTCACTTGCGCCAGACGATATTCCAATCAAGTTGCGATGCGCGATCTGTAGTAAGCTCGCGGTCAACGCCTACCGTCTTCCTTGTTGCGAACAGGCAATATGCGAATCATGTACGCGATTGGTCCCTACAAGCTCGCCCACTACATCCTCGTGCTAACACTGCGTCAAGGTCAATCCAATCTACCCGCGTCGTGTCCTGTTTGCGAACACTCACCCTTGTCCGCCGAGGACTGCAATCCCAACAAATCATTGAGAACCACAATCAGGGTCTTCCTGCGCACTGCGGAGAAGAAGCGCGAGGCAAGCCGACCGAAGGAAGACAAGGACTCGGAACCAGCGACGCCAGTTGAGGCGCCTAAACAGAATCTCGCTACAGCCGAAACATCTGCCATCGAGACACCCATAGAACAGATTTCGGGAGGCAACGCGCCATCCTTAGTACAGGTCCATAGCGCCGACAAAGTTAATGAAGGCGCCCCTGCTCCACGTGTAGTCCAGGTACTTGAATTTTCTGGTTCTCTTCAAAGGCCTTCCACTAACATCTTTCTTCCGAAGAAGAATATTACTCATCATGACGACACTCCTGCCGTTGAGAGTCCACGGCAAGTTGAGGCAGGTGATGCTCAGGGCGCACCTGCCGAGGGCAGCACAGAGGACGCGCCCATCGAACACTCTGACGAGCAAACTCTTGCGACACAAAATGGTGAAGGAGGAATCAACGGCGCCAGCGAAGAACACGAACAACAACAAATGGAGGCAGAAAACGACGAAGATCAAGATCAAGACCACGACCACGACCAAGAGAAGCCTGATTCCGATTCAATGAATGGCAACTTTCCGAGTGGCTCATTCTCTAACTCTGGTGGTGACTTCAACCAGATGCAGATGATGATGGTCATGCAGAACGGAATGACGCCAAACTCTTTCGGTGGCTTTCCCATGATGGGTAAGTTTACAGTGAAATCAGTCAGCGCACACGTGACGGTAAATACTGACGTGTATGTCTGCAGGTATGCCGGGCATGGGCATGGACCCAATGACGATGCAGAACATGTACATGAACGGTGGCTTTCAAGGCATGGCAATGAACGGCATGGGCGGTTTTGGAGGTGGATTTGGCCAAGGCTCCAATAATAACTGGAACGGTTCACAGTCGTGGAATTTCGACCAGAATAATTACAATCAAAATGGTCCTGGCATGGGAACTGGTGACTTTGGAGGCTTTAACTCAGGATTCCAGACAGGATACAATCAAGGTAATTATGGTCAATTCAATGACTATCGCCGCAACACTTTCGGACGTGGTCGAGGCCGTGGCCGTGGGTACTACGGAGGATATGGCCGTGGAGGTTACCAGTTCGGAGGCAACCCAAACTACCACGATCAGACCCAAGGCCAAAGCCAAGTCCCGCAGGTTGGGCCCGGTCAGAATGGTCAGAACGGTGTCGGTCAGTGTGATGGCCAGCAGCAAGTTGATGAAAGTGGCCAACCTATTCAGGGCGATAGCACTGAAGGGCCTGCTGATGCTGGGCAAGCTGATGGATTCAGTGAGGCCATAGGCAATGTGGATGCCGCTACCGGTGATGCTTCCTCTACAACACGTAATACGGGACCTGGGAACTCAGACCCTTCTCAGGGTAATGTTTCCGGTGCTGTTCGTCCAGTTGCAGCCGCTGATGTTCCTTTGAATGCGCCTACTGGGCCCAAAGCTATGAGACAGGGGCTCCCTAACACAAGTCTACATCATCTTCGAGCGCGCGGTTACCAGGTGGGAAGTGAAGTCCCTCCCTCTAGACCGATTGGAGTGAGGGATAGCCCAGCAGACCGAGGCCGGTCCCGGTCCCGGTCCAGGAGTAGTTCTCCGGCTCTAGTTCCTGCTGACGCTCGTGAAGAGGACAAGGATCGTGAGTCCCGTCATGGGCAGAGCAAAGAACAACCTCGCGATCAGGACAAACGCGACCGAGACCGAGACCATGACCAAACAGGATCAGCATCTCGAACCGTCAGCAGAAGTCGTAGTCGCAGCAGGGGACATCGAAGCTCCCGTCGGCGTAGGCGTCATCGCTCAGAGTCTGTTGAGGACGAAGGCTATGATGACGATTCGCGACGCAAGAAGCATAGAAGCCGGCGTCACTTTCACGATGATGAAGAGTCTTCACGGTCCAAGGATAAGGATAAGGATGAAAAATATACTGACCGAAACCGTTCCGCATCACCAGCTGAATCCAAAAGATCCAGCCACCGCAGCCGTCGAGATAGAGACTCGGACAAGCGGAGGGATCGAGAAAAGGACAAAGATGACGATCGCAAAAGGTCCAGCCACCGCCCCTCGCACCGGGATAGAGACTACGACCGTGACCGGCGTCGGGAAAAGGACAGAGATCGCAGTGACAAAGACCGGAAAGATAAGGATCGCAAAGATCGACATCGGGATAGGGACCGACGCGATCGCGACCGCGACAGAGAGAGGGAGAAGGACAAGGATAGGGAAAGTGGCAGGGACCGAGACAGAGAACGGGATCGCGATCGCGATCGAAGTTCGAGATATAGCAGCAGACGCGAGTCGATCGATGCTGGAGACTCGAAGCCCATCTCTGGTCCTCGCGGACATGACACGAAAGTGAAATCTAGCTCGTCGAATCGCACCGAGCACTTAGGAAAGGACCCTCACACGCTCGAGCGCGAGGCCCGAGATCGCGAGCGTCTGCTTAAAGAAGCGCAACGCATCGCAGGTATGGCGGGTTGGAAACGCAGCCGGGGCGATGACGGCGACGATGCAGGATCGCGCAAAGGCCGTCGGACGGGCTCGTCAACGTCTGCTGCTGCATCACGTCGAAGCGAAGCCATCAATGGTGGCGACGAAGAGGAGAGAATGCGAAGACTCGAGGCTGAAAGGGAGGGTGATCGATGGGGTTAGAAACTCAAACGGTCTTCCAAGAAACGTGCCTCTAAGTTGATAAGACAATGAAAGGCATGTTCTGATCATTTCTCATTCCACCTTGATCTTTACGCTTTACATACAAGATGGGAGCAACATTTACTCTCCTTTTTTTTTCTTCACTATCAGGTGTTGGCGGCTGATGCATTATGCGCAACTAAATCTTTCACGTACGAGTAGGTAAAAAAGAAAAGAAGGGGGAAAGTGCTGTGGCATTAAAATCAGAATCACTTACACGAGTTTTCATCGGGATACCAGCTTAGGTTAAACTGGGCGACGGGGAGCGGGGGGCGAGGGGCGAGGACCAAGGAGCAAGAGACTTGAAAATATGTTTGCAGGTTAGAGGTAGCAGGGTCTTGCTTGACAGTTTTGCAGGTATCGTGAATCGAATCCTGTCTTGAAATGAAAGACGCTCTTGGAGTCATTATACAAAGTCAGCTTTGAAGTGAGATCAGTACCTAGGTGATGAGTCTATCCATGAGTTATGCGGGGAATCAACCTTGTGTGTATTGTATAAAGACAAGCAAGGCAGTCGTCAATATAGCCGTCACTGAGACATAATAAGAAAAGTCTTGGGTGCGTATGGATGCCAGCACTGCCTTGAGAAGTCTTACAGTATTTATTCATCCCCTAATTCTACGTCCCTCCCTCCATTCTACCACGTAATGAAAAATCCACACTGCTTCCTATCCTCCTCACCATGCGCAGTCATCAGTTGTCGTATAAAACTCACATCAGTAAGTGTTTCGGCCATTCGGCCATATCTATATCATCCGCAGCGCCGTCTCATATGCCCCGGGAATTATACCAATGCTACTCCTAGCTCTTGAGTTTTTCTCTTATGCATTTGAAATCAACTAGTTATCCCCTGCCTATCGAGTCTTTTCTGTGTTGAACTTGTCTAGTAGATACCCTGAGTACGATATTGGAATGTGTCATAGCTGAGACGGGTCAATACGCGGTATTTGAAACTCAGAATGAGGTTTGACTTACAGTCGAGTGTAGTAACTGCCAAATGATTTGGCAACGAGATCATCGACAAAATGTTCCGCTTCCTCGGCGCTCAGGTGAAGCTGGAACCTCTGTCGAAGGGTATTCGTCACTTGAGCGATGCCAACTGCAAAGCAGGGCATCCTGGAATCATGTCCCATCATCGCTACCAGGTCAATGATGTTGTCTGCCGAGCGACGCAAAGCTTAACGCAGCATTAGCACAATTCATAACATCGTATTTCTGGTGTAACTTGCCTTGAAATGCTTGCTTGCAAAGTCTCTTGTAGTCTTCAAAATCGGGAGAAAGTGGTCCACCCAAAACATCGACATACTCATGCGTTAACTTGAACGGCGCCGCCTCAAACCCAACTGAGCCAGGCGAGTTGGAAAGCATAAAGCCAAAGTCGATATGGATAATATGGCCCTCGCTGTCCACCAAGACATTACCGTTGTGTCTGTCCTTGAGTTGGAGGACGTAAGAGATGATACTGTATGCCGCCAGTGATTTTTTGAACGCATCAACACCAGCCTGGAACTCTTTGCTATCAGGTTTGCCAAAGGCTTTGAGAAAATGGTCTCTCAGTGTCGCAATGCGGTTACGGGGGTTCTGACCAGACTCAACGGAGGCCAGCGTTAGACTTCGCTTCAGCGAGTGGAGGGACACACCACTCGTGATGGTTTCGATCAGACCCGACGACTCCCCAGTCACTAGTATTCGCATACGTTTGACCCAGACATCAGTGCCGGCATCAACCCAAATTTTATGACACACATCGATCAGCTGGCAAGCAAATGCCTCTTGTCGAAGATCAGCTCCTGTCTTGACGATGACACTGACGAGATCCCAATTCTTCATCCAACCATAAGGCGATGATTTGCGAATTCGTTCCTTCTTAGCTTCCCAGGCTTCACCAAAGACGGCCGCACTAGGGTCATCACGATCTCCACGCCGTTGGACACCACCAGTCTTGATATCGTTCTCCATACGCTCACGCCCTGCACTAGCGTTCAGGTTCGGGTCGATCTGCACGTCTTCCTCCAGGTCAGGGTTGTGTACAGGGATCGGCGTTGTGCTAGCTTTGGCCATGATTGTGTCGAAGGTTGGGCCTTGCTCGTCAACATCGAAGCTCTTCTCCTCAAGGCTCTGCATGCTCGCGATGATCTTAGCTCTGATAGCAGCTACTTCCTGCTTTGGACGCTTTCCGCTGGTGGCTTCCAGCTGTGCAAGCATCTGAGAAGCAGTTCGCATGTGCGTGGCTAAGGCACCGAAGTCAGGCTGGTCAGCTGGTGCACTTCGCTGAATGGGCATGGTCATTCTTCGTGAAACGGGTCCTGGGCTGTTAGATCGCGAAGTCCCTGTGCCCGATGATCGCGGCGTTGTCAAATCCAATGTCGAGGAAGATGTTGTAGCTCCGCTTGGCAGACGCTGAGCAGTATGGTTCTGCGCTGGTCTCGAAGAGACTCTAACTGGCGACTCATCTATACCCTTCAAAAGTGGCGAACTACCCAGATCGCCGGAAGCAGGTTCAAAGACACTGTCTAGAAGAGGCTCTGGCGCCTTTACAGTGGGGGAGAGGCGAGGTGAGTCAGAAAGATCGAATATACGCTTTGCGCGAGCGCTACCTCCCAGTAAGCTGTTAAGGAGTCGGTCATTTTCGGGTTGGTCAGGGTCAAAAGAGAAGTCATCTCTCAAAACCTCGACCATGATCAGATAAGGGACCTTCTCGGCACTATTGAGCACTGTTGCTTCAGCAGGGTTCACACGAACGATACGATGATGGCGGCTCTTCCCAGGCGATCCATTAACCAGAGTTGGGGGGCAAATGACGGGAATGTCAATCTCAGCAGGTAAATCCTGTGATATTAAAGCCAATTCGGCTCGCAATGCGCTCATTCGAGCGGGTTTAGGGACCAGTACTAATCGGTTCGAGATGCCTTCCAGGGCCGTCAAGAATTGTGTTTCTGACCTGAAATAATGTTGTCTCAAAAGTCTCGTCTTCTGCACTGGCGACATGTCGCTAACAGTAAGGACTACTTTTGCGTGGTGCGAATGCCGTCGGGTTGCGTTCTCGACCGGGCGTTGCGCATTGCCTGCTGAGTTTGGGGTCGTTGGTCTGGTAGTAGGTTGAGCTGATGGCAGTGGAAGAGATGACGTGCTGAGCTTCGCTTCCAGTGATCTCAGCTCAAGAGCGGATGGCCGAGTCGTCCCAGCTGGCGTCTTAGACCTTTGCGGCGGAATAATCACCGAAGGCGGTCGAGGACTGCGCGCAGGCTTGGGCGAAGAGTCTCTTGACCCTTTAGGATCTGGTGCACTAAAGGTCCGTCCATTATCTCGGGCACGCCGCGATCGCGAGTTTCCGACGGTAACTGTGCGAGCCCTCGTGGGCTTGGGGTTCTCCTTCGGTTCCTGCGTTTCATTGGTGATGGGTTGAGGTTTGCGAGCTTGGGCGACTGCGAGAGGGCCAGCCCATTGAGGGAACATGGGCAGCGCAATACTAGCAAGAACAAAACTAGAAAGTACCGTGACCGGTAAGACGTTTTCCGTGATCTTTTCATGACGAGCGGTATCAGCAAGTCCAAAGACAATGTGCTGAACCTTGTTGTAGACACGGCGACATGTCTGAAACGAGTCGGATTGCGGATTCGAGGAGAGATCGTGAAGATATGTTTGAAAGAGCCAGAAGGTCTGCGCACTCAATTGTCAGTTCTCTTTTCGCCATACCCCAGTCGATCATCGTTCCCATGACGCGGTGGCTCGCGCATTCCACCCCAAAGGGTTGTCGGTTGAATATCATCACCATCAAAACGTACCAGCAGCGCTGCTGTGACGGATTCTTCACACAAGTCCATCAAAAACTCTTCCAAAGCCATTGACTCATTATGCACGCTGATTATGAGGTGGCATAATTGCGGCAGAAAGAACTCAATATCCTCGTAGGGAAACTGGCGGAGCTTCTGGCAGAGAACATAGTGAATCCCCACGTGGTCGGCATACCGGCTGTTGCGACAGGTGGCATTAGCGATTGGCGACGTCGGAGAGGGCGGAAGAAGCGAGAATGAAGAGGCATAGCAAAAGTATACGGCGACCAGTATCGCCGGCTTCTGTAGGACGTGCAGGGGTTTGTAGGAGACTCACGAGAGGTATGAGACGGGGAGAAACGGGTTGGAGTTGAAGACGTCGGACTCGAGGAACCTCTGAAGCAAGTCCCACGACATTGGTTTTGGTTTACGCGGGGGAGCGAGCGCCTGTAAGGGACAGCTGGCGGTTCGTCATCTAGGGTCTGAGCTAAGAATGAAGGAAGAAATACAGGATATCGTGGCAGGAGAACGGGCGTGACGGAAGGGAGAGTCAATCAAGAGTCCATTCGCAATAGTGACGACGGTTTCAAGCTGGTTGATGTTCGAGGTTGACGAAACCGTCCAAGCCCAAAGTCAGTGGAGGATGATTTGTTCTTCAGAAGATTTACAGGAGTCGTTGCGGATATTAGTGGATAATGTTAGGGAGCCGGAACGGACAGCTCAGGCCTTGGCAGTGGATTGCAAGCTACCTGGGAGCTCTCACCTTCCATGGGCAGAGAAGTAGGTAATGGCGAACGATCGATAGCCCAATCAGAAAGCTCATTGAACCCCTGAGTACCTGGACCACGAGCAGGAGGTACAGGGGTTGCAATTTTTATATATTGATTTCTATTAGCACTCTGGAGAAACTTGCAAATCCTCTTGAGTAGAGCTATACCTAGATTTTGCGTTTATTGACTGATTTGTAATCCCGTGCTGTTATTTTGACTACTAGATAGTTCATTGGGCAGGCACCAAACTCGACTCCTTATAATCTTTGGATGGTCTTAGTCTCTGGGCGCGGGCTTGAACCCTTTCGAGCAATTCGGAATGTTATCCTCCTTCTCTGTATGTTCCTTTTGAGACGTCAATGACTCGTTAACCCACGCTTGAGTCTAGAGACCTCCCTTCTACCTGCTAACGTTAGGTATGTCGTTATGATGTGCTCTGTCATGAGGCTCTCTTGAGGAGGTAAGAAAACCAGGGCCTTCGATTCTACGTGATAATGAGACTAAAGTACTATAAGTAGCTATAATCTTAGGCGGGTTACTTTAAACTTTGGAGCCGTTTTTATTAATTTTGTTTTAATATGTACTGAATGTCACGGTCTCGAGTCTTCTTACCTATAGGGATCTCTGTAGCCATTATGTATGCTCAATTTCCAGCTCTTATTAAATGGTATTATATTTCAATGAGAAGTGTACTTACGTCAGTTCCACCTACGCCAGTGGTTGCGGTATTACACTGGACTCTAGGGTAAGCATGCCGGGAACATAATTTCCTTCATCTAGAGTTCCATTATCAGTTTCTGTTGAGTCAACAATATGGTCTGTGTGAAATTCGATATGGATTGTTCCTCTTGTTGGAGATGGTATGTTAAAAGTGATTTGAGCTCTCACGGCGAAAGCCATCCAGCGTCGTCAACTTTGATCATAGGACATGTAAACCACATAGAGATACAATTCAACAGCGGGCAAGTGTTGACATGGTTGAGATCCAAGACCAGTTGACACAGTTGTAACTCTGACGCTAAATGGAAGGATATCGGCAAAGAAACAAAGTCCTAGAGAGATAGACACTAAAATCACAATATGCCAAACTTCACCCCTAATTGCAGCCTATACATCGGGAACGTAAGGGTAAGATCGTGAACAAAGTTGAGCTTAGAGACAGGAAGCAAGAGTCAAACCACACAGGGAATTCATAATTTAGTAGCCAGTAAGTGACAAGGTGACAGCTTTAGCCGTTATCCCTCTGTTTAAATTGCCGTGTAATCATGCTAACGTACTCGCCGAGATGCTTTGCAGCAACAGCAATTGATATTGCACCAGTTCGCAAGCGCGCCAGTGCGCGCAAGCGTTTAAAATACCCAGTATGCCAAAAGTCCATGCGATGAATTGTCTTCAATGCGCCAAACTCCGGCTCGATGCGAGTCCCCCTTAACGCCTGCCATTTGATCATTATCCCTCATGACGCATCCCAAACCTTGCCAAGACAACATATAATACTCCATATTGAAAGCAGATCACTGAGCCTTCTTTCTTCTGCCGCCACGTGTTCTCTTCTTGGGCTCTTCAATCTCCTCATCACTTGAGCTCTCCTGCTTGGCCTTTGATCTACTACCCTCCTTCTCGTTCTCGACGCGACTGACAATGTCACGAAGGAAATCCCACTGCTCATCGGCCTCGACTACATGTTTGAGCATTGGTGCTGTGACTCTCTTAGAACCCTTCTCCTTGGCCACGTCGGCGCTCTTCGTAACGAGTTGGATCATAAAAAGTTCAAGAGCCTTGCCCACAGCGATCGGGGTCTGCTGTGCAACCTTTCCAACCTCCTCATCAGCCTGCATAATTCGTTTGATCCTGGCAGTTGGAAACTTGGTTCGAACGGGGGATGGGTCGATAGCGGGCGCCGCAGGCGGCGCGGCTTTGCGCGGAGGCATATCTGTATCAAAAGGTATAGCACCGAATGTCGAAGCGAGCTCTGTTGCGCCAGTTCCCACTAGTGGTGCGTAGGATGTGTCGTACGCAGCCGCGTTGGAAAGCGGAGTTTGCTCTGGATAGGCTTGGCCGTACGGCGCAGGTCGCGCCGGAGTGTGGTGTAGTGACCGTGTGTGTGAAGAGGCAAAAGTATCCTCGAATCCGTTACCAGAAGAGGGGCGTTTGTCTGGTGAAGAATGGACGTAGGGGTCTTGGATTGAAGAATGTCGCGACCGGTAAGATTGATATTCTGGTCTTGTAGATTTTAGTTGTGATGATGCTTGCTGGTAGTCGACTTGTGGCCGGTACTTAGAATCATATATACCGCCGTTATTGTTAAAATTTAAGGATGGTGGAACATAAGAAGAAAAAGAAGTAGATCTGGTGTAGGTTGGGGACTCTGCTTTATATTCGTAGCCCGGGCTAAAGTGACTGTCAGGCTGTGGATGATGGAGCTCGTCCTGAGTGGGGCCACTTGAATAAAAAGAAGAGAGGTCCGGAGACTTTGGGGCATAGCTGTCGTCAGTCGACATAATAAATAATTTTTTCTGGTCCGCGGTGTTTGTAGCGGAATGATTAGGATTAGGTATGGTGGGGGCTTGCACGCCGAAGCGGCCGGGATAATATTGTTTTTGTCCAGCAGCGAACGAATAGAGACCCGTTGCAATGCAAACCCGAGCTGGTCCTCTTTGATAGGTAGTGTTGTGGATAACGTAGATGCTTGGCAGTACAGTCGAATGAAACAACGGGAGTGATTCGAGAATAGGTAGGTAGTCAATACCAAGAATAAGAGGACGTCAGAACAAGTTTAGTACAGCGCCTCTGATGAACGTTTGTAGCAGAAGCTACTTTGTTTGACCAAGGACAATCAAAACCAAGTTGTGGATATCGAGGATGGATAAAAGTGGCTTTGTTTGTCGAGTTGTTTCTTTGTGCAAGTTGCTGTGCTTGTGGTTGGTTGGTCAGTTAAAAGGTATTTGTATAAGGTATCCAAGAATAGCAGGTAGTAGTATGATAAATGTAGGTAGGCAATATGGTGTCTAAGGAGAAACAAAGCGATCAAACTGAAGGAACGTCGCGTTCTTATTATATCAGACAAATCCAATGAACAAGACGGACCTGCTCACACTTGTCGGGTGCCAATAGGAACCGTGCGCAAAGTGAACAGGGGGAGTAAGAAGAAGAGGTTTAGCTCACGAATCAGCAAGCTCGAGCTCCCGTCTCGGACTGGGTTGGGAATGACGATGTGATTGACGTGATGGTGGACTACAAGGTTGCCACATATAGGCTGGTAGGATAAGGGCGATGAACTTGGTAGACAAGTATGGAGTGAAAGAAGACAAACAGCTAATCTACATACCTTTTTAAGAACTAACTGTTAACCTATAAGTGGAAGCGGTTGGTTGCAGTGCAGTGAGAGAGAGGGGCGGCGGGTTGCCAGGGGCTGTGTGTAAGACCCCTTGTTATTGAGATGGCCACCCGACAAAATCCCCTGTTGGATGGAGGTTGTACAAAACGCGGGTGAAATGAGGCTCGGGAAGTAATAGTGCGCGTGTCAAACGACAAGGCAGAAAGTGTTGAGTCTCAGGTAAGTAAGTTCACGCCGGTTAGTGATTGAGCTGATGATTACCACTGAGGTAGACTGAACACCTCAGTGGACAAAGGCTGAGATCTGAAAGGAGGTGATGTGGAAATGGCGGCTCCGTTGGTAGATTATCGATTATCTTGTTTGAACCGACAATTCTTTTTTTTGGTTGACAGAGAGTTTCAAGATGAGGATGGTGTAAGTAAGTCTTTGATGAGTGCAACGAATAGCGGAGTAAGCGTAGGATCCCGGGAACGGAAAACAAGTAAAGCTTCTCAAGAATGTGGTCATGAATCGCTTTCGCAACGTTGATCAGGGGCGTTATTTGAACGTCAGCGTCAGAAGTTAGTTGGCAATCGTCTTCGACACAGCGGCGGCAAAATGGCGATGGCGGGGGAAACGAGGGAATGCCGGGCGTTTATATGCACAAATGGACGCAGCCTGCCCTGAACGCGGGGACTTGCTCTCTGCCTGGGTACAAAGTGACTTCCACCCAAACCCCAAATCAGAGACGACGGCGTCTCAAGCTGATCCCTCAGATCGATAGGAACCATCCAGGGGGATCCTTCCCACGCCATGCACCCACTACGTAGGTAGGTACTTTAAAAGTTTCAGGGCAGGAACGAGCTGGATATGCAGATATGGTACGTGCTTACCACGTGCGCCCCACACCGTAATTCAGTATCATTTACACTTTACGCGTTTCTCAACGATACCTACTGCTACACGCTTCGTCTATAATACCTATTATTCGCTCTTCCTTTCTCTAATCGACTTGCCCATATCTCGAAGCTCGCGATGCAATGTTGGTTCTCTGACTGTGGGCTACCTTAGTAGCTATCCTCCTCAGCAGAGACACATCACAGGCATTTCGTGTTCAGCCTCAAACATAACATAAACATGGCTGACGCTATCTGCTTTACAAGTTATGCCTAATATCAGCCGCATGTTCCACCTGCGCGCCTGTGGAGCCCATACCTGGGCCATTCTCCAACGAATATGCTGAAATGCAGCGCTGATTCAGATCCTAGAGTGACTGGCATGGCTAAGATGCCTTGTGGCAGCCCCAGGCGCTCACTTCAGGCTCCCATCATTGAGATGCACCCGCAACATCATCAGTGACCTATGGGCTGGCTCATGGACACGCCACCTCTGAACTTCAGCAGGCAGATACATCAATCTCTACCAAGTGAGTTCCACTATTTTCCATCTGCATATCTTCTTCTGCCTCTGCTTCCTAGTGATGATACACGTTGAGCTTTAATTCCTGAGCCGGCCTGGTGAGGACGAAACCGAGTTTTGTACTATGGTTCCTGAATCACCAACTACGGGCCTCGTCTATGAAAATTTACTTGATCTAATCTGATTTTATACTCTATCCCCGTTCAGCGTACCCCATTCAAGCATTCGTCTTCTAATCTCCTTGACAGCAGCTCGAAGTCCTTGCAGCCTCTTATCCTCTGTACTGGATAGGAATAGTGAGGCTACTGGCCACGCATGAATTCCTCCGTCGAATTTCTGTCCTTCAGCTTGAATCCCAATTTTGGCTTGTCGCTTGAGAAATTCTTCAATATCCGGCGCGAATACTTCCTCTTCTCCAAAGACGATGAAGTATCCTCGTTCGGGACTGGCTGCTCTCCAGAGCCCCTCATCGACGCAGTCACCGGGGGAAGCCGGTTGCTGTTGGACCATGTCCTCTCCAGCATACTCATGTGCATATTTCCACAAGGTTCTCTTGTCCAAGAAATCACTTTTGGAGCTGTAGTGTAAATTGGACATCAGCGTTATCCACGGCGAAATCAGTGTAGCC
Source organism: Fusarium mangiferae (assembly GCF_900044065.1). Lineage (NCBI taxonomy): Eukaryota > Fungi > Ascomycota > Sordariomycetes > Hypocreales > Nectriaceae > Fusarium > Fusarium mangiferae. The sequence goes on from NW_024573931.1 coordinate 1,589,228, forward strand.
ATACGCGGGAGAGGCAGATGAGGTGGATCCACATCCGAGAGGCCGCTCCGGATGTTGACCTTGATGCCCTTCTTGTCTTGATTGCCAGCCTGAGCGCCCAACTCGAGCAACAAGCTGAGAATCAGTGAGCCGCCAGCCGAATCTCCTGAAACGCAGATCTTGGATGCGTCTTGCACGACTTCAAGCACATGCTTGTAACCTTCAAGTGCCTCCAGGACCTGCCTTGGGTAAACTTGATCAGGCACCAAAGTATACTCGAGTGCAAATATTGCAGGGTTATTAAATCCAGCCTCAATAAGGAGGTGATGCCAGGCCATGAGGAATTCGAGGTAAAAGTAACTTGAGCCCATCAAGAATCCACCACCTTGTGATAATCAGCAATGTGAGCACATGGTTAGTAACTGTTCCAAGCATACCATGTGCATAGTAAAGGACAAAATCTGGACGATGTTCCGGTTGATGCATAATCCAAGTGCCCTTGGACTTGATATCTCCCTGCTGCAGTTAGCCACCGCATCACAGCCATAGCGAGAAATGGAAACCAACTTTTCCTATGTGGTATTCCCTGTAGTGAACTGGAGATTTGACATAGCCATGGCGAAGCATGCGCCAGTGAATAAATGGTAACGCAACATGTTTGCCGAAGAAGACTCGCCCAACCTTGGCGGGGATATTGGAGAAGGCATAGCGCACGCAACGTATCACAAGATCCTCAAACACAGTAGCTGTCTGAGTAAACGCAAGTTGGCGAGTTGAATGAGTCAGATAGCGGTCAGTGACGAACTCATAAGGAAGTCGAATCACTATGTTGAATGAGTTAGACTGGCATAACATGTAATGAGGGATTACCAACGCAGAAATGGTAGGGCCCTGAGACCCGTGAATAATGTCAGAAAGAATCCAGCGTGCCATATGAGTTGAGGTGCAAGAAACATAAGAAATACTCCACAGTCAACGAGGCTTACAGGACCAAGGATCATGACGAGGACGGCTTTTCTTGATGGCAGAGTCGTTTCATGAGGTGTGAAAGGGAATTACGGGTAGGTTTCCTCCCTCTAATTGAATGTCTTTGTGGCAACAATGATCGAAAGTTCAATTGGCTACAAATTGTGATCATATGGCTCCAATTAGCCCAGTTTGAGTTGATCGTAAATGGTCCCTGACGTGTTGAAGAAGATATGAGATCGATGATGGAGGGGGCTGACGTTGGTTCAATAGACTGGATTTGAAACTCTGGGCTGGCGCAGCTTCTTAACGATTGATAAGAGGCCACCCACTCTTCACATGTGATGACCCGTTTTGAGAATTATCTCTAAGCAATCACAACTAGTACTCAACAGGAGCACTTACTTAAGGATATTTTGGTTTCCTCGTCCATGTGAAGACGATGGCTCCCGTCGTTCCATTGTTTGTAGTCGCTGACATAAGCCTACTGGGGCCAACTTCTCACCGCATGAGCACCACGATGGCCAGGTACCTACCTATTCGAGCCTATAAGTTCAGAACTTCATTTCCCGTAAATCATAACGTTCAGCGCCATATCTCCCATAACACGGGTACCTTACAAACACGCACCAGAAAATCGATAGCAACCCCCCATCTCAAGTGGCAGACGAGATCTTTCAGACTCTCCATATCCTCAACAACCTGCTACGACATGGGCGAGAACCCTCCAGAAGAAGCGCCCTTCCCTCTGACAGAAGTCGACAGATGGGTCCTCTCTCAGACTGATGAGGAGTTTCACAAACATGATTGGGAGGAGTTAAAGGAGATTATCAGTAAGCAGCTCTATTTAAAATCTAGTCAACATTCTCTGCTCTGTTTCAAGCCCAGCCATTGACATTGGACAGGGACGAACAACCTCTCTGTCCTGAAGCGCAAGCCCTCTGACCTTCGTCGATATATGGCTTGGACTGCAGAGACCAAAGCAGAATATGGCTCCATGACGAATTATCTTCTTGTAAACCGCCTGCCTCAGGAATGGGGAAACCCGCCATTCACACCAAGATCTACCGCCCCATTCGAGGACCCTTCGGACTACCGCATCTTGATCAATGACTGGCCTTACGGATTGGAACCGGGCATTAGACACATTGTCGTGTGGTTGCGCACAACTGTACCTACGGACTCCGAGACTGGTGATATGACACCCGAGAGCAGGGCTTTGGTCCAGTCGTTCATCAAAAAGACATTCATCGATGCTCTGGGTCCAAACGGAGAGAGCAGCGTGTTGTGGTTTAAGAATTGGGTTGCCCTTCAAAGTGTACGGGCCTTAGAACATATTCATGTCCTAGTCCGCAATGTGGACGATGATACCCTGGAGCGCTGGACTGGAGAAGGTCCGAAACAGAAGCCTTAGACAGCCAATAGACTTAGAATCCCAGGAGAGATCTAATAGCCCGTAATGAGAGTTGGGAAATTTAAGCTGCCCGACGTGCTCTGCGATTTCCTTGGGGAGCTGCACCAGCACCATCGCCCGCACCTTGGAATTCGGCCATCTTCTGCTTTCCCATGCCTAGTAACCCACTTCCCAAGTACACGCCATATGCCGGAAGAATAAGCCACAGAAACCAAGCTTTATTTCCGAAGATAATGACGAAGATTACTGCAGCCCAGGTAACCCAGATTACGTCGAACATGTATTCGGTCAAGCCAGGAGAGGATAGGTCTTCGCCAGAGGTACGCAGGGCGCGTGTAGTTGGGTCGTACTTCGGTCGACCGGAAGCCTCGAGAATGTACTCGCAGATGATGGCAGGCGCAGAAAGGAGAACGTAAAGCCAGATAGAGCGAGCACGGAAGAGGAAGTGAGAAAGGAGGAAGAGGGCGTTGACGATAAGAGAACCGACGTGCAAGTTGTTAAGTGCCGCCGCGTTGGATTTGGCGCGGTCCTTTTTCGCTTTCTGAGCCATTGTATATGAGTACTAGTGAATACGCTCAGGTTGATACAGAACTAGGTAGCTGCACAGTGGTGATAGCTGAGAGCACGTAGCTGTTAGGCCGATCAAGCTGAAGTGTTCACAGAAGAAGTGAGAAGTGGAATGACGATGCTGATGACAGGGGAGAACTACTAAGGTAAGGTAGCAATTCCACCGATCTGATTGGTACCTCCACTTGCCGGGGTAACAAAACCTTTAGACATCAAATATGCATGCGAAAATTAACTGGTCCAAATACCCAATAAGATATATTGACTTTACCTAAGTATTTTCGTCACTTGGGACATCAGTCCTAAGTTTTCTTACCTCGTCTAGCCGTCATGGGTTGATGAGATGAGGTTGCTCTATTACAGCTCACAAGACTACCGATGAAATGAGAAGCTTGAGGGACTGGAAATACTTTATTAGTTACAGGGAATAGGATTCGAGTACTTGTATGAACTTTCCGAGTTCGCGTACCGAGATCTTATGTTTGATCAAGCTTCTGGTGCATTTTAGCTCTAGCTGTTTGCCAGTCCCATGAAGCTCTTAGATCCCGTCACGTGCAGGAACTGGCGATAAGCGATAAGCGCACAACTTTTTGATAATTGGGGCTTAATTGTCAACTAAACACTTCTACAACAAAAGGAATCAATCTCTCATCCCTCCCAGGCCGTCATCACGTTACCGTTGCAGTCACTTTTGCCGAGTCTTGACAGCCATTCACAATGTCTCACCAGAAGAACGAGAAGGACGTCGGTGACGCTCCCGTACGTCGATATCACCGTGAAGTGAACCGCTGGCATGATGCTAACGCCCACAACAGAAGAGCCACCGTATCCGAATCACTCTGACCAGCCGAAAGGTCCAGTCTCTCGAGAAGGTCAGCGCTGAGCTCATTGAGCGTGCCCGCAGCAAGGGCCTCACCATCAAGGGCCCCGTCCGTCTGCCCACCAAGAACCTCAAGATCACCACCCGCAAGACCCCTTGTGGTGAGGGTTCCAAGACCTGGGATTCCTACGAGCTCCGCGTCCACAAGCGCCTTATCGACCTCCACGCCCCCACCGAGGTTGTCAAGTCCGTCATCGTCAACAGTAAGGGATCCCGCCGCCTGAAAAGATCCGGGCAGAGTCTAACCGTGTTACAGTCGAGGCCGGTGTCGAGGTTGAGGTTACCATCGCTGCTTAAATGTGGTTACTGTCCTAGTCAGTGGTCGATTTGCTCGGCTTCGTCCTGACATTGTGAAGGAAGGGAATGATGGGAACATCAAGATCTTGCTCACAGCAAGAGTGGTGGATATAGGATACTCAGTTATGATTAATGAATCTCTGGGAACCTCGTGTGTTCTACCATTCAAAACTATGAAGATCACTGATATTGCTGTATTGTATGATATGTAATAACTTTGACTCGGCATATTTGCGAATAGTGCTCCGTACTCAACTCGATTTTAACCACGAGCTGTTGATTTGGTAAGCATCCATGTACGAATCGAACTCAACTTAGTTCACTTATATGTGGACGCAGCAATGCACCGCAGATGGTTATTCAGTTTGTACCAACCAATCAAATAAAGTAAAAGCAAGATATGGACAGACTGCTAGAGACAATCTTGCTTTAGGTACCTAATCAGTGCTAATAAAGGAATAATTCTTGAGACAAACCAGGCATTATTTCTTTTGACTCAAGGTACCCACTATACCTAAGGTTAGTGGGATACCTGCCACTCTTTAGACTGTAGGTACCTAGGTAGGGAAGGAAATGTCGAATTTAGCTGGGAACTTATGGAAGAGACAGTCTGCAGGTACGGATGCCAGGAGCGAAATCTCAGTGGCTAGAAGGACCGAGACAATGTAGTCTTGGTACTTGAGACCACACCTGATACACGAGCGATAGCAGGTAGACATACTTGGTGGCTGGTTGCTAGGCGCAACCCTGAGCCAATCATATCAATTCCGTCACGACAGTAGGTACCGCGCGCTTGGCCAATCCGTCACCACCAAACATTCAAAGCCTGTTTCACGCAAGCACGCCCATAACGTTCACTGCACCTTCTACTACCTACAGCATCCCCTAGGGTCAGGCTGAGTTTGCAACCCGTTCAATACCATGAGCAACTCATATCGAAGTCGTATTAGCTGGTAGCAGGGAAATTTCTTCTCTTTCTTCGTCCCTTCTATACTTTTGAGCTTCCTTCAGTTCCATCTTCATCAACAATTCTCGCTGTCTCGCTCGCTCGCTAGGACCCACCGTTCCCGTTCACGAAAGGTTGCTCGCCTTTAACGACTCCATACTTGTGACGACCTCTTGCTCCTTTCCTAGGCCGCGACATAACAAAGGCTACCTTAGATCGACAGAATTGCCTTGCGTTTCGCATCTCTTTGTTGTTTTCTTGATCATTAATTCGTTTCACGACGCTGGTACCCACTACGACTGCCCAGCGACTGACCCACGACTGCTTTGTTTTCTTTCGATTTTGGCTGGTCCCCGCCACTCACGCGAACGGCTTAGCACGAGAATAAACAACTGCTTGGTTCAGAAGACCATTGTTGGTCGCCGACTGAAGGGTCTATTCCCATTGAATCATTTTATTCCGATCTTGTCCATCGATTATCTCATGGCCAGAACACATCGTTAGGCAACTCCGTCAGCGCCATCACCGTCCGAAACCCCGAGCATCCTTCTAAAACCTCATCACTGGACAGCAACATTTAGTATGGCGCCCACTCCGGCAGTCACCAGTGGCCTTTTAAGACAAACGATATACTATCATCTTGATAATGCCTCCTACCACAACGGCCTGTTCTTCGCCGAACGCTTGCTGGCGCAGGATCCCAGATCTAACGAGTCTACATACCTCTATGCTCTATGCCACTTGCGACTCGGCGACTTTCGCTCAGCCTACGACGTTGGCAAGCCCATAGGATACCGTGGCGTGCATCTGGGGTGTGCTTGGGTTTTTGCTCAAGCATGCTTGGCCCTTGAACGATTTAAGGATGGCATCTCCGCCTTGGAGAAAGCCCGAAGTCTCTGGGCATCGAAATGCAGCTTAGGGAAGCATAGCGCAACCACCAGAACCGCTCTTCCTGATGCGCCTGCAGTTCTTTGTCTTCTAGGACGACTCCATCGCGCATATGACGACAAGAAGAAGGCCGTCTCCTGTTTCGAAGAGGCTCTTCAGCTGAATCCTTTCATGTGGGATGCTTTCGAAGCGCTATGCGACCTTGGCGTTACCGTCCGTGTGCCCAACGTTTTCAAGACCAGCGATACGCTAGTACATGGCTTCGATGTGGAAACAAGCCCTTTGATATCAAGAGAAGGATCTGTACCAATCGTTACAGATATCCCCATGAAGAAGTCCCAACGGAATGCTACAATGGATGTTGCAAGCGATCCCTTCAGCTCCAGTCATTCCCCAACAATCCATGAGCTTACTAACGGCGACTCTGGCCAGGAAGTCGATAAGAGCGAATTTATGCAGAAGATCCAAGAGGGACGCATGCGCTATGCGACATCGACTAACAGCAGCTCTGGTTTTGACGGCATGGAGACGCCTCCAGGTACGATATCTTCGGTTACGACATCATCTCGCATTGGCCATTCCCATGAGCCTCCTCAGGCTCCACCTCGAAGGACGCGGCATGCCCAAGCTATCGACCAGGCGCAGGAGGCACCCCCACGAATGAATTATCGCATAGGATCTCGACGCACAAGGGCTCAAGACAAGGGGCTACCAGAACAATCTACAGAAAATGTGATGACTGACGCGTCTAACGCCGCACCCTCAGCATCATTGCGATCGTCTATACCGGCGGCGGAAAGAAAACGGACTATATCGGGGCACCCAGCACAGCGAACGGCAAACTCAGAAGAGCCAGCGACGACTCGACGTAGTGCAAGGCTCAACATGTTTAGACCATCGTCCAAAGCAAACTCGGGGGCGGCTGGGATGGGCACTGCGGCTGTCAGGGAGCTGAAGAAGGCTCGGCCCCCAATTTCTCGGATTGTTCGACCTGGATCAAGTGGCTCTAGTGTTGGCCGTGTGGTTAGTGGTAATCGCAAACCTCTCGAAGAGGCACAAGCCGACATGGATCACAGCGAGCTACCGAAAGCCAAGGAGATCCCCCCTCCACCGCCGGTGCACAAGACATCAGAGCTTGATGCTCAGAAGATCGAAGAAGGACTTAGATGGCTGCTCGACCTTGTCATGAAGCTAGCAAACGGATACTACTCATTATCCCAGTTCCAATGTACCGAGAGCCTTCAGCATTTTCAATCGCTTCCGATGTCTCACCAAAACACACCGTGGGTTTTGGCACAGATGGGTCGAGCTCACTTTGAGCAAGCTTCATATGCCGAGTCTGAGAAGTTCTTCAGGAAGATGCGTGTGCAAGCACCTTCAAGACTCGAGGATATGGAGGTATACTCTACAGTTCTCTGGCATCTAAGAAGGGAGACGGACCTTTCTTTTCTGGCACATGAGTTGGTGGATTCCGCATGGCTTTCACCACAGGCTTGGTGTGCGTTGGGGAATGCTTGGTCATTGGCACGCGACCATGAACAAGCACTCAAGTGTTTCAAGCGAGCTACTCAACTAGATCCCAAATTCGCTTATGCTTTCACCTTGCAAGGACACGAGCACGTTACCAACGAAGAATATGATAAGGCACTGACGGCATATCGTCAAGCAATATCAGCCGACCGACGCCATTACAATGCCTACTATGGCATAGGAAGGGTCCAGGAACGTCTCGGCGCTTACGATAAGGCGTACACGCACTTCCATGCAGCTCAGAGCATCAACCCCAACAATGCAGTGCTGATAACTTGCATTGGAACAGTGCTAGAGAAGCAGAAACAAATAATGCCTGCTCTGCAAGCTTATAGCAAAGCAGTTGACCTCGCACCTCGTGCAGCCCAAACTCGATACAAGAAGGCCAGAGCACTGCTTGCTGTTGGCCAATTAGATGCGGCGCAAAAAGAGCTGATGATACTCAAGGACCTGGCGCCAGATGAGGCCACAGTTCACTTCCTCCTCGGCAAACTGTATAGAAGCATGGGCGAAAAGCAGCTCTCAGTGCGTCACTTTACTATTGCCCTTGCCCTGGACCCCAAGGTAAGCTAGTAGAATACCAGAACTATGTGCTGTTATGTTACATTCATACTGACAACTAAACAGGCAAGTCAACAAATCAAAGAAGCGATTGAGAGTTTCGAGGACGACGTGGAGATGGACGACTCGATGATGTGATGATTGTAATGAACATTGCGATATTAACGAGTCTGCACTTGCGTTTGGTAGCCTTGGTTTTTGGGACAATCGGCATAATGAAGTATATGGGATGTGGTGGCACTGATTCGTATTGCGAGGGTCGAATATATGGGATGAGGACCGGCGGTCGGCGCTACTGTTGACTTTGTTACGAGAGCATGGGCATGGCACCGGCGTTTTCTGGTATGAATAGGCTTCTTAAGCGGCCTGACTTGCGCGTGCTGTGCAAATGGAGAAAGCGACTTTGCTTTTATGTATATGTACCATGGGCAGCATACATTCACGCGTTGAGGTACCTGTACATTACGAGAATAGGCATTCAGAGAGGCGGCGAGTTGATGGATAGATACCCTGACAATCAGAGTAAAAAAGGTTGAGCCCATTGTTGTTGCGAAATCGCGTCTCGATAGACTTGTTGTGTCGTGATGAGGCTACCTGAATAGTACAGGTTGGTATAAAAGCTACTAGGTACCCACTAACTTTATGCAACAAGAGCTTCAACTGTAAAACGATGTCGAAGTGAATACTGTTTTTTCAGTAGATGTATCTGCATGCCCAAGGCATTCCAACATTACATTATTTGAGCAGTTTCAAGAAAAAGAGTCAACTTGACTCGAGCGCTTTTTTTTTTTTTTTTTTCCCCCTAAAATCAGCTGAGCTACCTGATGAGAATGGAAGAGCAACAGTGGCGCAACTCAATGCACTTTGTCCTCAAAGAACCGGTCGCCGACCCACTCCCCCAAGTCCCCCTCCAGCTCCAAATTCTGGCTGCAGCTGGACCTGCCTGGCACGACGGGAGTGATCTGAGTTATCAGCCAATCAAAAAATCGAACCACAACATCTCTCACGCGGATATCCGAAAGCGGTAAAGCGCTTCAATTATAGCGAATTTGGTGCCCATTTTTTCACTGATTCTGCCCGCATTTTAGCAGTGATTTCTGGCGCCTACAGTTGTTGTTTTTTACTGATTGCCTACACGTATTTATTCCTCCCCTTCTCGCCCCTCCCCGCGGTGTTTTTTTTTCCTTTCACTCTTCCCACTCCGCATCTTCAACGCGTCTCAACGTCATTTACAACATCGCGACAACGCGTCACTTTCATCTCTTTTCATCAAGACTTTATCTCCTTCATCTATCATCATGACTGGACGTAAGTACTTTCTCTTGTCTTTGATGCATTCCTCAGCTTCGATGCTTGGTCGTCGGTGCTGACCATGCTGACGCGTTGATGAACTGCATTCAACACCAAGCTTCGATCATCAACAAGTACTGACGCTTCATGTTAGGTGGCAAGGGCGGCAAGGGTCTCGGCAAGGGTGGTGCCAAGCGTCACCGAAAGATTTTGCGAGACAACATTCAAGGAATCACCAAGCCCGCCATCCGACGTCTCGCTCGTCGCGGCGGTGTCAAGCGTATTTCTGCTAGTAAGTTAACCTGAATGCATTTCTACATTATGAACATGCTAACATTGTGCCTTAGTGATCTACGAGGAGACCCGTGGTGTTCTCAAGACCTTCCTCGAGGGTGTCATTCGTGATGCTGTCACCTACACTGAGCATGCCAAGCGCAAGACCGTTACTTCCCTTGACGTCGTCTATGCTCTCAAGCGACAGGGACGTACCCTCTACGGTTTCGGTGGTTAAACGGTTCTCTGCCTTGCTTAATGGCTCGCTCTTGAGAAGGATTATTCAGTTGCGCCAATACGGCACTGGGATGGATGTATTTGACTAAGGCGTTGGGGAAACGGATATGATATTACCATAGGCGTCATGGAAGACGACCTTGCAAATGAATACCACATTGAACATTGATCACTTCATAATTCTCCATCACTCCAGACGTCTATACTCATCGTGATTTATGAAATGGCCACAACGTTACGGCTAGTTTAACATAGAGAACTCAGACACCTGTATCAAGAGATGACACAGATTTAATGCATTGTATTAAGTTGCAAACATGGTATCATAAGAACGCGAAGCTTTCCTGTCAACATTCAAAGGTATTTCCTCCCAGCAGCCGCTACCCTCGTTCTGAAAACCGGGCTACGCACCTCCATGTTGGCGCGGTAGAAGGGACTCATGATAGCCTTGACCCAGTTCTCATAAACTTCCGTAAAGAACATTTTGATGGCTTCTTCGGTAGCTGGACTTGTGGGATTAGCCCCGATGGCAGTTGATGACCGTGATGATGTTCCTGTCGGGATGATGGGTTGATGGAGCAGGAGAAATTTGACGTTGCCGGCGGTGACGAAGCATGATATGTAGTTGTTAAAGAACTTGTCAATACACTTGAGATACCTGCAGAAGAACCAGAGTTTAGTATCATGTCGCGTCGTGTCCTTTGTCTGTGAGTCGGCCGTGGGCTACCCCTTGCCTGCTCCAAAGCCACCGTCGGGCATAACTCACATCTGTCCATGTGACCACTGGACCTCCTCTGCAATATCAAGACTCGAATGTAAGATGAACTGGTTCAAGTGACGGACTTGATCGCTGAAGCGCGACTGGCCGTCACCGCCCTGTTTAGAGGTGCCAAACTCATGCTCGAATAGAGGGTTGTCCTGAGTGCCGACAATGGCGAAGTAGTAACTCATGGTGCTGTGTGTTGCGTCCGCCGCGCTCCAGCAATATCCTTTGGTTTCGCTGAATGGTGGCGATTCATTCGAAGGCGCCGTGTTAATGCTGTCGATACTGTCGCATACCCTTCTTATAAAATGAACTGGATGAATGAATCGACGTCTGCATTGCTCTGGGCTGTTTAGGTCGGTAGTCTAAGCCAGCTAAATGGAAGCTTCCCCACTGGATGGATACCTTACCACCCCCACTGAGACGCCGCCCACTGTATCCGGCCCTCGCAATGTTCCGCTAAGCTTCTCCGCCTAGGTAGGTAGGTATGCAGCCAACAGCCTTCCTGCGCTAAGCGTCTGCGCGGCTCAACAGCCGCCGGCTACCGGGAAAAAGTTGACGGTCATTCGACAATAACCAAAAGACTCCTCTGATTGTATCTCCTTACCGCAACGCTATTCGACAATGTTCGGCGCATTCCGCATCACGAATCCTCTCTCAGGTGGCCTTCTTTGGAAAATCCCCTGGCGGTTGTCCAAGTTCCAGAAACGCCGCCATCGACTTCGCCTGCGAGCCGTCGACAATGTTGTAGCGACTGTCGATGCAGCTCTCGCCAAGAAAGGACAGACCCTCGAAGCTCTTGAGCGATGGAAGGCTGAGATGCCCACCGAGGCCGAGATGCTACCAAAGGACAAATATACCATGTTCGATCGCAAGGCCAAGCGTTACCGCAAGGGCATTCACAGTATGCCACTCTGCTTAGATTACCCAATTGCCCAGATTTCAATGTTGACAATTGCACAGAACTGCCCAAGTGGACAAGGGTTTCCCAGCGAATCAACCCTCCTGGCTACTAAAAAGTCGATTTTGCAGAATTGGAAGCAGGACAATCGAGTTGAGGATCTAACGGAGAACGGCGTATTCATCCCATGGCGGGAATTGCAGGCAGATCCGCATTGGGATCTATGTACAACACCAATGTTTCACCTACGAACTTGAGAGGCAATGTGACGACCGCATTTCCCGATATGATACAAAACAAACGGCTTGGGAGACGGTATTAAATGCTGGTGAAGGAGCAGACCGGTGGTATGCGTTGGGATAGAAGATGAGGAAAGAAATACCATATATGCACATAGAAGAGGGAATGCAGTTATTGTCCCAAATATCGAAGGCTCTGTGTCTGAAAATCTAAGGGTATCGAGTCCAAATCGGCTGTCAAGGACAACCGCCGCTTCCCTACTGTCCAATTACTTCCCCTCGGCGTACTCGTCTCGCTCTTCGGCTTGTATCGCCCTGCCAACACCTCCCCTGCCCTCATCGAAGTCCTCACGGTACTCGTCGCGAACTTGACCACCAGATTTGCCACGGCCAAATTGACGTCCCTCTTCAAAGCCGGGATCCAGGTCGGTACGGATGACGCGCTCGTCGAGCTTGGTGCCGCCAATGTATTTTAGGCAGTCCAGGGCGTCCTGGTGTGTGTAGTACTCAACAAAGCAGAAACCGCAAGGCGTTTTGTTGAAGCGGTCGAGACCCATGATAAGGCGTTTGATCTCGCCGCACTTTGCGAAAAGTTCATAGACCTGCTCTTCGGTTGTGTAGAAGGATCTGTTGGTGCGATGAAAGTCAGCCTTATGCGATTGATCGCTATGGCGTTACAAGCATTGTAGCGAGGGAAACATACAGGTTGCCGACGTAGAGGGTTGTGGCATTGGCTAGAGGGTCAGCCTGGGGCTCTGAAGGCTGGTCCTGGTCGTCATCGCGATCGCGTCTCCTCTTGTTCTAGCACGGTGTTAATAAGTGGCTCGAAAAGCGTGGGCAGATATCATACGCGGTTCTGGTAGTAGGCGCTCGGCCTGTCGAGGCGCTCTACAGTGTTTCTGACGCCTGGTCGCATCGTCTTGTGACCTTCACTTATCGCGGATTTCGAAGATGAACCGGCAAGGTCTCAGATTTATCAGAATGGGTAATTGTGCGCGATGAGGTATGGTAGATGTTTCTTGAGCTTCAATAGTTGAGATGATGGATGTTGGTGTAACAAGAGCAGCCTTGCCTTGGAGAGTGGGCCCTGCAGACAGGTGTGGCGGTGCGTGTGGCATTCACTTATACCCTGCCTCTTGATGCTGTAGTAACAAGCGCTAAAGCTTTGAGTGACGGATCGTCCGCCAGCCCCAGGCCTTCAGCCTCGTTATTTTTCTTCCCAAACATTCAAAGATCGCGACTTGCGCTCAGCTACAATTACTCTGAGCAGCTCATATAGCTCGCATTCTCACCTCATCAGCTTCGCGAAACTTTGCAAACATCTTTGCAGACGGAGCTTGGCACTGTCCTCTCGCCATGCCTAAGGTCAAGAGCTATTCGGCAGCTTGGCTGTCCAGCAACGCTCTCGGCCATCGTCTGTTTGAGCCATCATCTGAGGCGTCCAAGTCTCGTAGTCTTGAGTCAGCATATTCTTCCAAGAAGAAAACTATTCCTGGTCCGCGACGAACCATTGCTCATCGAGGAACTGAAGTATTTGCTGCTGTTGGTCGCGAAATCCGTTGGGGTGATCTTGCGTACTTGAAGGATGAATGGACAAATCGTTATCCAAAGAGAGGATCATCGCAGGGCATTCGCATCAAGCGCGAGGACTCCACACAGCCATTCGATAATGAGAGCCTAGAGAACGCTGCTGGATTAAGGGTATGTTCGAGCATCATGACTTATAAATCGGTAGCTAACCTGCCACTCCGCAGACAATCAAGACTCCCGTTGCCGACGACATTCGACAGCTGATAATGTCCCCGAACTCGAACTTTTTGGCCATTCTCACCACACATACTGTCCATATCTGCGTGCTCCCTGACCCCTCACACCTTACCAGTGAAGATGCTGGCCCTCTTAAACCAAAGATCTTCACGCTTGGTCCAACCACTCACGTTACCTCTCGATCTCCTATCGTATCAGCCCTCTGGCATCCTTTGGGTGTCAGTGGCTCTTGTATCGTTACGACTACCGCGGATGCCATCGTACGTGTATGGGAATTGTCTACCACTGATCGATGGTCCTTCGACTCACCTACGACGTCTGTCGATCTGAAGAAACTGGTGGACGGTACCACTCTGGATCAGGACTTTTCTGCCTCAACAGCAGCCACCAATACGGCATTCTCACCTGATTCGTTCGAAATGGAGGTGGCTGCTGCCAGTTTCTCTACTAAAGGGGCTGGCGGTTGGAACCCAATGACGTTGTGGGTGGCCATGCGAGAAGGAGATGTGTACGCCTTGTGTCCTTTGCTTCCTCAGAAATGGGCGCCTCCCCCAACACTAATCCCTTCTCTGTCGGTATCGATCGTCACTACTGTTGCAAGTATCGAGGATGATCCGGATGTTGGAGAGCAGGAAAAGTTACTTGCCCAACAGCAATTAGAATGGATGGGAGAGCTAGATTCTCAAGAGCCAACAATCATGGAGGGGCCGATTGGCGAGCCTATGATGGAGATTTATACGCGACCAACTCGACCGGGAATCATTCCTCGCCTGCAAGGCCCTTTTGAACTTCAGTCAGATCCTGACACAGGTGATGAGCTGGATACGTCGGTTACTGATATGCTCGTCATCGGCAAGAAGACAGAAACGGAGCAGCTTATGACGGGCGAAGAAGAAGATTTGGATATGGATGACGGGGATCAGGAAGGCCTGTCTCTAACTGTGCTCTGCCTCGTGTCAACGAGCGGCCAAGTTCGCGTATATCTTGATCTCGAGGGTGTCCAGGCCCAATGGCTGCCACCCAAGAACAAGAATAAACTTGGCCGGCTGCTCGCCGAAGCTGAAACCCCGTCTCTACTTTCCTTCCAGGCCATTGATACCATGACACCCGTGGAAGTGAATGAGGATAGCTGGCCAGTTTTCAGCAACGACGTCACATCTCGCTACAACTTCTTTGTCACACACCATGCTGCGATCACATTTATTTCTCTCACTTCCTGGATCTTTCGTCTAGAGAGTGAGCTGAATGGAGATTCCGAAGCAGGAACTGACTTTAGAATTGGCCTGCTTGTCAACTCTCAGTCTACAAGGGATCGCATCTACTCGCAACCCACTGCAGATATTGCGGTGCCCTTAGCTGCATGCAATGTTCTGCGAGACCCTGATGTTGGCTACTTTCTCCTCTCAGCGACTCCCTACGAGCCCATCGCCCTGACCTTCGACACACCAGAAGTCGACCTTGCTCCGATTCGTCAAGAAAGCCCCAGCTATGAACGGGAAGCTAGTATGGCGCCCCTGGACTTTTATGAGCCTCGCCCCGTGTTCAACCCGTCTCATACATTTGATGAGGGTTCTGCTCTGCCTACACTGCTTGAGAGGCTCCGCACGTCCCGTCACAAGACGGTCGTCAACCAGGAAGTAAGATTAAGCCCGCTTACGTTGCAAATCTTTACCGATGCGCATAAGGTCTTGGCAGACGAGACGCATCGCCTTGGAATGGCTGCGGCTGAGGTATTCCGGCGATGTGAACTTCTTCAGAGTGAGCTTAAGCAACAAGTCATGAAGGCGAACGAGGTAAAGGGTAAGATCGACACAATTAACGGGTCGCACCGTGATGGAGAGGCGGATAATGCCATGTACGATCGGCGAGTTACTGCAGCAAGGGACCGCCAGGAGCGGCTGACTGGGCGCCTTGAAAACCTACGCAAGATTGTAGGTAAGGCGACCACGCGTGACTTAAGTGCCAAGGAACGTGCCTTTGTTGAGGAAGTGAAGTCCATGGAAGCCAGCGTCTCGGCTCCGGATTACGCGGAGCTGGCATCAGGCAAATCCAAGGCGACACCGGCACAGGCTAAGCAGTTGTGGAAACGTCTGGAAGACATTAAGCACCTGCAGGCTGACCTTACTGCCGAAGTGGAGGCAATGAACAAGGCGACAGGGGAGACGGATGGGCCCGCCACACCTTCGGCCGAGTTACGGATCCCACAAGAGGTTCGCCGGGCGAAGTTGCAGCAGGTCCAAGGACTTCTATCGAGAGAAACAGCCTTGGTGGATGCTGTCACTGCACGACTGGAACGGCTGCAAACCAGTGTCTGAAACTGATATATATGTACGATACCTACGACTCTGCAGAGTATAATAAGAAGAAGTGCTTCCGTTGGATTATCTATCCATTCCCTTATTCCTTGACAATACTCTCCAGGACAAGCATTCCTTGCAATGCGAGGCAAGTGAAGTAGTCAAAGCTAAGACTGTGTCTCATTGGCATCTCTACACATTGAAGCCAGCCGAGAGGGGCAATTCGAAGTTAAGGCAGAGATCGTCATAGCAACAATTGCATATACACGACTCTGTCGAGCAGATATCCTGGATACCGAGACAACTCGACCAAAAGCAAAAACGATTGACAAAGGAAACAAGGTCTTTGGCATCCCTATCTATAACTCCGCGGCAACACAATTGGGCTGACAAGCCCTCCTTTCCTTTTTTTTATCATCAGCGAAATATATTGCTTTGTTGAGTAAGTTGAGTTAAGTAAGACAGGCTGGTTCGTTGTGGACCAATCATTCTCACGAGGCGAATGGCAGCCATGAAACAATCAACTTGGCCGAGCTTTCTTGTGCCTATGGACATGGTGATTGTGTGTTTGGTTTATCGAGCGTTTGCTAATTGTTTTTTCTCTCTCTTTCTAGTTTGTGCATGATTTGCTAGAATAGAAGCGAGAACAAAGCTCGGAAACCAAGAAAGAAGAAGGTTATTTGGTTTTGGTTTTGTGGTTGTGTGACAAGCTGAAGGACAGACACACACACACACACACGACACAACACAACAAGGCAGAAACTTGAGGACGGCTGGGTGCTTACCACACACGAACAATACAGGGAGATCCTTGAGTATCTACTGGCCCAAAGGGATTGCCTTGAATGCAACCTGCAGGCTTTCGGAATGCATAGTGTCCGTTCCTAGTATCAGCCATTGGCCATTAGCCCTTGGAACAATGCCTGTTTTGGTTTCTCACGGATAGCCACGATATTCCACGACGTGTCTTCTCATGAGGTTCTACCAAGGCGCTTCGTGGTATCACGATTACGAATTGTCTGCTGTTGGGCTCTACCAGACTTACACGGCATGAATCACGAGAAATGGCCTCGGTAACGGGAATCAAAGTCAGGGCATCGCGGCCTTTGCGCGACGTTTGTTTTGCAAGCCATTGTGCCCTATACTGCTCGGCTATACATACCTCCCAAAAACGGGGATAGACATGACTGGCCGCCTTATTCCATATGGGGGCGTCATCTATCGGCTTGCTAGAAACACATTCCCTGCAGGCTCTTGTTTGGGTGTGAGGTATTTGGTACACAAAGATGCTTTTGACACTGGGCGTTCCACACCACAGCCACCGGATTTGTTCCTACATAAAGGTATTGGATTGCACTTCCACTTCCGATCTTACAAAGTTCAACTCCAACACGCCATCCCATCTGTTCAGCACATTGAGCAGTCCTCTACCAAGCCCTCTCTTCATCAATGACCTTGTTGCGTCGAGCCTGTCAGGATCCAGCACTTCCACCTCAGTCAGATATGGCACATCATCCTATGGATTACAAGGGTCTCGTTCAGCGTGAGTCTGAACCCTAACTCAGCTGTGGCTGATTGATTTCTGAATACGTTACTGACTTGACCGGACTAAAGAGAACTGCCGCATGTCCGCCGAAAGCTCAGATGCTGACTTCCAAGTCCTGACTCGGATCGACCTAAGTCGTCAGTGGCACGCTTTCGTTCTCAAGACAGAAGGCGGGAAACGCATCAAATATCTTGAGGAGAAGGCCCCTCGACTTGAGCGTGCGCTCGAACTGCTTCACGAGGCCTCGGCTCGTTTGGTAGATCAGTATGTGACTTGTCACGGCTACGATCTTCCTCCTGGTACTGCCAAGAGCTCATCTGGTATGCGTGGTGGTTCAGTGAAACCAGATGTCATTGCTTGTAGTTCCTCTGACAGTGAAGCCTTCGCCTCGGACTCTGACGATTCTGCACTTCCTCCCCGTCGCTCCCACCGAGGAAGCCATCGCAGTGGCCGAGCAGAGGGCGAGGCAACCAACACACGACCAGGCCGAGCAGAGGCAGATTCAGGTAGCGAGAGTGATGAGCCTACTAGCCGCCGTACCCCTTTTTGGGTATCTCCTCCTCGTCCAACAGGAATGCCACCTCACGGTCATCCTCCCCCCCCTCAACCATGGGGTTATTCGATGCTACAGGCACCAGCACCAGCACCAGCACCAGCACCAATCTCTGCCCCTATTCCCGGCATCCGACCAGGCCACTCGATGGTTCCTCCGCCACCAGGTAGAAAGATTCCTATTCCTATTCCGCCCATGGTTGGCAAGTCGTATCCTGCACGTCTCAACATTACCTGGGCAGGCAATGGAAAGAGGAACATGCTTGTGAACGTCTCACCAACTGTCCACTACCTGCAGCAAGTAGCAGTCAACGAGGCAAACATGCGCCCTACCGGGTTTGTCAACTCGTCTTCCGCGCCGTACCTCCCTCTGCCGAATCATTCTAGCAATGGTCACGCTCTTCTCAGAGCCATGGTACGCCGTGTCACGCTGGACGAGGACGAAACTTATGAGATTGCGGCTTTTGGAAATGACTTGTCTGCCCTGTTCCGCAGTAGTTCGAGCATCCCCAAGTTCGAAATTGAAATCATCAACGCCAACGTTGTCCCCATATTCCCCCCCATGCCTCCTCCGCGTCCTGCCTCGGTTGCCTCCTCGCGAAGCAGCGTCGAAATAGCGGGTTAGAACATGAAGTTACTTTGCACCACCCACAAAGCACTGAGGACAGTGCCACACAGTCTTTTCAGAGGGTAATCGTGTATCAGTGAGCATACGGCTGAGGCGAAACGGGTTGCATAGGCGTGTTAAACTAGGGTACTGAGACGGGGGTTTTGGATGACAAGAAGTGTCTGGCATTTAACAGACTGTGCACATTGGGTCACTGGCGCGTTGCTGAGCTAGGGAGATTTTATTTCTTAGCCATTCTTCACTAAACTTGTCAGCACTAGGTAGAATGGTACTTTATCAATAGAGTTGTCGTTGTTGGACTTGACTTTACAACCATCAACGGAAACCGGAACGGTTGCACATCAGGCATCTGGCCGTCTGTGCCTGTTAGCTAGAGGAAACCTTAGTGTGCGTTCTGCAGATTCGAACCGTTACCCCTGATACTTGCACTCGTGTTACTGCAGGCCTGTGCGAATATAATGACGAGTAACATTAGAGGTCGATAATCTGACACTGCGTCTAGATCCATGCTCCTATTGGCAGGATAATTCAAGACCATGAATTGAGTGACTAAGACCTAGCTCAGCTCCCGCCTCACTTTAATAGCACATGACGGCAGCTACTTGAGCTTTACCACTGCAACGCACTATAATCGATGATCATGGCCTCATGGAGATGGCAGAATCAAAGGTAACTAATCGACGCTAGGAGGACATTCGATAAAGGAGGGAGTTGTTGAATGAGGCGGTAAAGAACGTGTGGCTGATATGCAGTCTAGTGCAGCTTCAAGCAGGGATTTGACACGGGAAACAGGGATTCTTCAAGCTAGTGAGGACGAATATCATGAATACTCTTGACCATATCACAAGATGAAAATGTGAGATATGCCACAAATTTGGGTGAAGACAAAGGGTACCGCCGCGCTGATGATGATGATGATGATGATGATGATG